>NC_035443.2:76557886-76870928 GCF_002127325.2 Helianthus annuus
TGAGAAACATCCCCGGTTTCCACGTTGTGGCTGCTGGTGCTGGTTCTGTGGAGCCGGCGGTGGGAGTTGCTGGTTCTGATTTGCTGGCCGTGAGCTTCTACAATCCTTAGCCTCATGACCCATCTTGAGGCATCTTTGACACCGTTCCCTGCGACATCTTCCGCTGTGGTGTTTGTTGCACTTATTACACCATGGGTGAATTCCCCGATATCCACCCTGCCCCTGACCGCCTGATGATTGCTGATTTGGACACTGGTAGTCGTTGGTGCGGCGCTGCTGTGTTTGGGACTGAACAGAAACTGATCCCTTGCTGGAATCCCCATCCCACTTTCTTTTGTTCTCACTGGGAGTAGCAAGTGTAGTAGCAGTGGTAGCGGTAGCAGTAGCGCTGATACGTTTAGGCAGCCTGTTCTGATCTACTGCCTGATCTGTAATACGATGAGCGAGGCGCTGAATAGCCTGAATGTTGTCAAAATTGGCCGATGTTACGTGGCTCTGAATTTCTGGCACCAAACCCTTGAGGTACAACTCGATGCGCTTGTATGGAGGGTCCACCATAGTTGGACATAGCACAGCCAACTCGTTCGACCTCTTGGTATAAGCTTCGATCTCTGACCCAGTCATTTTCAAATGATAAAACTCATCCTCCAGCTTGTGGATGTCTTCCCGAGTGCAGTATTCCCTTTTGATCAATTCCTTGAAATCATTCCAAGGGGTGGCGTTAGCAGCTGCCAACCCTAGGATCTGTACTTGCGCGTTCCACCAAGTCAACGCGATTCCTTCCAAAGTACCAGTGGCATACTTGACCCTGCGAGCCTCAGGGCATTCACACATTTCGAACACAGATTCTAGCTTCTCAAACCAATGGAGGAGTCCCACTGCCCCCTCGGTGCCACTGAATGAGCTTGGACGACAGTCCATGAAGCTCTTGAAAGTGCAGACAGGCTGCTGAGCGTGTTGACCTATTGTGTACGAATAGGACAAGGTTAATCACAAGAGTTAAGGTAGGATCTAAAGATCCTAGTGTGAGTCTAAACTGCAGGGTATACTACCTGCTTGAGCAGCTGCAAGTGCCGCAGCAACTTGAGCTTGAACGAGAGCCTCTAGCTGGGCTTGAGTCATGTTAATTCGTCCAGACATGATCTTCATAGCAAATGCAACATAAGTTAGAGTGGTTCGCGAATAGTGCGATGACAGAAGAGAGTAAGCACATAGGTGTTCTCAAGCAATAACAAGTAGTGAGCAAAGTAATGTAAGCATACTACAAGCAAAGTTCTATGCAATTCTAGCATGTAGGCGATAAACATAAACCTTATTACCTAGTATGTCGAGTCTTGCACGTGGAGCGAAGCGTCGTTGTGGATCGTTGAGAGCACTGTTCTGGTTATAGTCTGGTTTTAATAAAAACGTTTTCCCCATATTAAAACCAAGTTCTCTATAACCAATGGCTCTGATACCAATCTGTCACACCCCCAAAATCCACATACGGAGTATCACCACTTGGGAGCGTGACTGACCAGGATCAAGCCACCAATCATATCGAACACAGCATTTAATAATAAAAGTATATAATGTAATTCAACACGACATGATTGATGTTCAAAACCAAACATAGTTTAAGTAGCGGAAGCATGTAAGTAACCCAACATAGTTAATAGTTTTAAATGTCATAACAGTTCAACATAGTAATCATGATCCTTGTCCACAACGACCGCGCCTCCAGTGCAAGCTCCATAAGTACCAAAAATCAAGTTTTACAAAAAAACATACTTTAACTTCATTTTAGAGCTTTGAAATGGGGTTAACGGGGCTTAAAAGTGCCAAAAATCAAGTTTTACAAGTGAAGGGACCATTTTTAAAATTTCTGGCAGATACATTGAACTTGGTCCATTTTTGAGGTTTTGATGATTTTCACCCAAGTTTTTCCACTCTATGGGCTGGAATTTGATAGTTTTAAGTATTCCCATGGTTTTGAAAACCATGTGCCCACTTGTAAGGTCAAGATCAAAGCACGATTTGCGAGAAACGATCCTAACGGTTCTCCGAAATCTGTATATACCCCTTCCATTTCATTTGCAAACTCACCTTTGATCCGATTTTCTTCTCTAAGTTGAAGTTATACACTTCATATCTGAGAATAATTAGATCAAACCTCCATTTCTTGGACCCATTTTAGGTATTCTTTCGTTCTTTTATGCATTTTTAAGCGTAAAAGTCAAACAATGTTTGACTTTCTGCTTTGACCAGTCTATGGTCAACACGAAGTTTGTTTGAACTTCGTAACGTGAGCGTAATCGTGATGGTTATAGTCTCTTGTGACTATACCTACTGATTACCACGTTATTTAGGCGTAGTGACGAGTCATAGTTTCGGTCAAAATGCGTATTCTTGCGTATTTTGCAACCAAACTATTCTTCGGTATCAAGACCCTTTTGTCACACCCCCAAAATCCACATACGGAGTATCACCGCTTGGGAGCGTGACTGACCAGGATCAAGCCACCAATCATATCGAACACAGCATTTAATAATAAAAGTATATAATGTAATTCAACACGACATGATTGATGTTCAAAACCAAACATAGTTTAAGTAGCGGAAGCATGTAAGTAACCCAACATAGTTAATAGTTTTAAATGTCATAACAGTTCAACATAGTAATCACGATCCTTGTCCACAACGACCGCGCCTCCAGTGCAAGCTCCATAAGTACCTAAGGTCCTGCAAGGCATGCAGCAACGAGTCAACAACTAGTTGAGCGAGTTCACAGTTAACAGTTCAGTAATAGTATAGTAGTATGTTCGTTCGTTATGTCATGTATCGTATTAGTTTCCATCGCGGCCTCCCAGGCAGGTGTGCGAAGATATTAGGGGATGTTCATCCCGAGTATTCTAGACTAGGTTTGTTTGTATCGCGGCCTACCAGGCAGGTGTGCGAAGATTAGCAGATTTCAGTTCGCGGCCTTCCAAAGGCAGGTGTGCGAAGTCAGTCATAATATCGCGGCCAACCCTTGGCAGGTGTGCGAAGATCAGTTCAATAAGTGTTACTAGTCTAGTCGTATTCTTATCGTTAGGTTCTATCAACTGAGTATGTACAATAAAGTAATCCAATCCCATTCCCACCCTGGGAACCCCATGCCTTGGCTGTGTGAACTCACCTTGGTTTGCTCGGTATGCTAGGTTATGCACTCACAGGTAATCAGTCAAGTCCTATTTTGTGCACGTATAATAATCAGTTTCGAATTCGCAATATTTCACATGTAATCTATGTCACAAAGTGTGTTCAAGCAATCATCGTCATGCAACTCCTAACAGTTATATTTCACATTCATCCAAATATGCATCATATGGTAGAGTGCTTGATCATTTCTAACGTAGTTAATCAATAACACGCTTTACGGATCATCAGGTTAACAACAGTTGCATGCTTTACATATCTGACGATTATCACACAGTTAACACTTAACAGATTCAATCACGTAATAGCATACATTCAGCTTCACATAAACATCACACAAACTCAGACAAGGAATCAAGTCCCCAAAACTCGGACCCCCTTATATGTATGAAGCTCGGACACGGATCAAGTCTTGAAAGTCGGACCATGGGTTAGGGTTTGGGGTTCAAACTCGGACCAAAAGAGGTAGGGGTTCAAAAGGTCGGACATGGGGGTTTCCTCATGAAACTCGGACCCCATGTCTTGTATAAAACTCGGACATGTAAATGATGAAACTCGGATCCTAATGTAATATTAATCAAAGGTCGGACTAGGGTATCTTGTAAACTTCGGACCCCATCCCCATTACAAAAACTCGGACTACATGCCATGCTTAAAGGTCGGACCATGGCCACATAACCTCAAAAGGTCGGGCAAAAGATTAGGGTTAACAAACTCGGACATAGCGAGCATGAGACAAAGCTCGGACCACTTTCTTCCTTTATAACTCGGACCTAATGTAATGTTATAGAACTCGGACCTTCACCAGTGTTTAAGAACTCGGACTATGTAAGTTATTCAAAAGCTCGGATTATATGTTTTATGTATAAAGCTCGGACTAGATGTCTATCTTTAAAACTCAGACAATTACAAGTTCATTCACAAAACTCAGACGACTAAACAACATACGAATGTTCAAGTTCGACAGAATTGTATCAGTTACACTTTACACATTCATCGGTTACGTACTATAGTTCATACGATCTAAACCCTAATCCATACTTTCACAACATCGAATCAAGTCAATCATGAATATTTTTGACAATACAATCATATAAATCATCAAACAGTGATTACACAATAATCAACATCTATTGGAAACACAGAACTATCATATGATGAACTAGGGTTTACACATACTACAAGAATCAAAAATAGATGACAATCAATAAACAATGATTAAGCAATTACCTTGATTCGATTCTAGATGGATTGGCAATCAAACTTGATGCAAAAGACTTGTGAAACCAAGAAGGATGAGGAGATGGTTGTAGAGAGGATTAGAGGAGGTGAAAGTACGTGTTTGGATTCTTTGTGAATGATTAGAGAATGATTAGGGAAGAGGATTAGGGTTATGAGTTGTTAAAGTTTCACTATCATCCCTAAGCACCCTTAAGTATTATTTATTACAGTTTCAACACCACATTCCATTATTTGTCAAATCTTTCACAAGTAACACATAACCATGCACAACCACAAAACACTATATTATATCAAAACGTATACAGTTTCATAGCAAACCAATTGTGCAAGCAAACAATTAAACAATCAATAAACGTGCAATAAATGCGTAATAGAAATCTTGGAAATTCAAGTTGTCACACCTTTGTCTTGATATCAAACTTATTTTCAAACTTCGTTAAACATGTTTTAACATGTTTAAATCGTCACTTTTAGATTAGTGTTTATATAGGGTCGTAAGATAAGCGGTCTAAACAATCACTTAGACTTTCGAACCCGACCCGTTTGGTCAATCAGTAGGATTCGACCAAACATATTTTGTGACCGTAGTTGTATAGGGAATAACCTTCCGAGGTAATACCTTATGGTCACTTCATTTAAGTAGTTGTATGATAGGTAGTTTATATGCCTTAGGTAAATGACCAAAATGCCCTTTTTACGCATAAATTCATTTTAAGCATATGTAACACATGTTTTGACATCTAAACTGATTATATAACATAATTAAATATGTTAAGCATATAATACTTGTCATAGGACTAGTTAGATGTCTCGAACGCGCTTTTGCGCGAACGACGTGTTAAAGTGGCGTAAGCTACCTTAACGGGTCGTAAAGGGTCGTAAGCACTTAGGATAGGTTCTGATTTAGAATGTACGCTTTTGTTAAACCATATCACATGAGTTCCAATGCTCGTCTGGTTTACAAGACCTCATTCTATCCAATCTTCCAATTTAGGTGTCGATTCGCTAACATAGTATCTGTTACCCTAGGAGTCGCTTCAACACTTGAACTCTTGGTCTTTTGAGCTTTGTTATACCCTTTGAACCGGGACTATACGCAACCCCAGGCGAGTACATAGTTCCCCTCTTTTACCGTTTTCAAATGTTTTGGGTGATTCATATGTGTAATCGATCTGTTTTCAAAATGTATGGCATATGTGTGTTCACTAAGTGCTTTTATGTGTATTACTCCGATTATGCAAATGTAATGTTTTATCCTTAAGTGATCTACCTTTCTTCATAGCTAGATTCATATAGGATATTTGAAGTACAGTCTTAGATCTTCCTATCTTCATAGTAAGGTTTTTAAGAAGTACTTTACAACTCGATGGTTGGTTTTTGTGTAGTTTGTTGGTGATTTAGATAACGAAACTAGATAATACAATAAGCACATGGTGGATACGCCGCTGGTACTTCCTATATATAAGTGTGCTTATTGTATTACATTTCGTGGCGTTATCCCGAATCATCATTAGGATTTAGGATTGTTTTGATTCAATGTGACAGAACCCAAAATCCTTATAGCATCTATCTATCTTCATAGGTTGATTCTTGTAGGATGTTTAGAGTACTAATATTGGAGTCCCTGTTTGGATTCATTGTGTACTTTAATGCGTGTTAGGTTAGACGATGTTACGAGAACCCGATCCCTGTAGTATCTATCTATAGTTAGACATATGTGGGATGTTTAGAGTACTGATATTGGAGTCCTTGTTTGGATTCATTGTGTACTTTAATGCGTGTTTACGAGGTGGAACAAGTTGACGATTATGTGTTTATGTGGTAGTTGTGATTTAGATAACGAAACGGGTGTAATAAAATAAGAACATGGTGGATACACTGCTGGTACTTCCTATATATAAGTGTTCTTATTTTATTATTCTTGTAGCGTTATCTGGATCACTTTAGGATTTTGTGTACAATTGTTTCAATGTTTGATTATCAAAATCTTTGTAGAATCTCCAATACTTTTATATGTTAGATTCTTAGAAAGATATCTGAAGTATTATCATGACTTATTGATTTGATTTATATAATACTTATATAAGTTTTGATTTATTTCAAAACAGTTATTATTAATCCTTGATTGGATTCCTAATAACATATTAACAAGTTTTTACGATGGTTTAATCGAGATTTCAATGTAAGGCATAAAATGACTTAGTAAATATCATATTGCCATATACAAACTTATTTTGTCACGAGTTTTCACAATTAAGATAAATACCAAATGTTTTGCCATTTATTTGGCTAATAAAACCTATGTATTCGTCGGCATTTTTATGCTCACTATTTTCGCATATGTTTCAGGTTTTCGGCTGTTCAAGCATGCAACCGCATAGGACTGCATACGGGCCTTAGACTTCTAAAACAAAAGAACAATTACATGTATTCTTTGTTTGTAAAACGATGTTAATGATATTGAAACAATTTAGTACCAGTAGTTGTGAGCAATTTGTAACGTGACTCCCTGATATTTCCGCCGCGTGTTGTTATATTACGTGATTGAGGTGTTACATGGCGTTTTGAATATGGGCGGTAAAAGACCCTTTTACCCTTAATGAAGCGTGTCCCACATAATAAAATTGATGTTATTTACGAAAACGCCACCGTGTAATCTAGTCCATGGATTGTTTTGATCGGACGACCCATAAGCGTTCTCACCGTTCTCACACTTTCTACCGTTTTCTCCAGATCCTGACCCTATATATATAAACGTACTATAATACCCTAAGTTTCTATACAATCACAATTACACACATTTGGTTCAATTTTTGTAATAAAGGAATCATGAAATTGTGTATTCATACTATGAAAGTTACCTGAAAATCTGTAACATGTTTCCTAATTTAGAATGTACAATAATTAGAAAGTGGACGTCCTTTTTTTGGCGGGTGTTGGTTGGGAGCCCACTCTAAATTTTTGCTTCACCATTGGTTTGAAACCATAAACATGTTTACCCTGCAGATAAACATATAAAATTCCACCCTAACCACAACAAAAGAGGTTTGTAATTATTAATCAAAGATGAATCCATTTAGACTCTCCAATAACTATTAGTAGGTACGCTTTCTTCTTGTGTTTATTCAACTCTTTACATTGGTTCCAATGATATTGTTTTGTATTATGTGATAGTGTTCTTTCTTATATCTTTTCAATTGATTGTAATGTGTTTGTATATATATAGGATCAGGTTCCTGTAAAAAAGATCTTTTTCGTGAGAAATGTGAGAAGTCATAGAAATTGACAGGTAGACATCATGTTTTGTACTTAGGCATGATGTGTTGGTTGTTTTGCCAAGAAAAACACCAAAAACAACAATTTAAAACACAATGCAAAGTTCTATGAACGTGAAATTTAAACATTATACACAAGTCCAAAACATGATGCCTACATGTCAATTCTTATGTCTTCTCATACTTCTTACGGAAAATACCCTTTATACAAGATCCTAAGATTATATATATATATATATATATATATATATATATATATATAAAGCTATCTTAAGACCCAATACCAATGTATTTACATAAGTAATTTTTAAAATCAATACTTGATTTGATATCAATATATTTGTGTGTGCATATTTGAAAGATGTAATTATTTCTGTGTTGATACCTTATTAAAATTTAGAGTAAACTTTCATTTTTCTCCCTTTGATTTGGTTGTTTTAACGGTTTTGCCCTAATCCTTTAAAAATGGCCATTTTACTCCCTGGTCTATGAAATTTATCACGATTTCACTCCCTACCTCAATCGGCATCCATTTTAAAAATGTTAAAAACTGTCAGGTTTCAGTCTAGGTGTTGGTCTAATTATGGTCATAATTGCCCATCATGTGTTATGCACGTGACAATTTTTAACGTTTAATATGGATGTTGTTTGGGATGGGGAGTGAAATCGTGATGGGCTTCATAGATCAGGGAGTAAAATGGCTATTTTTAAAAGATTGGAGCAAAACCATTAAAACGACCAAACTACAGGGAGCAAAATAAAAGTTTACTCTAAAATTTATTTGTAAGTTTTTTTATTCTAAATTTAATAGTTATATTTATTTTTTAGGATTTGAATCAAAGAACTTGGATTTCAATTATAATCCCTATCTTAATTTGTACAAACTCTTAGAACTAAGTCTAATCCTAACTCAACTCCCTATTGATAAAAATAGTGTTTTTCCCATCATCTGTATCTGTGTGATGACTACTATCACTATAACCCGATATTTCTCAACTTCCACCCCATTTATACCGTAACCCAGAACTCACAGTTCCATCTATGTAACGAAGTTTTTGCTTTACCGCCACCTTGTGAGAAACCATAGGAGATTCCATATATATGCTTGCAATTCCAACTAGAAAAAGATAAAACTTGTCATGTGTGTAATAAATAGCGAAGACAACCAACTAATCTTTGATATCATATTGTATCAACCGGCTCACTGGTTTAATCCTTAGTAAGCTTGATTCTCAGATCCATAGGACACTTAGATGGGTTACAATCCAACAACCCTTTTTTCTATCAAGATCTTCTTCGTGTATCATTCTTGCTTCATAAGAATTCCTTTCTCAGTTTGCATCACCTCAATACCTCGATAACATGATAACAAGCCTAGATCGCTTATCCCGGAATTTTCTTCCATCTGTCTCTTGAACTCTTTGTTTTCTTAGTATAGGAACTCGAAACAATGAGATTATCCACATACACCACCGTAATAATCACACCATTATCCATGTTTTTACTGTAGATTGCGTGTTCCTTTTGGAACTGCTTAAAACCAAGAGTCTTCAACGTACCATCGAGCTTGAGATTCTAAGCCCATAGCGCCTGACGAAGACCATACAACGCCTTAGTTAACTGATAAACTTTGTCTTTGTGGCCCTTTTAGATAAAACCCTCTGGTTGACTAAATTACACTTCCTCCTTCAAATAACCATTTAAATTGGTGATTTGACGTCACAGTGATGTACTTTCCATCCCTTGCAAGTTGCATAAGCAAGTAAAAACTGTACTGATTCCATCCGAGCTATTGGTGCAAATACCTCGTCAGAATTAATTCCAAATCACTGAACATACCCTTTTGTGATGAGTCTTGCTTTATACTTTATAATCTTCCTAGTTGCATCTCACTTCACCTTAAAAACCCACTTCAGCCCAAAGCTTAAAATTACCTAGAAGTTTAGTTAAAGTACATGTCTTATTTTTTTTCAGTGAATTCTAACTCTACTCGCATTGGTTTTTCCAATGACTTGTTCCCTTTAGCATGCGAATAACTTGTCGGTTTATCATTAGTTACAAGTAATAATTCCTCATGTTCCCCTCGATTTAACCCATCCTAGATAACAAAATTATTAAACTTTGTGGGAATTACTTTCGGCCTCGATGAATGACGAAGGGGAGTTCAGAAAACATTATGTTCATTAGCTACGGGTCGTTCAAAACCACCCCGGCTATCATCATCGCCCTAAACGAACACAGACCAGCTGCCACTTCAGCTGATGGTCTTGATTCTGGCATTGCCGCCTACGACTTATAGTGGGAGGCCAACGCACCCCCTGGATTATCCATGCTAGATGTTTTCTTTAGCTCCAGTTTTGTGTCTGATTCTGGTGTTACCTACTATTTTCAATTTTCATCACACTAAGTGGTTCTTCGAATGCAAATTTTATTTTATACCGGATCATACATACAAAACGTTTTAGACCCCAATTTAGAACAAAAATAAACCTTTGGTTTCCCTCTAACACCCAATTTATGCTAATTCACTTTGGATTCTATCGCAAAACCCATAGAACCAAAAACTTGCAGGTACTCTAAATCAGGTTTTTCTTTTAGTAAGATCTCGTATGGAGTCTTCGCAACGTCTGGTCTAGTTGGACTTCGATTCAAGACATAAACCACATGCTTTGCTACTTCACCCCCAAAATCTCTAAGGAACACTCATTTGCTTTAGCGTGCACCTTACCATACCAATTAATGTTTTAGTCCGCCTTTCTAAAACCATGTTTTGTTGTGGCGAATAAGCAGATGTAAGATATCTTTGGATCGCATTAACTTCACACCAATCACTAAACTTGTTTGTTGTGAATTCGTCTCCACGATCAATTCTAGATACATTGACCTTAAACCTCGTGTCCTTTTCAACGAAACCCTTAAACCGTTGGAACACCTCGAATTCTTGATTTTTAAACTTCCACAAATGACACCACATATATGCATGAAAAATCGTTAATAGGCAGGAAAATGTATTTATTTCTTGCTGGTGTATTGGGTGAAATCGGACCACATAGATCCTCATGTAATAGCTCGAGTGGTCTTATAGCCCATTATTTTACTTGTCATAGTTTTTGAATTTTTTTTCTATTAAACAAGAATCCCAAATATTAGTAGGATAATCAATATAATACCACATACCATTCTTTTGGAGCTAAGTATCTTTATTGACTCGAACTTGAAATACCCTAGACGTGCATGCCATAACCAAGTGGGATCTTCAATTTTTGACAATAAGCAAGTCGAAGGACTAACTGTCAATTTTATCATATACAATCTACAATCGGTTATTTGATCAGAAAACCCTCACCATAAGCATTTTGGCTTTGTTGCAAACTAGTAACACAACATCTTCCATCAAGACTCAACATTCGGTTTCTTTAATCTGCCCAAACTGATAATATTGCTTCAAAAGCTAGAAATATAATAAACGTTTGATAAAAGTCTATGTTTGACAGTTTTACTTCTGAATAAGATTGAGTCTTTACTTACAATATTTAGCCACAAATCATCCCTAAAGCATACCTTAATTGTCACCCATTTATTTAACTTTGAAAAAAAAGATGGCTTCCTTGTCATGTTATTAGATGCATAGGTATCTAAATACCACAAATTCTCCTCTATTCGCTCGAATTTGACCTTCTTTAGAATCACCTTTTATTCATTTAGGTAGGCAGTTTGACATGTACAACTCATAATAAATAGAGACGGGTACAACCTTTCCATTTCTACAAAGTCTGCCTCCTGATTCTTCCTTCTTTCTTGACAACTAGAAGTGAATTAGCGCATCTGGTCACATATGAAACGCTAAATTTCAAGTTTATCTCTATTACTCTTCTGTCGGTTATCGCTCCCCTTTTGACCGAGTTTTTAGACCTACGGTTTTGGTCGTTGTCTTGGATTTGACCTGTATATCACCTTTAACCCGAACCACATCTATGACCCCGACCTTGATTATTTGCCACCCCCATGTTGTCATAGGATTTGTGATTCGAGGACGATTCACTACCAACGAACAACAATTTACTATGATTTTCACTTGCATATTTGTTGTTGGTGCATATTTTGTATCGCAGTCACTATGCGAATAGGCTAGATAGAGTGTGTTGAATATTGTATAGATTAGTGTGAAAATGGAACGGGTTTTAAGTGTTAAAGCCCTTTCACACGAAAGAGTCTTTCATGAGAAAAGGGCCATATCCCTTCCGTTCCAGAGAGTCCCTCTCGTCCCTGGTGCTCTCGTGTGAAAGGCCAGTGCATATATATAGGGGACTTGAGTTCTCTCATTTGCAAGTTTTAGAGTTCCCAGAGGGGAAATGCTGGCGAAATTTCTCTAGAATTTCGCCAGCTTGTAAAAGATGTAAACTCTTTCGGTATAAATGAAGCATTCAACTTATGACGTATCTTTCTGCTTCTACTCCATTCTTATCAATAATATTCTATCGAATTAGTCCAATCGGAGCCAAACTTCCATCTAATCCCGTCGGATCCTGGACTCTTAATCGGCATCAGAGCTACAGTACCGATTCAATCAATCTAACAGTTGATTGACTCATCTACGCCCATGAATTATAGGTTTTTAAGGGGTTTTAGACGTAAAACATCAAATTGAAGGTCAATTCACGGATGGATTTTGAAATTGAAGACATCATTAGATTCGGAATTGATTTTCGTCCATATCTGTGAAGTATCATCATGAAATTCGGAGAAATAAAGATTCTGGATCGAAAAATGTGATCAAGAACGTTCGTGAGAATGGATCAGTTCCTTCCGCATGAAAGGATCAATACCTTTCGCACGAAAGGGATCAATACCTCTCGCACGAAGGGTTAATCCCCGCCTGCAATATTCTATGAACTCAAAATATTGCCTTGATTTTGATTGCCCATATGTTTTAATTCGTTGCAGTCAACATCAGGCACTATAAGCTTATGCTACTCAGATCCTTAACCATGACTTGTGATCTGCCTCTGTCTTCATCGTTAGCCATTTTCTTCTTTTGCCAGCTATACGTGAGTGTTGGACCACCTTGCTCCAGTACCTCGGAACCAATGCAAGTTATTCAGTTCTAAATCAGCTCTCGGAATAAATAAATAAGTAAAAAAAAAAATTTTTCACCGGAAGCCCCGCTCGAACCCGGTTACTTCAGTCAATAGATCTAAACCCGCCTGGTCTGAACCCAACAACTCTGTTTATTGGAGTTTTTTACCATGCCGATAAGCGTGTGTCGCAAGCTGCTGCTCTGATTATTGTTGTGATCGTCGGTTCCTGCTCGCCGCTGATCTTGTGACTTTCCAATGGGATTGAATTTGGCTATTATACCAATCCAAGTCCCGATCAACAAAAATAAAATAACCGTTTAGGAATTTGCTCTCCTATTAATTCAGAATATAACTCAAAACTAAACTAATTTCTTTTAACCACAAAAACCAAAACTGTTTGACTGGTTATCTAGAGACTTGATTATAATTTTACTGAGATTCAATTTCCTAATTAAATGAATGATATCTAGAATCATCTAACTAGGAAACCATGAACCAAATATAACTCTTTTAATTTATGTATAATTAAAAAGCCTTTTGGTTAATCCCATAAACTCGAGATAACCCGTAACGCGGCCCACCATGCGACATCTATGAACCAATTTGCTCGGGTTCAGGCACGACCGACTCATGGGTCGGCTATCTCGTGTCGTCGTTTGATGTCCAAATTTTACAAAGGGCTCGAAAGGTTTTCATAAGCTTATATATATATATATATATATATATATATTAAATTATATATTTGTATATGCATCAATTTATTATGTAAAACAATGTTGGTTATTGAGTGGTAAAAACCATTTCAAAATAATGTAAATGTCTAAAGTTTAAGTTTTGGCTCCACCACTAAGTTTTTTGTATAATTCATTTTTTCTTAACCATAATTTTGGGCCCAAATCTTTTTGTCCCCAAGGTCTAAATGTTTTTAGGATTTTCACATATTTACCCTTCCTAAGAACCTTTATTACATATTTCCCCAACGCATAAATTTAATTAAGTATTTCCTCTTCTAAAGAAGCCTTATCACATATTTCCACAATCCCATTTAATAAACTCATTAAGGGTAAAATAGTAATTCAATAAGAGTATTTTTAATGAAATGGATAAATATGTAATATATAGGGTTTAGGAAGGTGAAATATGCAATTAAATTAAAGACCGGAGAAATATGTAATAAGACTTCTTTAGAAAGAGGAAATATAAAATTAAACTTATGAATTAAGAAAATATGTAATAAAACTTATTAGGAAAAGGGAATATATAAAACACCATATTTTTTAAGACTACTCATGACAGCTCTAGGTTCAGACATTAAAACACTTGGCCCAACACTAACAAAAGGAACCAATTAAATCGACAAAACAAAATAAAAATACCAAAAGAGATAAGCAAGATCGCTATGTTATTCTATAACCTGTCAACTAATTAACTCGACATAATTTTGGGAAAAAAAATGAACAATGTATGTGCTTAAGAGAATTTTGGAAGTTATGAATGAGATATAACTAGAATTATCATCCGCCGTAATGCGGCGGGGATTCTTTAGTTATATATCGTATTAGATGAAATGCAAATGTTTCTTACATGACCGTGAGCCTGTGTGTAAAATATAGAAAAGAATAACTAAATCGATCTCTGACCCGCTTGTTGCAACAAATCTATCAAACGTGAAAAATAGACACGCTGCGATGGGCCTGTCAAATGGGAAAAGTAGATGAAAAACGTTGAACCCGACACGCACGTTGCAACGTGTTAACTTGGAAAATTTAAAATGAAACGTTAAACGGAAAATTTGCGAAAGATGAAAAATCTATGGGATCAAAACTGAAAGTAAAAAAGTGTTGGGGCTAAATTGTAAAAGATGAAAAACTTTGGGTTAAAAACAAAAAAAACAAAGGGGTTAATTGCAAAAGATGAAAACTTTAGAATTAAAAGTGAAAAATCAAATTACTCAAAGGTTAAATTACTTAAGATTTAAACTTTACATTTAAATTGCCAAATATGTAAGCTTTAAAATTAGAAATGAAAATTTCATTTTTTTTTTAAAACCCCAAAAACAAAAAATAGAACAACTTTAAGCTAAACATATTGTTTATTTATAGTTTTATAATTAGACATTTACATTCCCCACCAAGTATTTCTTAAGATCATCATAAGTCCTTTTGAACTTTTTTACAGTTCACCCCTGGTATGTGCTATCCTTACACATGTATGGATAAATCTTCGGTCTTTATCACAATATTGTTTGGTAAATCTTACACTTTAAACTCCGCGGTTTGATATGCAAATGATGGGCAATGATCTCTAGATCAAGTGGTGGAAAACTTGCATTTCTCTTGGAAAATGCAAGTTCAACTTCTAATTGGTGCAGAGTGAGGCATTGGTGGGCAATGATACGAAACCTGGGTTGGATCCTTGAGCCAAACGGGTTTTACCGGTAATTTCATCGTCGTGCCTACGGGCGGGTGGGTTACCGGGTTTTCCTCGGAATTGGTGGTGGACCCGGGTTACTCTCGAAGTACTTCGTTTGTTACTGTGGATGCCTCAAGAGTGCTCGGTATTAATTCTGTTTACCGTTAAAAAAATGATTTGTTTTATATTGATCACATACTTGCATGGAATTCATGATAGCAATGATGATGCTAATGCTAGTAAAGGAGAAACCTTGGCACCATTATTTCATGTCATCAAGTTTCAACAAAAATCTATTTTTCCGGTTTTCATATTTTATTAATTAAAATTACCATCACCAAAATCAAATAAATAATCTAATAATTAGTCAAAGCATAATTGCTAAATATGTATATCTAATAATTAGATTTCTCCAAAATAGTGTCTTTTTAAATAACTAGTAAACCAATAAGATAGAAAATAGTTTTATAATAGTTAATTATTTCTTTTATTATCAAGTGCATATTTGTTAGGATCTGAATTTGTTTGATTATGTTTGTTTAATTAAGTGAAAAATGAAAGAAGGTAAAACAGAGATGAATTGCGGCGGAAATATTGAAGATAAACTTTATAACAACATCAAAGAAGAATAGCTTTCAGCAAACATGATTTGATTAGTCAAATGATCATATGAATTACAATTATTCAACTATGCATGCATGCACTACTAAACTCCCCCTCATCCTGAGCTCACAGTTAGTTTGTATAAGATAAATAGTGAAAGAGAGCTAATAGAATGTTCTATTTATAGTACAATCCTAACCACTAAGCATCTAATGCTGACGTCACCTAGATAGTGACATCTAATAGACTAACAACCTCTAAACACCGATACAAACAAAACACTGTTACAATAAACAACTGATAAGTAAAACACTGATATTGCTATCCGCTTTTGATGCCCAAGCACTGATGTTGCTGATCAGTGCTTTCTTCAATGGTTGATCAGGCCTTTGAATCAGCAGTGCTTAGTCTTCATCAGTTCTTTGACAGTCAGCAGTTGTTAGGTCTTCTCAGTCTTTGTACCCAGCAGTGCTTTAATGAACAGGTGTTAAGGAGAACAGTCTTTAAGATGATCAGCTGATTGAAGCACTTCCATTGGAGGGAACTTAGAACATGCAAGCTTATTGTGGATCAACTAATGAGAACTAGTTTTAGCTTTCAATATCATCTGTTCTTCTAGGTTAGATTACATGGGCCAACAGTATTATTATTGACGGATGAATGGAAGTCTCTTTATTAATGGATTACCGACATAAAATCCATCAACACATATTATCGACAAATAGCTCATGGCTACATCATTGTAAGATCAAGGATGAATTATCGATGGTTACATCACCGATATGTTCCATTAGTAATATGTTGGTTTTTTTTAATGTCATAAGATTCCTTTTAGTTATCTTATACAATCACACGGTACATACAAATATAAGTTTTATTTACGTTAGGAAAATTACATAAAGAAATATTAACAATACAGTAAGTACAAATGTTTACAATATCTTTAATAATATTTGAAAATTTATAATAAGATATGAAATCGTTAATACAACAACAATCTAGCTAGAAGGGAAAATTGTCAATATATAATAATTGGTATACATTAATTTGTAAAACTTCAGATATTTCTAAACATTTATAATTATAAACTTTTAGTAGTTATTGGTATCCTGATCTCTCTGCATACGGTCAGATTATATATGTTTTGCTTTCTTCCTATAATTCCAAATACTTTTTTAACACCTTCACACAAATGATGAATCTGCATATGTTCAGATAATAGATGTTCTATATAAGATAGACACAATATACTTCAAGTGAAATCTATAAATCAATTTAATTCCAAAAGTTAGTGGCACATGCATTTAATGTTTACCAAGTTGTTGTATAGCCTGTGGAACATTTTATTAAATTTGTATAAAAAAATTTAATTAGTCACTTTTTTTAACGGCAAAATTTCTTTACTCTTGTCCTGTGGGACTCGAACCCAAGACCTCCCACTCGAAAGGTGTTTAAAGACATTGTTTTTGCCAACGGACCACCACCCCATTGATAAATTTAATTAGTCACTAATCGAGTCAATTACGATTAGACCTTCATTATCAATGCAAGAAATGTCACACTATTACAATCATAGTTATAAAAATATTAAACTAACTTCCAAAACAAAATCACAATCATATTTATGATAACTATTATTTAAAATTTTAAATAATCTTAAATGATTATAATCCATTTTGATACAATTTGGTTTTGATTGAATATGAAATAATTTGTTGGTGACTAGTAGACAACCAAAAGAAAATAAAGCCGTTAAATGAAATGGTCCCTAGGAAAGCTTGTCACTTTGCCTTTTGACAACTACATCTCATTATTTATATCTTTTCCCCCAACTTTATATTATTAATTTTAAGACATCTCATTATTTATATCTTTTCCCCCCAACTTTATATTATTAATTTTAAGGACTCCAACTCACCCATAATTGACAGATAACCATCATGTGAATGCCAGTCACTCCCCCCATAAAACTCCTTTCCTTTTAAACCCACCCTATTTGTGGTTCTTCACACATACATTCCTTCACTACTTTCCATTTTGGACAACTATCATTCCCTTTTCTTCTTTCTAATCTTTTCATTCACCAAACCAAAACTATCTCCTTTCATCTTCATTTATGGCTACTGAAGTTAGTGTCTCTGATCACCCTGCGGTTATTCACGAGGTACAAATGTATTTAATTCAGATTAATCGCTGTTTTCTTGATTGTGTTCTTGATCATATGTGTTTGATATGATTGATCTTGATCGCGTTTGGTTTTGATTGGTTTGTAAAAAAATCATGTATAATGAAACCAAGTAGAAAGATTAGTTTTTGTGTTGATAATAAGTTGATATATATGTTTCTTTATGTATGTCTTGTGAATTCACCAAACCAAAACTATGTTCTTTCGGATCATCTTCATGATGCTAGCAAGGAGGTACAAATTCAAATTCAAATTCGGATTAACTTTTTTTTTCTTCGTGTTCTTGATGATACGTGTTAGATAAGATTGATCTTGATAGGATTTCGTTTGATTATCTATATACTTCATGCTTAGAGTATGTCTGGGATTACGTTCTAAAGTGATTATTTGATTATTGCGTTTGTAAAATATAAATAATCTAAAAAAATGTTTGGATGAAAAAGTGATTATCTGCCTCCAAAACGCAGTTTTAAAACGTAAAATCTATTTTGAAAACGCAACACCAAACACCCATAGAAATTTTGAATTAAATTCTGATTGTTTACGGATCTGATTTATGATAATGATAATAGAAGAAAATAGAATCGCTTTAAGTTATGTGGATAATTATTGTGGACCTTTTCAAAATAAATATTAATAAAAGTTTAATAATTTAGTAGTCTCCAAATGGAAATGGACGACAAAAATTTAATTAAATAGAGCATGATTTTAACAGGCACAACAAAATATATACTTAATATACAATTCTATACATGTATAATTTTATACTTAATTTACAATTCTATACATGTATAATTTGTAAATAAATTTGTATAACAAGAAGTATTGTCAAGTATAATATAGTTTGCAGAAAAAAATAAACTAAAGTATTTATGTTGCTTTCACTGGAATCTATGTTGACTAGTTATTCAACTCAATCAAATTGTGCTCAAACGGAAATGAATTAAAAAAAATAAGATCTTGGTGTCGAAGTCAAGATTTGAACTTGAAACCATATATTATCTTGAGATGGTTCTTTCAATTCCACAGATTATATAATTTATTGTGTGTATAAAAAATTATAAAAACCTATAAGAAACCAAATTAAGTATAAATATACTATAGACAAAATGGATTTTTAATACCGATAATTTTTTTAAATTTATTGCAGGAAGTAAAGGAGGAGATCAAAGAAACTATACCTACAGAAGAAGTGAAGGATTCACCAAAACCAAACGTTGAAGAAACTCCATGTGTAACTGAAGAAACAACCGAGGAGAACAAACCTGAGCCTCTTAATATTGAAGAAGTAAAGAAAGCTGACGAACACGAGGCACCAACAGTTGAAGAATTGCCTGTGGTAATTGAAACAAAAGAAAACAAAACAGAAACCGTAAAAGTTGAAGAAGAAGAAGAAGAAGAACAAACCCTGAAAACTGAAGCAATGGCTCTGGACAATGAAACCAAATCGCCTGAAGTTGTAGCAGAAGAGAAGAAACCCGAAACCGGAACCCTGAAGATCGAAGAAGTGAAGCCAATAACTGAGGTTCCTCCGGTTGAACCTGAAGTTACTGAAAAGATTGAAAAAGAACCTGAAGTTGAGATACATAGTGCAAAGATCGATGACTTGAAGGTCGAAAACCCAACGGCTAAAGACATGGAACAAGTTGCGGAAAAGAAAGTAGACGAACAAGTAGATGTAAAGAAAGAAGATGAGCCAGTAGTTGAAGCAAAACAGTCAGTCCCTCTAGATGAGATTGCTGTAATAAACAAGCAGGCTGAAACTGAAGAAAAGAAAGAGTGTGATCATCCAGTAGTTGGAGAGAAACAACCAGTCCCTCTAGATGAGATTGCTGTGCTAAACAAAGAGGCTGAGGTTGAAGAAAAAAAAGAAGAATGCGCGAAAGAAACTACCGAAACCGTTGAATCAAAAGAAGCGGCTGGAACACACCCTATTGTTGCTGAACAAATTGCTAAAGAAGTTGAAAATGTGAAAGAAGACACCAAGGAAGCAAAAGAAGATGTGAAAGAAGACACCAAGGAAGCAAAAGAAAATGGAGATGTAAAAGATGAAAAAGTTGCACTAGAGCCTGTGAAAACTGAGTCAAAAGATGAGAAAACAGTGGGTGAAACTAAGTCAGAGACTACTCCTAAAGAAGAAGAAAAAACAACTCCAAAGCAATCAAACACACTTATGGGAAAGGTTAAGAAATCTTTCATAAAAGCAAAGAAAGCATTCACTTTGACAAATAACACTAAGACCAACACTACCAACAAGACTCAAGAAGCCAAAGAAGAGGAGAAGGCTTGAACCAGAACAAACATGTGAAAACATGAAGACCATAAAATGGTATAAGTATTTGTTTTTTGAGTATTTTTTATTATTATTATTCATTTTATTTGTTGTTTTGGTGGGGTTGGTTGGTTTGGGGAGGGGGTTGTTATTTGTTCATGTGTTTGTGGGAATGTAACTGGCTTGCTTTTTGTTTTAGAATGCATACTGTGTTGTGGTGTGTATAATAGTTGGGAGTTTTGGCATTGGTTTTTGTTATTGTATAGGTTCGTCTTATTCTTTTCATTGGAGTCGAACTTATTGTTTGAACATGTGTTTGTATTGTAATTATAAACAGGAAATATATTGAATGTGAATATTATTTGTATCATATACCATTATTTCTTCTTCGTATACTCGCCTTTTACAATTGGAGGGGATGAATAACAATTAACAACTAGTTTAATACCCGTCTGTTGGACGGCTTACGCTAACAATGTAACAAACAAAGAGAATGTATATTGAGTGTGTTTGGAAACACTTCTCCTTTTCTTCTTTACCATATCCTTTTTTGAAAAGGTTGCAACCATCTAAATTTTCCTTTTCTTCTTTACAAACCACTAAAACTCATTCTCAAAACACATTATTCAAACACTACAAAGGGATAGGGCCTGTAAGATCCGCTGTGTGTAGATCAGCCCCTTTATCCATCGAAAAGAGTATATATTCTAAGTTTAGAACATCAGAATGTGAAGAAAAGACTTCCACATCATCAGATAAAAGGGTGGGTGGTGGACTTGTATATGCACCATTTTAAGTTAGCATAGATTGGTATACCTTCAACAAACCCATTTATAAAAAGATTGATAAACAAAAGCCAAATCATCAGGATTTGAATTAGCTAGTTACATGTGGACACGAAATACAAGAAAATGTACAGTCCTTGAAGAACAACAAAGTGTGGAAGCCAGTCATCAATTTCTAAATCATTTGGAGGTGGTGGTTCTCCAGGTAGTGCGATCCATCTCTATCTAGCGGATTAGACAACTTTCTAAAGTAAAAAAACATAGTAAGATATGTACAATCAACAGCATATGATCTTGCAATAGATGCTTTCAATAAAGATCAGAAAAGAGAGTGCATAGGGATTATAATATTAAACATTAAAACTAAACTACCTAGTGCTAACATATACTTATATATGATGTTTCCAATTGAGCTAATGTGCTGAATATATTATAGTTAGAGAAAAGATCCTTTAAACTTCAAGTACCTGGTTAGCCATCAATACCTCTGAGGAAACAAAATAATTAAAGAAGAGAACAAAATCAAGATTTAAGGATAAAAAATTAAGTGGAGTACAAATATCAGTAATAGAATGTTCTAAAATAGGGGTGTGAATTTCTGACACAACCTGAAAACACGACCCGAATCAAACACAAAATTCGCGGGTTTGGGTTTAGTCTAAACGGGTTCGGGTCAATTTCAGGTTGAACCCGCCAACCCGTTTAGCTAAACGGGTCAGGTTCGGATCAACCCGGTCGGGTTGACGGGTTGACCCGTTTAACCCATTTCTATAATATTATATTTTTTACAATATGTTTTATGTTATAAACTAAATTTGGTGTGTATCGTATGCTATACTTATAACTTAAAAATAGAAATTGACATAAGATTTATGATTTTAATGTAATTTTATTATCTAATTTGTGTTTTTTTAGTAGATGTAAATTTTAATATATTAATTTTTTGAAAAATAAAAATAAAAAATAAAAAAATTCGGGTTGAACGGGTCGGGTTCGGGTCAGCCTGTGAATATTCGGGTCAGGGTCAGGTTCATATGTATGAAACGATTTTTGGGTTCGGGTTCCTCTAAAATTTTCGGGTTCGGGTTGGGTTGAACCCGTCAACCCGTGAACACGACCCGTTTAGCACCCCTATTCTAAAATAAAGACCCACATACCTTTTTTGTACCATACACTCTATAAAGATAAGCATATATCACGGTTAACCACAAGCCAGAAGTCTGCGACAATATTAAAAGGAACAAAAGTTATTACAAAATTACAATGTTCATGCAGAAAGCCCTCAATCTACTCTGTAAAATCAGTAGGTCCTTGTCTTCTATGCAACTATATATTGCGTTTCAAGAATGTGTGTGGCAATTATCTGTCCACCACAAGGCAACTTTGATTGCTTGTGTTTGCTTAACAGCCTTAAAATCATCAAAGAGAACATTAGTAGTAGAGATATTCCTTGTTATATAATGTACAACTTTTCCGTTTCATTTAGCATATGGTTAGAAAATTTACAAAGAAAAGCAATCCTAGGGTTAACATGCTGTACTTTATTAAGGCAATCAGAGCAATCTCGAACAATATTCCTTGTTATATGTGTCAGCTTCATCCGCACCTGCTGGTTTCAGTTGATCCGACAACCAAAATTAAAAAAAAAATTTAAACAGATTTTCGGTTAAAAAAAATCAAAATTCGATGTTACCTTCAATCAAATATGAAACCAATCCGAGAAAAACTAAAAGAAAGAGCATAATAGCTATGATACTTTCAAATATGAACAAAAGCCGACATATGATCGGGAGGCTCAACAACGATGATTGCAGGGATTTCTTTTATTCTTCAAGAATGATTCAATTGAAAATAGGAATTTTGTATGTGGCTTGTACATTATATAACAATACTACCTCTACCCAAGTTTGTAGGAGGATTAAGTTGAATTGTGGAGATCATGGGTAGGAAAAGGTGGAAGTAACCACCAGCTAAGAAAACCGTAAATAACCGTCCTGAACCGCCATAAGAGCGGTTATTTTTGGGAGTTTAAACGGCTGAGATTTTATCTCAGCATGATCCAACGATGAATATTGACTTTGGTGGTGGTTAGACTTAATGGGTTTCATATATATATATATATATATATATATATATATATATATATATATATATATATATATATATATAGGGGAAGGTTCAAATGAAAACCACTAGTTAACGCGAAAACTCGAAAACTAATTAAAAAAAGCCAAAAAAACATGCAAAAAAATTTTTTTTTTAAAAATTTTTTTTTTCAATCAAATTTTCGCAGGTTTTTTTATTAAAAAAAAAAAAATTTCAAAAAAAAAAAAAAAAAAAAATTTTTTTTGTGTAGTGCACATGTGTAATACTGCACATGTGTCTGTGTACTACACATGTGTATTATTACACATGTGCACTACACAAATTTTTTTTTTTTTTTTTTTTTTTTTGAAAAAAAGTTTTTTTTATATATAAAAACTAGCGATTTTTATTAAAAAAATTGAAAAAAAAAAAAAAAATTTTTTTTGTGTGTTTTTTAGGCTTTTTTTAGTTAGTTTTCGAGTTTTCGCGTTAAAAGTGGTTTTCATTTGAACCATCCCCTATATATATATATATATATATATATATATATATATATATATAATTTAGTCTGCTAAATAATTTTCTTTTTACAGTTAATTACTGTTTTCGTCCCTATGGTTTGTTAAAAATCACTATTTCAGTCCATTAGTTTAAAAATTGCGATTTCAGTCCCTGTGGTTTCACTTTCTTAACCATTTCAATCCACCTCATAACCATTTCAGTCCCTGTACTTAATAGAATAATGGATTGAAATGGTTACGAAAGTGAAACCACATGGACTGAAATTGCAATTTTTAAAATAATGGACTGAAATAGTGATTTTTGACAAACGACAGGGACGAAAACAGTAATTAACTTTTATTTTTAATTAACCAAACATAAAAACTAATGGATCTCCAACAGAACCTAATATTATTAAAAAAAATAACAATGTAATTAGAATTTTATGGTCAGTAATCTTTTTTTTTTTTTTTTTTTTTTGAAAGGTACACTTCATTAACGAAAACGCCGACCCAAGCCGGGCCGACAAAAACTACAAACAGCGAATTACATATTCACAAAAGAAACCCATTCGTTCCAGTCAATCCCTTTATACTTAGATCTAGAGGAAAACCAAAGAAAACTTAACGCCTTAATCTCACTAATAATTCCTTCAATTTTAACCGTGGCATTCGAGAACTTGAACCCATTCCTCGCACGCCAAAGACTCCAGCATGCTACCATGATAACACCATGAACCACTTTTCTCTTCTTGTCCGAAACTTTAAGGTCAATATGAAAGGAAAGGAGGTCTTTAAGAGAGAAAGCAAAGATATTAGGAATTTTGCACCAAACACTAATACCTTGCCATACCATCGAAGCCACAAAACACGCCAAAAAGACATGGTCCGCTGACTCCTCCTCCGAATTGCATAAAGGGCACACCGGATCGCCAATATCTATGTTCCTTTTCATAAGAGCCAAAGCCGTGGGCACCCTATCCATACCCAACCTCCACGCGTGAATGTTAACTTTCGAAGGAATCCAATTACACCATTGTAATACAAACCCGTTATCCTGATGTAAGTTGTCCTTCAACATCTTTTTTAACGCCTTGACAGTGAATAAACCATCCCCTTCCGAGCTCCACCTCCACTTGTCATTCTCCAACCTGATCCGGGTGCCGCTAATCGCAGTAACTAGTTGACCAACACTCGACTGTAATCCAACCATAGCCGGGTCCGAAGTCCAGCACCACCTAATGTCGTCCACACTACCATGAGAGTAAATCCTGTCTGCCACTCTGCACTTCTTGTCCGCTTCCAATCTAAAGAGCTCCGGGAACACACATTTTAGGGGCTCATTGAGCAGCCACGTATCAAGCCAAAAAGCTATATCTTTACCATCACCAACCGAACCAACAAGAAAATTCCTCAACGGCTTCCCACCTACCTTAGTATTGATAAAGTTTTTAGCAATGTTATTCCAAACCCCATTAAGCGATTTTTTAAAAGGAATGCATTCCCACCCTACCCTACTCGAGTGCAAGGCCGCTATCACTTCCTTCCACAGACAACTCCTCTCCGTTTTGAACCTCCATCCCCACTTAGCTAAAAGCGACGTGTTGACAATTTGAAGTTTAGACAACCCCAAACCTCCACATTTTTTAGTACGAGTAACCTTATCCCACGCTACCCAGTGCAATTTTCTCTCCTCAGCCGAACCACCCCACAAAAATTTCTTTATCAAAGCTTCAAGATCGTTGATAACTTTCTTAGGCGCTTTATATAGAGAGAAATAATATGAAGGAAGACTTTCAAGAACCGACTTAATTAAAACAACCCTTCCTCCAATCGAAAGAAGATGGGCCTTCCATTTCGCTAGCCTACTAAAGAAGATTTCCATAACCGGTTGCCAATTACTCACCCGATTCATATTAGCTCCAACCACTAACCCAAGATACTTGAACGGAGGACGCTCCGGTTTACATCCCACTACCTTTGCCATCTCCTCAATATCTACGGGCCCCACTCCGACACCATAAAGATTTGACTTCTCAATATTGATTTTGAGACCAGAACAAATATGGAAACAACGGAGAATTCGGACAATGTTTTCAACCTCCATTCTAGACCACTCCCCCATCATTATCGCATCATCCGCATACAAGAGATGCGTAATATTCGGACCATCGTTCGGAATATCTATTCCTCTAATAATTCCCGCCTTCTTACCATTATCAATCATGCACGACAAAGCTTCCATGACAACCAAGAAAAGAAACGTAGACAAAGGGTCCCCTTGCCTCATGCCTTTCTCACACTTGAAAGTAAAAGTGGGAGAGCCATTTACCAACACTGACGAGTTGGCCGACTTCAGAATCCCCATAATCCAGTTACACCACTTATCTTGAAAACCCATATGAAGAAGAATGCTAATAACAAAATTCCAGTTAACGTTATCGTAGGCTTTCTCAAAATCAATTTTGAGAAAGAACGCCTTCGACTTCTTCTTATTGATCCAAGATATAAGCTCGTTAACAATAAGAGGCCCATCTAGAATGTATCTACCCTTAAGAAAAGCCGATTGAGAAACCGAAATAACTCCACCCAAAACCACCCTCAACCGGTTAGCCAGAACTTTCGATATCACCTTACTGATCACCCCAACTAAATTAATAGGCCTATAATTATTGAGAGTCACCGGGTCGGTAACCTTAGGAACAAGGGCAATAAAAGAGGCCCCGCTTCCTAAACTTATCGCACCTTCGTGATAAAACCGATCAAAAATTCTACGAAAATCATCCTTAAAAAGATCCCAAAAATGTTTAAGAAAGCTAAAATTAATACCATCCGGACCCGGGGCCCTATCCTCCCCACAGTCGAAAACAGCAGCTTTAATCTCCGAATCCGAGAAAGGCTCAACCAGATAATTGCTTTCTTCCATCGAGATCTTCTTCATGTTGTTTAAAGACACCTCCGGCCTTAAAATAGCATCTTCCTTGAACTTATCCCGAAAAAATGAGAGAACCTGTTTCTTAATAAGCGCTGGTTTCGATACCCAGTTACCGTTGATACTCAAACCATGAATCGAGTTTAGCGCTTTCCTACTATTGACCATAGCATGAAAAAATTTGGAATTTTCATCTCCATCAAGGGCCCATTTTAACCGCGCTCTTTGTTTTAGATCCGAGCTCTTTCTATAATCCACCTCCTTGACAATTCTCTTGTTCTCCGCCATAATCCATTCCTCTTCTTCCGAGAGATCTCTAGCCTCCATTTCTTTTTCCAACTCCTCAAGTTCCGCCAAAGCCACATTTTCTGCCTCTTTTTCTTTAGAAAGAAACTCATCCCTCCACGATTTTAACCGAACTCTGATACGAGCAAACTTAGACGATAGGCTTACATCCGGGGGTTCTAGAACATTGACATTTTCCGACGCTTCTTTAACCGCTTCCTCAAAACCCGGCTGGCCAATCCAAGAGCTGTATATCCTAAACGGACGAGGACCAAAATTAAGGTCAGCGACCTCAAGAAGAATAGGGCAATGATCGGAATGTCTATCAGGAAGCACCCGCACACAAGCCAAAGGCCACATATTAAAAAAATCCGAACACACCAAGAAACGATCCAACTTGCTAAGCTTCCTACCATTTTCCCTGATACAAGTAAATTTTCGACCCTGCATAGGAAATTCCATAAGCCCATTTTCGAAAATAAAGCTGTTAAAATTTTCTGCACAAACTCTCTTAAACTTCGACTGTTTCCTTTCTTCCGAAGACCTCACCGCATTAAAATCACCAACAAGCACCCACTGACCAACCGAGTGATCTATTACCTCCGAAAGATCCGACCATAGTTGACGTTTAGCCGAAACACTTTGGGGAGCATAAACATTAATCATGGATACAACAGTCCCACTTCCCACCATAGAACCCTTCAACAGTAAAAAGCTTCTATTTTTAACAACCGAAACCATCTTGAAAATTTTTGGATCCCACATACTGAGTAAACCCCCTGAAAGACCCACTGAAGCAACATACTCGAATTCAAAAAAATCATTACCCCATAAGCCCCTGACATCCACTTTACTAATCCTTTCCATCTTTGTTTCTTGAATAGCAATGAACCCAACTTTATTGATCGATTTCAATTCCTTGACCCATTTAGCTTTAACACCCCCAGCCAAACCTCTTATATTTAAAGATAACACATTCATTGTGAAACCACATTTTTACCTTCTCCGTTAATTACATCTCTAACCAACTTCTCATGACTACCGAGGTTTACCCCCACCACCTTACCAATATTTACCGTAGCAAGAAACTCCTCTTGTTCACGATTATCATAAGTGTCCGCTACCTCGACTTCCGGAGGAACTTCCTGCCCTATACTGTTCCCACATACCTCAAGATGACCAGACAAGTGATTAGAACCAACTACCCTCTGAGAAACCACCTTGACAGCGGCAACGTCTTCAAGCGAGTCCGGAGTGAAAGAGTCTCTGTGGGAGCCAATATCCACCTGATTAAGATCAAAGCTAAAAGAACCAGATTCCCTACTCCTTTTTTTAGGCCTGTCACCTGAAGACGAGCAAGACAAAACAGAAGAAGTTCGGGCCAAATTCCTGGGCTTATATTTGAATGTCCTTTTTTTGGGCCTTGAATCCGTATCCACAGAGTGAAAAAAGAAAACATTACTTTGTTGCTTCTGAACCCGGACCCCACCTGAATTGCTGACCTGCTCTTCCACCTCATGGTGAACATCACACATCAAACCTTTTCCAACCTCATGATTACTGTCACCACTTTTATCCATCCCCATGCACACATTCACGTTGCCAACCTCCACTCCCACCCTAGCATCCACCTCATTTTGTGATACCTGAGGAGATATGAGTGGACCGTCATCACTGTTATTATTCGCAAGTCTCCGAGTACCCGAACTGCTACTCGCCAAACTAGCTCCATACTCTGCCTGATTAAAACCAATATCACCAACCGGGCGCACCGGCCCGACTGAGTCCGGTGTCCAGTCCGTAATTTCCTCCTCCAACCAAACACGGAAAAGCTTGTTCTTGCACTTCAACGAAAGACACTCTTGAATTCTACCACCTTCCCCAACAAGCAGACCGATCCAACTTACCGACAAATTTTCATCCTTCGCTTCCATCTGCGAGCCATGCACAACCTTTCCATAGTGTTCGGCAATATTGTTAAGCACGTCATTGTCAGCTAAATGAATCGGGACCCCCTGGATCTTAACCCATGCAAGTCGTTCAAAAGGAAGAGACTGGCCTTCCCATGGATCTAGGTTAGAAAACCATTCCTTCCAAACAAGATTGTCCAACAGAAAGTTAACACAACATTCTTCCTTATCAAAGTTAAGCAACATGGCTAGACCCCCTAAGTAACTTAACGAGACACCGGTCACTCCATGTTCCGCTAAAATAGAATTAAGATTCCTCAACAACTTAAGATCTTTACAACGACCTACCAAGGCTTTCCCGATCAATTCTTTGAACGCCATAGTTTCATCGGCCAGTTCGATAGTTAACCCTGGCTCCTCAACACTAGGAATCCTATTTTCCTCATTGCCTTGGCCCTCCTTGAACAACTCACTGAACAATTTCCCCTTCCCATTATTAACAGAAGTCTGGATCCGAGTCTTATTAATTTGAGTATGAAAGCTAGGATTCTTCTTACCAGCAACCGAACCTCCTACCTTTCTATCTGCCTGACCCATATTTTCTTTAGCGAACCTAGCCAAGTTAGCAACCAACTTGCAATCCCCCATCTTAATCCCATTTAACGCCCGCTCCATATCTTTAACGTCGGCGACATTTGAGAAACTAACAAACCCAAACCTCCTCCCTTCTTTGTCCAACTTCCTAGCTATGTAAACCCCTGAAACCTCTCCGAATACTTTAACAAAATCAGCTAAATCCCAAGGGTTACAGCCCCACGGAAGGTTCGAGATAAAAAACTTGGTAACCACCCCTTTGGAACTCCTTTCCATCGATTTTCCATTGACTCCTTCACTCCTGCTTTTCTTTTTATTAACCACATTATTCCAATTCCCACCAACATCCCCTCCATCCATACTGTAGCCGAGGACTTAATCTTGTGCTAGGAGCGAATGAGCGTGATCTAGACCAGATAGAATGAGCAGACTATTCAAGACTACAATAGAAGTAATCAAATGTCTCCACACCCTATGCGGAATATCTCGCCGCCGTCGAGCACCCTAACCACAGACTAAGAGACAACACGAACAGAAACCCAAGGGACTCCGAACCCGGAAGGCGAATGGAGGTTAATAAGGCTGAAATAGAGATAGAGGAACACTCTAGATGACAGCCCGAGCAATCCTCACGCGCTATTCCGGCTAGATTTCCCTCGTCGAGCACTTCCGGCGGCCGGGAAAATAGGAGAGAAAATTAGGGTTTTAAGGTATGGTCAGTAATCCATTAGTATTTTCCGACAGCTTACCAACAGAACTATTGACTAGGGCCAAAGGAACACATGCGGTGGGAAACTCCGGTTTTGGTAGTTTTTTTTGGAAAATGCTTACCAACTGCTTATCCGTCCCTAATACTTCAATAATAACACCATAAGATTTTTTACACGACCCAAGCTGACACTTTCAGAGTTGATTGGTGGTCGTCAGTTTAGTTTCCTGATGTTGCGGGGGTTAACAATCCATCAATAATATTAAGTCTATAAATAGAACAAGAAGTACAAGCAAAAATGGCAAAACAACATCAAACAAACTAAAAATAGTTGAATTTCGTTTTGATACCAAACTATGATACCAAACAAACTATGTTTTGTATTTGGAAATATAATATAATTCATTTGTGATAATTGAAAATTTAAGTACCACATATGGCCTAATGTTGATAGTGTAATATTTAAAATTTTAATGCAACCCATTAAGATATGCAGGCCAGTTGAGGTCCATAAGTGTAAGTTAGCCCAAATATGTAAATTGTTGGGTTTTAGGCATCATTTTTAAGTTTATTTACCGCACTACGAGTCCAATTGCAAGTAGGTTTAAAAAACTGAAATTACAACAGTAGCTGATTTTCAATGAGGTAAAGAACTGAAAGGATTTTTTTTTTTTTGTATTGATTAATATTGTGTTATTGAAAAACAAGGAAAGGAAGACAATTTATAAGCTACAAAAACATATAAATAGAAATGAGGGAGTTGTCAATGGGCTGGTAATGAGGAGAATAGATTGGCATTTTTACTTCTTGATTTTGGGAGATGACGCATTCCATAATAAGTTGATTGCTACTCAAAATACTTTCCTTTAAACACTCACCCTCAAGTTGAATAGTGAGATCTCCGAAATTCATCTTGATTAGACAGTTGTTGAAGATTCTTCCGTTAAAAGGTTTAGTCAATATATCGGCCAACAGGTCTTCAGATCGAACAAATGGTAAGTTGATGATTCATGTTTCAAGTTTTTCTTTAATGAAATGTATGTCTACTTCCACATGTTTTGTTCGATCATGTTGTACTTGATTTTCTGATATCTGAATAGTTGCTTTATTGTCGCACATAATGCTGCTTGTTTCCTCTGAGAATAAACATATTTCTGTTAGGAGCTTTTGTAACTATAAGACTTCTGTCACCTCCCGTGCTATGCCTCTGAACTCAGCTTTGGCGCTTGAAAGAGCAACAACTTTTTGTTTCTTACTTATCAACGTAACCAAATTTCCTTCGACTAACGTGAAGTAACCTGATGTTGACCTTCGATTCCCCTTATCTCTTGCCCAGTCTGCATCAATATATGCTTGTATTGTTAGATTCCCATTTGATTTGAACAAAACCCCATAACCAGGTGTTCCTATGAGATATCTGATAATTCTCCAGACTGCCTCCATATGAGAAATCTTGGGTTGATGCATAATTAAACTGACTGACCACCCCTATAGCATAGGCTATATCTGGGCGGGTGTGTGAGAGATATATTAGCTTTCCCACAACCCGTTGATATGTTTCTCTGTTGGCCAACTTTGCTCCTTCTTCCATATAAAGTTTTTGATTCATCATCATGGGAGTCTCTGCGGGTTTGCAGTCAATCATCCCTGTTTCAGCTAATAAGTCTAGAACATATTTTTTGGCAGATAAAAATTCCTTGTTTCGACCTTAGTACCTCAATACCAAGAAAGTACTTAAGTCTTCCCAAGTCCTTCATCTCGAATTCTGTAAATAAATTTTCCTTCAGCCTTTTCATTTCCTCTTCATCATTTTCAGTAACTATCATATTAAGCAGGTTATGAGTTCGCCTTTTCGTTTAAGGAACAATGTATGATCAGAGTTACTCTGTTCAAAACCATATTTCTTCATGGCTAGGGTAAATCTCCCAAACGCTGCACGAGGGGATTGTTTCAACCCATATAGAGATTTCTTCAGACGACAGACTTCTCCAGTTTTGAAGTTACTTGTGAACCCAGGTTGTGACACTTCGGCCTTTCCCGCACAACTTTATTGTATGATACGATTATGTGAAATCATTAATTGAAGACTTATATGAATGATTGTTTGGTGGAGGAATGTACACAAATCCCAAACCCTTATTCCTAGTTTCCTTTTGACTGTATTTTAATTATTCGTTGATCATTGTCTCAACTTTTTCACTAGAAACGTCAAATTTTCTAAAATTAAATTCTGCATTTTCAAAAGTTGATTTAAGAGAATCAAGTACTTCAATAGTTAATTTTTCAAAAAGCTCTTTAAAATGGTGATGCCTACATTTCTCTTGACTCAAATCTTTATGCAACTGTCGGATATCACGTTTTTGTGCCTCCAGCATATCCTTGTATCCGTTAATTTTCTTTTTGATCTGATATAAATCAGATTTGGATAACTAAAGTTGCATAATTAAAGAATTGGCCTGTTCTTTGTAACCACTTACCTTTTCTCTACAAGCATCAATACAACAATAATCATCTACACATACGAAATTTCCATTCAGAAAACGATCCCCCCAACAACATCCTAGGAATCCTGTTGTTTGTTCCAATAACATAGTCCAGGTCTTGGTTCATGGCAACTTTTTCACTCAACGTGGTTTGATTAATAAGGTCCATTTTTGAAAAAAATAAACTGTTAGTAATAATTAAATAATATATTAATTTAACAGTTGATATTTTTTCAATCTTATTAAGCCATAAATGCGTCCAAGTCAACGTCCAGAAAAAGTCCCAGTCAAAGTCAGATTAAAGTCCAATGGTATCGCACAATGTAACAACCTTAAAAAATATTCTCAACGAAAACCCGTAATCAAAATCAGAAGTGCGCGCGATGAAACTTGTATACTCAATCAGAAAACTTAGCGATTAAGAAAACTTGACGGTTAATGAACTAACCAGCACAAAAGTACCCTTATTAGATTCACAATTAAAAACCGAACCAATTGGGATCAAGACCCGAGCATAAGCGATAAGTATTAGCACATAAATCAAGGAAAACGCATGATTGGACGAAAAAGGCGGCCAGGGACACATGTCACGACTTCGCACCAGTGTCAGACCTACGTTGGACATGTGGCAGTCTAAGCTAGGCCAACCCTCCCGGTGACACACGGGAGAATCCTTGTTTCCTTCCACAATGCGCGGGAGAAGCCAGTTGGGCTATAAATGCAGCAGCTTGGGACTCAAGTTTCTGAGATTTTCAACTGAATTTTGTGATCTTCTGATCTCTTGTTTTGCCTTTCTTTGCAACAATACCCCCATAAACTGTGAAACCCTATCCGATTGATCTGAAACCCAGCAACAGATGTCAAAGTGCTACCTGGATAAGGCTATACTTTGTTAACTACGTTGGGGTTTTGATCTCGTGATGTATCGTTAAAGTATGATTTGGGTTGATGCACTGATACGTGTTGCATTGTGATTTTATTTGGAACTCAGGCTTAACACTAGGAGGCTATAGTAATAAACCCTAAATCTGCAAAGTGAGTCATTCATTTTTTTTTACCAAATGCTTTGCAAAACCCGAAATGTTTTTCAGTTATACTTACAGTGATTAAGTCTTTGTATACTTACTGGGAAACTACTGTCAGTATGTGCGGTTTTTTATACATTACTTGTTATGCATCACTATTGGACAATGGGTTAGCGAATGAGTGAATGACCACAGTCACAGGAACTGCCACCGAGTGACAAATTCTGTCTAAAATAGTTTCTTTACTATTGGACAATGAGATAGCCAATAGTAGTTTGGTAAGATAAACAAATGTAAAAACTCTGAAAGCTATAATTATAAGAATGTGTTTTATACCAATGAATGAACTCACTAGTATTTCCTTCTGATCAAATGTTTTTAAACGCGTTTCAGGTACTTACTGTGAAAGTAAATGTCACACCCCCAAAATACCACCCAAGGGAAACCCTATTAGGCGTGTGACAAACCAATAACGAGCCACCAATCATTTTGAAGTAATCACAAGTTGTTAAATATAATCATCAATTATTAACGAAAAGTGCCTAAAATAAGTTTAAATGAAAACCAACATGTACAGCGGAAGCAGATGTTAAACCAAAATTAAACAGTTTCAAAACCAATGTTTAGTATCAATGAATCCATCACATGAATCCCTCCAGTCGACCCATGACCACTCCAGCTTCTCCAGACAACAAGTTCCCAAGTCCAAGATATCTAACGACCTGCGAGCATGCAACAAGTGTATCAGACAACGCTGGTGAGTTCATAGTTTTACGAAAACGTCGGTTACCAAGTGTTTAGTTAATCCATTGAATTTAATTCCGAGTAGGAGACAATTACTGCTATGATTCCTATAGACTGCTGAGTTCTAACATAACATCAATTAACAGAGCGGAACCCCTCTCACATTTGTTAAGCCTCATTGGGACTCACATGCACCCCACATTGTTATTATGTGTGCACCCATAATAGTAAGGCGATTTGCATGCTTATCTCAGTGCCTCTTAACTCGCGCTAAAAGGTTCCCCGAATTCGAGCAATAAGACAGATAACACCAGAACATTGATCATGAAAGTTCAAGAAGAGTCGCACTCTTAAAACACGTAGCATGGGTTGGTAACATAGAAGTTCATACTGCAGTGCTAAGTGTGCATTCACGTGTGATGTTATTCATAAGCAAACACTAGATATACTATGCAATAGTAAACAAGAAACGAACCTTGCAATCTGGAGCCGAGTGTCAGGGTCGATTTCGGAACTGTTTGGTTATAGTCTGGTTTTATGAAAACGTTTTAAAACCAAGTTCACTATAACCAGTGGCTCTGATACCAAACTGTCACACCCCCAAAATACCACCCAAGGGAAACCCTATTAGGCGTGTGACAAACCAATAACGAGCCACCAATCATTTTGAACCAATCATAAGTTGTTAAATATAATCATCAATTATTAACGAACAGTGCCTTAAATAAGTTTAAATGAAAACCAACATGTTCAGCGGAAGCAAATGTTAAACCAAAATTAAACAGTTTCAAAACCAATGTTTAGTATCAATGAATCCATCACATGAATCCCTCCAGTCGACCCATGACCACTCCAGTTTCTCCAGACAGCAAGTTCCCAAGTCCAAGATATCTAACGACCTGCGAGCAAGCAACAAGTGTATCAGACAACGCTGGTGAGTTCATAGTTTTACGAAAACGTTGGTTACCAAGTGTTTAGTTAATCCATTGAATTTAATTCCGAAAGTAATGTTGATAATATCTCGATACTGAATAAGACGGCTCCTGATGTATGTTTTGCCCGTTCCCAGTGCTCCTATCAAAACATTGGGCCCGACTGGGTAATTAGTTCACAACCGTCCTCCCCGGTGCGGTGTGAGGGTGCCAAACCTAAGTAGCGCTACCAACTAATACCCCGCTACCACCCCCGATAGCAAAAGATGGGACTTAAGAGATAGAGAGTGAGAATATTATCCAACATCACAGTTTTACCCAAAAGACTTATCCCTCCCCGAGATACCCACTGACTGTCCCAACCACCGAGACGCATGCTTAAAGTAGTGAACTCACCTTAGGTTTGCTCGGTTAGACTAGATGCTCGATTACAGTTGATCAATTAAATCCTATCTTGGTTTACATAGATAGTCAGTTTCACGAATTCACAATTCATGTATCTAACCACACGCATTGCATAAGCAACAAACAACCAAACATATAGTATTACGTATGTTATAACAAGTTTGGTTCGTACCATCACATATGTTGTAGCAAGTATTGGTTCCGACACACATTCACATTGCAAGATAACGCCCTACATGCTTGATTCACTTACATCAGTTCACGACAAATTTGATATTCACACACAAACATGACCCCTGGCCCAAAGCCAACCCGCGGCCCACACAACTGTAGCCGGGCTCATGACCCACTTTTAACCCTCGGCCCAAATCATTGACAGCCCATGAGTTCACGTTATAAGAAATTGTTTGTTTAAATGCAACCCACCAGCCCGCTATCTCGATTAAATTGGGTTAATATTTAAGTCCCAGCCCCCTTAAAGCCCAACCGTGGGTTCTAGACCGAGTGAAAAAGCCCATTTACAATCGGACTACTATATATATTACTCGACCCAACCTCCAAGATAGTCTTCAGCCCAATTTTTTATAATATGCTTGGCCGATTAGAACGTAAACGTGAAAGGGTGCACTCACAGCTTAGGATATATATAAGAGCTTGTATGACTCTAGTGTGTATTTGACCCCTTTACCCCCTACTCATTCATATTATTATCATTCCTAATTAATTAGTTCATATAAGGCTAGTAACTATCACCGACCATATTGCTAGGATCACATGGGCCGCCGTTTTTATTATCATGTCCACTTCGATTGCTTAGTTCAAGACTACAACACATGGGCCGAATCCCAATGTTCCATATTGCAGAAGATTGTTAACATTGTTTATCCCTGCCATCACTCACATCACACTCCACTAATCATATAACCCAACTCCCTATGTACATCAGGATCTGGGCAGTTCATTAATTAGTACTAGGGTGTTCCTTTGTTTTATGTTGACTTTGTGCACCTCCAATATACATCGAACAGACAACCTACCATTTACTCAATTAACCCATGTCTAATTCAATCAGTTAGTTAATTTTAGTGTTAACACAACAATCATTCAATCAAACAGTGTAATATTGTTGAGTAGCCGATTTGTCATTTGATTATCAAAATTAAGAACAATAAATCTGATGAAATCGTGACCCTATGATTTAGCCATTTATCATTAATAATCATGATCATATCCAGTTACTACTCGATGACTATCAATAGTTAACAAGCAATTATCAAACATTCAATTCTAATTGACACATCACATAGCCGATTACTCGTTTTTCATTCTAACAACCTACTCAAATCCATTTGCTACTCATATATATACATTATCACATATTATCATGCTAATCGATCCACAGTTTATAATCACAACCATAACACACATACGCGCATACTTCGTTAATCTCATCACAATAATCATATATATAGACACACCTACTTTGTTAACCTAGCACCCACATAAGAAAGATCGAATAAATAAATTCTAATCATCAACGTGAACTTACTAACCAAAAAGGCTCGTTCAATAACGGTGAGGTCTTGTTGATGATGGTGTATGCTGCCGTGTGTATGTTTAGAATAGGTAGGGTTTGATAAGGTTGCAAACTAAAATACCCATCCCTGATGATACGTAATATAAGGGGAATAGAAGGGGGATTACGCAGGGTTCTAAGTGATTCCGTTTAGTGTTAATGGGTTGGGCCGGACAACAACAAATATGCAACAACAGTTTTAGTGAGTTGGGCCTATTTCTTAGTGTATGAGTTGGGCAGTTTAATGAGTGCGGCCCACTTGCATAAAATAGTTCACGCCCAAATCAATTAGTTCTCCAATTTAGTTGAACGACACACAAAGTGTTTTCAATTCCATGTATTGTTAACCAATTGAACACACGTAAACACAAGCAGATAACCTTAATTTTCCAGTGTAACAACTGCCACTAAAATCAATAATTAGGACAATAATTAGTCAATAAGAAAACCCTAATTGAGACACCTAATTAATTCTGCACTAGCCCTAAAATTTTCAGAATGATCGGAATTAGGATCAGGGCCCCTAAAACTCGGGGGGGGGGGGGGCAAACCCTAGTTGATAATAATCTAAAATAAAACGTTGCAAACTTCTGATTGGCCAATTGTTTTGATTCACCCAAGCTAGTCCCGAGCCTAGGCAGCCTATAATTAGACTGCTTAGCTTACGGACCGTAAGGGTCAGGGCATACGGTCCGTAAGGGAGTCCCAAAACTTGCTATAAATAGCCGACCTTGGGACTTGCACAGGGGAATTAAAACGACGTAAATAGCTTCTGTGTACGTCGAGTTCAGGCCATTATACCATAATAAACACACACACGATCACGAGGTGCTGCCACAATCAGGGTAATAACTCGATCGCTATTACGATTCAACGTCCGATCGATTATAACTATCCAACGATTGTCCGAGTGCTGCTCAAATTGAGCTTGTACTTTGTTATTCATTGTGATTTCAACTTGAATGTTTGAGTGCTGTTCGAATTCGGACTATGCTCTGTCATTCGTTGTGAATCCATTGAATTGTTAAGTATCGCACTTGATAATAGTTGTGAGGGTTTAATCTCGTGAATTGACGTAACTGCTGAATTAGCTACTAATCCCGTTTGTGTGTGCATTGTTATTTAAATTAGGTTAGAAGGCTAATCAGTAAATCTTATACTCTGCTCGTAAATCTGCAATGTGAGTCATTCCTCTTTTATAAACTCTTTTCTCACAGTTTGTGAGTCAACTGTTTTACAAAACTCCAAGTTATTTTTAAAGTTATAGTTACAGTGATTAAGTCTATGTAATCACCAAGTTACAGCCGGTATGTGGGGTTTTGTATACATTACTTGTTTCCCGTCACACTTGGACAAACGGGTGGCCAAGGGGTGATCTGACCACAGTCACAGACACCATTGGACAAATGGGCTAGCCAATGGATGGTCGAGTGACAAATACTGTGGGTAGTTGGTTTGATATCAGAAACATTGTAATTCCCCTTAATACTGTAGATTATAACTAATGTGTCGTTTTCAGTAAAATGAATGATTCACTTAGTATTTCCTCGCTGACTAAACCTTTTTCAAACATGTTTCAGGTGATCTGGTATGAGCAAAGAAAAGTGCCGTGGAGCACTCCCAGCTTAGAAAAGTGGCTCAATGTAAATAAATAAATGAACATGTTTTGAAAATAAACATTTCCCTGAGAAATCACATTATTATAAATTTCAGGAATTTATCCCTAAGTTATGAAACGGGCAGTTTGAATTATTAAAAGATCCTGTTTTTAAAAAGACTTCCGCTGTCGCCTAAATTAAATACCACGGGATTCCTGTCCCGCGGCTCCTGAAACGGGTCAAACCGGGTCGGGGGCCGTGACAGGAAAAGGTGGTATCAGAGCCACTGTTTTAAGCTTACTGATTAAGCTCACTATTTTAATTAGGAAAATTCTATTTATCATTCTGTGAATATATGCTTATTAACTGATTAACTGTTAAAATTACAGTATGGGTAAACAAAAGATTTCTGCTAACTATCGCAAAATAGATAGTACACCTAAAGAACAGGGAACCTCTTCCTCCAAATCTCCCACCAATTTAGAAGAAGGAATCTTTGTCCGTAAGGAAAATTATGAAAACCCACTTACACCAGAGAAATGGAATTTGATTATTAGGAAGGGTCAAGAGAAAAAGAAACCCCAAACCAAGAGAGTGAGGTTTAACCCGAAAATTCAGGAAATTAACAGTAATCCACCAGGGGAAAATAACTTAGATGAAAAATGGGCAAATCTGTATCTGCTCGCTAATGTAGCAGAAAATGCAAATCTTTAAACTTTAAATCTAGAAATATTTACTTCCCAGTAAATAAATAAATAGATCTGAGTATGTTCTGTTTGCTGTTATGTGGTACAAATTGGTATGCAATAAAAATGTTTATTTATTAAGCTTTGTTCCAAAGTTTTAACTTAGATTTTTTGTGCCTTTTGCATATATGCTACACAGCATGAGTGAGCTATCCGAGGCGTTTCAGAACCTCAACCTCTATCCTGTGCCAATTGAAGTCTCCCACAACTTCACTGGTTACATTGCTGCCATAGAGGAACCTCTGGAATTCCAAGCTCCACCGCTGGAAAAAGCAAAACCTAAAAAGAAGAGAAGATATGTAGGGTGGCGAAAGGTGCGCAGAAGGAAACCTAGGAGAATCCCTAAAATAGAAAATCCTGTAAGTATGAGCAAGGGAAAAGAAATAGAAACCGGAGAAAATTCCAAACCAGCAGAAATAGGGATAGACCTAAAGCAAAAGGGAATAGAGATCGGAGAAAGCTCTAAACAGTCTGAGGAAATCACATTCCAGGATGAAATAAACCGCCTACTGGATAATTGTGATGTTCTAGAGCCTATCAACGATAATCTCTTCTCTTATCCTGCTATAGCCCAATTCCCAATAAACCTAGGACCAGCTATTCCAGACCCACTAGTTCACACCCGACCATTAGGCCAAATGGAGGAATGGTGGACCAATGACTGGCAATTTCAAAATATAGTTAATAGTCCCTATAGTTTTCTCCCACAGTTTGATCCAGAACCTATCCCTAATCCGCCAATGAGCTATGAAAATTTAGCTGAACTACGTCAGTTTGGTGAAGAACTGATAGGCATCGGGAATAGGATCCGGGAAATGGGGGAGCAGATTTCTTGGTAGTACGACGAGAGGGAGCGTCGTTACTGAAACTGCCAGCGAACTAAAAGATCGGAGGGGTTTGGAGAAGTTTGTTTGTATTATAACTAATATAGTAAAACTGATTCTGTAAAATGGGCAATAAAACACTGTAAGATAAAAAGTGTGTATTGAAGCAGGTATAATAGATAAAACAAAACAGAAGTCGAGGCATCGACAATTTTGACTATGCTTGCATGTTATACTGATCTATGTGTTTATCTGTGATTTTGGTATTAATAATTAGACACTAATAATTTCTATTAATACTAATTAGCAGATGGAAAACGCTAATAGTGAACCAGTTAATGAAGTAAATCAGTCTGAACAAAATCAGGAAGATCAATATATAACTAGACAAGATATTGAGCACTTTATTGCTTAAGGGATAGCCAATGCTATTCCAGAAATGGTGGCTGCTGTTCAGAAACCTTCCAAACCACAATTAATTCCTAGTAAACGTATTCCGGAAGATAACGGCAGTAACAGTATAAACGGAGGCGGCAATCATGACGATCATGATCCGCAACAGGCCCCACTCCCTAAGAAAATGAAAGCTGCAACGCCTGGTTGCACTTATAAAGAATTTCTTGTCTGTAAACCCGCAGAATTTGCAGGTAATGAAGGGGCAACTGCAACACTGCATTGGTTAGAGAAAACCGAGGCAGTAATTGAAATAAGTAAATGTACTGAAGAAGATCAAGTGATGTATGCATCAAATTTGTTCAAAGAAGGGGCGCTAGAATGGTGGAACACGGTGCTACAAGCAAAAGGAAGAAGAGTGGCCTATGCGATGAATTGGGAAGAATTTAAGAGTCTTGTCGAAAGAAAATTCTGTCCCGAATACGAGAAGGAACAAATGGCAAACAAGTTCCTAAGTCATCGTATGTTAGGTGTAGACTGTCGAGGATATACTTCGACATTCTTCGAATATGCGAGAGTGGTACCTTCCCTGGCTTCGCCAGAACCGGTACTTATTTCCCGTTATATTTGGGGATTAATTGGAGAAATCCGTAACATCGTTAAAGCTGCGAGACCACGCACGATTGACGATGCTGTGGAATTAGCTAATACCTTAACCGATGAACTAGTCCGCACCAGAGAAGAAGATCGCAAGAAGGAATTGGCTCAGAAGATTACCCAAGGATTTCGTGTGGGTAATAATAGCAATAGGTTCAAAAAGAGGGGAACAGAGCAATCCTCATCACCTCCTTTCTGTAGAAATTGCAAAAAGAAACACTATGGACAGTGCAATATATTTTGCAACTTCTGCAAGGCGAAAGGACATCGGGAAGAAGACTGCAGAAGGAAAACAAGAGTTTGTTATAACTGCAGAGAAACAGGACATTTCCAGTCTGAATGTCGTAAGTTAGCTAAACCAGCAGACAGTAGAGCTAAAACGACTGAAGGAACTACTAAGAAAAATGCACGAGCATTCCAGCTGACCACTCAAGAAGCCGAACTCATTCCAGACGTGATAGCGGGTACGTTCTTAGTGCATAACGTCTATGCAAAAGTATTATTTGATTCTGGTGCAAACCAAAGTTTCATTAATACTGCATTCTGCCAAGCTCTTAACTTACCTCTAACTACCCTTAAGCAGATCTTTACTGTTGAAACGGCAGATGGAAATTCTGTTAACATAGACAAGGTTTTGCAAGAAGTAAAGATAGAATTGGTAGGTCATAAGTTTTCTGCAAACCTGTTACCTATGAATTTAGCCGAATTCGATGTAGTGTTAGGAATGGATTGGTTAATAACCAACCATGCTCGAATCCTGTGTGATAAGAATTCCGTAGAAATCCGTACCCCCACAGGAGAAGTAATTCTAATTACAGGAGCTAGACCTCGAAAGCCACTAAAATTCATTTCAGTAATGAAATTGGCTAGTTATTCAAGGAAACAAGAAATGGTGTATATGATTTCTGTAATCATTAACACTAAAAGTAAGGAACTTCAGGACATCCCTATAGTTTCAGAATACCCAGATGTTTTTCCAGAAGAATTACCTGGTTTACCACCTGATAGGGAAGTAGAGTTTAGAATTCATTTAATTCCAGGTACTGCACCAATAGCTAAGACACCTTATCGATTAGCACCTACTGAAATGCTAGAATTGAAAAAGCAATTAGAAGAATTACTAAGCAAAGGATTCATACAACCTAGTTCATCCCCTTGGGGTGCACCAGTGTTGTTTGTGAAAAAGAAAGATGGATCAATGAGAATGTGTATCGATTATAGGGAATTAAATAAAGTTACAATTAAGAACCGATACCCATTACCTAGGATTGATGATCTTTTTGATCAATTGCAAGGAGCTAGGTATTTCTCTAAGATAGACTTAAAATCTGGATATCACCAGCTGAAAGTGCAAGAAGAGGACATACCTAAAACTGCTTTCAGAACTAGGTATGGTCATTATGAGTTTACAGTCATGCCCTTTGGATTAACAAATGCTCCAACTGCATTTATGGACATGATGAATAGGATCTGTAAACCATACTTAGATAAATTTGTAATCGTGTTCATTGACGATATACTCATTTATTCCAAAAGTCAAGAGGAACATTGTAAGCACTTGCATGCACTCTTAACTTTGTTAAGAAAGGAAAAGCTTTATGCCAAATTCTCGAAGTGTGAATTCTGGCTACAAGAAGTGCAATTTTTAGGTCATATGGTGAATCACGAAGGAATTCACGTAGATCCTGCTAAAATAGAAGCAATCACGAATTGGAAAGCTCCACGAACGGCTATGGAAGTTAGAAGTTTTCTAGGATTAGCTGGATATTATAGACGATTTATTAAAGATTTCTCTAAGATAGCTGTACCTTTAACTAAGCTAACCTGTAAAGCCGTTAAGTTTGAATGGGGATCTAGACAAGAGGAAGCTTTTAGGATTCTAAAGCACAAATTGACAAATGCTCCAATTTTAGCTTTACCCGAAGGAACTGAGGATTTTGAAGTATACTGTGATGCTTCAAAATTAGGATATGGATGTGTGTTAATGCAACGCAAAAAGGTAATTGCGTATGCCTCTAGGCAATTGAAAAAGCACGAAGAAAATTATACAACTCATGATCTAGAGTTAGGAGCCATAATTTTCACCCTTAAGATTTGGAGACATTATCTGTATGGAAGTAAGTTTACTATCTATATGGACCATAAGAGTTTAAGGTATATATTTGGGCAAAAAGAGTTAAATATGAGGCAAAGAAGGTGGATGGAAATCCTAAGTGATTACGACTGTGATATTCAATATCACGAAGGAAAGGCAAACGTAGTCGCAGACGCCTTAAGTCGTAAATATCATGAAAAGCAAAAGCGAGTCCATGCTCTTAGGTTAAATCTACAATTAGATTTAATGGAACAAATAAAGGAAGTTCAGGGAACGGCAATCAAGGACGATGCCGAAGGAATGAAAGGTTACCTAAAGGAATTAGAACAAGGAAAAGATGGAATTTGGAGATTCCACAAGAAACGAATTTGGGTACCTAAGCAAGGAGAATTAAGAAATAAGATTTTAGAAGAATCTCATAAATCTAGGTATACTGTACATCCAGGAAATAATAAGATGTACCAAGATTTAAGAAATAATTTTTGGTGGATAGGAATGAAAAAGGATATAGCCGAATACGTATCTAAGTGTCTAACCTGTTCACAAGTTAAGGCAGAACATCAGAAACCTTCAGGACTACTACAATAGTTAGAAATGCCTGTATGGAAATGGGAACTCATAACAATGGATTTTGTTACTAAGTTACCCAAAACCAGAAAGGGCAATGATGCTATTTGGGTAATTGTGGATCGATTAACCAAATCAGCTCATTTTCTACCAATGAAGTAGTATCCTTACATGGAGTCCCACTCTCCATTGTATCGGATAGAGATAGTCGTTTTACTTCCCGTTTCTGGACAAGTTTCCAAGAAGCAATGGGAACTCGACTTAATTTGAGTACTGCATATCATCCTCAAACGGACGGACAAAGTGAAAGGACGATACAAACTCTGGAAGACATGCTCCGAGCATGTGTAATTGACTTTGGTGGTAATTGGGATAACCATTTACCATTAATTGAATTCTCCTATAACAATAGTTATCATTCGAGCATCGAAGCTGCTCCATTCGAAGCACTGTATGGACGCAAGTGCAGAACTCCCGTTTGTTGGGCAGAGATAGGAGAAAGTCAATTATCAGGACGAGAAATTGTGTAAGAAACTACTGACAAGATATCGCAAATCAAGGAAAGACTGAAGACTGCTAGAGATCGCCAGAAAAGCTATGTAGACAATCGCCGTAAGCCATTAGAATTCCAAGTCGGAGATAAAGTACTGTTAAAAGTATCTCCTTGGAAAGGAGTAGTACGATTTGGTAAGAAAGGAAAACTGAGTCCAAGATATGTTGGACCATTCCTAGTGATCCAACGAATAGGACCAGTAGCTTATCGTTTACAACTACCAGAAGAGTTAGCTGGAGTACATGATGTGTTTCATGTATCCAATCTCAAGAAATGTCTATCAGACGAATCCCTGGTAGTACCTCTTCAAGATATAGAGGTAAATGAAAAGCTGAAATTCGTAGAGAAACCCCTACAAATAGAAGATCAGAAGATTAAGTTTCTCAAACACAAACGACTAGTGCTAGTAAAAGTCAAATGGGAATCCAAGAGAGGATCAGAATATACTTGGGAACTGGAATCAGAGATGAAGCGAAAGTACCCTCATCTATTTCAGTAAATCTCGAGGACGAGATTTTTCTCAAGGTGGGGAGGATGTAACAACTGCCACTAAAATCAATAATTAGGACAATAATTAGTCAATAAGAGAACCCTAATTGAGACACCTAATTAATTCTGCACTAGCCCTAAAATTTTCAGAATGATCGGAATTAGGATCAGGGCCCCTAAAACTCGAGGGGGGCAAACCCTAGTTGATAATAATCTAAAATAAAACGTTGCAAACTTCTGATTGGCCAATTGTTTTGATTCACCCAAGCTAGTCCCGAGCCTAGGCAGCCTATAATTAGACTGCTTAGCTTACGGACCGTAAGGGTCATGGCATACGGTCCGTAAGGGAGTCCCAAAACTTGCTATAAATAGCCGACCTTGGGACTTGCACAGGGGAATTAAAACGACGTAAATAGCTTCTGTGTACGTCGAGTTCAGGCCATTATACCACAATAAACACACACACGATCACGAGGTGCTGCCGCAATCAGGGTAATACCTCGATCGCTATTACGATTCAACGTCCGATCGATTATAACTATCCAACGATTGTCCGAGTGCTACTCAAATTGAGCTTGTACTTTGTTATTCATTGTGATTTCAACTTGAATGTTTGAGTGCTGTTCGAATTCGGACTATGCTCTGTCATTCGTTGTGAATCCATTGAATTGTTAAGTATCGCACTTGATAATAGTTGTGAGGGTTTAATCTCGTGAATTGACGTAACTGCTGAATTAGTTACTAATCCCGTTTGTGTGTGCATTGTTATTTAAATTAGGTTAGAAGGCTAATCAGTAAAGCTTATACTCTACTCGTAAATCTGCAATGTGAGTCATTCCTCTTTTATAAACTCTTTTCTCACAGTTTGTGAGTCAACTGTTTTACAAAACTCCAAGTTATTTTTAAAGTTATAGTTACAGTGATTAAGTCTATGTAATCACCAAGTTACATCCGGTATGTGGGGTTTTGTATACATTACTTGTTTCCCGTCACACTTGGACAAACGGGTGGCCAAGGGGTGATCTGACCACAGTCACAGACACCATTGGACAAATGGGCTAGCCAATGGATGGTCGAGTGACAAATACTGTGGGTAGTTGGTTTGATATCAGAAACATTGTATTTCCCCTTAATACTGTAGATTATAACTAATGTGTCGTTTTCAGTAAAATGAATGATTCACTCAGTATTTCCTCGCTGACTAAACCTTTTTCAAACATGTTTCAGGTGATCTGGTATGAGCAAAGAAAAGTGCCGTGGAGCACTCCCAGCTTAGAAAAGTGGCTCAATGTAAATAAATAAATGAACATGTTTTGAAAATAAACATTTCCCTCAGAAATCACATTATTGTAAATTTCGGGAATTTATCCCTAAGTTATGAAACGGGCAGTTTGAATTATTAAAAGATCCTGTTTTTAAAAAGACTTCCGCTGTCGCCTAAATTAAATACCACGGGATTCCTGTCCCGCGGCTCCTGAAACGGGTCAAACCGGGTCGGGGGCCGTGACATCCAGGTTGTTACACCATCCCCAACTTGAAAGAAATTTCGTTCCGAAATTTGACAAGTAAGCACAAAGGAGTGAAACGATAGAAACTCTAATTAAACTATATGTGTAATATTACACAAATAATAATCACAAATAATAATCAAGCATTACACGCAATCACTAAGCGTCCAGATAACTGCACAGACACCACGTGAACCAAATTGTAGGAACAGGATCGCGAAGTCAGTCGGGTGCCACATCATCCCCAACTGGAAAGGGAATTTCATCCCGAAATTCGCCAATGATGTCAGAAGTTGGTCCCACCGTTTGAGAAATCGGGGATAAGAGAGCTTCACCTAATCTTTGCGTTCTCACAGGGACTTCGGTACACGTCTTGAGTTCCAACGAACTCTCACAATTGAAATTCGACTGTGTTGACAGTGGGTTTCTCAACAAGGGTATCACAAGTGTTGCATCGAACAGACGCTTCTTTAGGTTCGAGATATAAATTGACATCGTGTACGTTATCTAATTCGTCAAGTAACTCGAGTTTGTAGGTTACGCTACCGATTCTTCCCAGACTGTTGAATGATCCATCGTGACGTCAGTTAAGCTCGCCATGCATCCCAAGCATTCCACCCCTTCCCAGGGTGAGACTTTCAACATGATACGATCGCCTACAGCGATCTTCCAATGTTTCCCAAGTTTATCAGCTTTCCTGACAGTCACGCGTTGCCGCCAATCGACTCCCGATCCAACAACCTTCCCAAGAGTTTCTTGTACCAGTGCTGGACCAGTAATTAAGTTATCAACCATCCCAGTCTATCAAGAAGGTTGGCATTATAGTCTATGTAATGCCTCAACAGAGCTGTCCGGTTGCCGAGATGATAACTGCCACCGTAGTACTCAACCAAAGGTAAAAGTCCATCAAATTGCACCAAAGGCAGTCACACACATGCTCGCAGCATGTTTTTGAATGCCAGGAGGTTGTCTTTTCTCCGATCGTTTGCCCAATGGCGATAAGAAATGCTCTAGTCCTGGCGTGAGCCAAGGGTATTGTGTATTGCCTGACATAAATCATGCATAAGTCAAATTCAGTGGTAACAGGAGTTGACACCTCGTGCCTAAAAGCCGCCTCTCTCAGAGGAACATTCACAACTGTGAAGACTAATCAGTTTTCTGGATTGCAAGAAAGTGTGCTAGTAACGTGAGTCCATCAATTGATCATTCAGATGATAATGTTTCCGTTTCAAGTTGTAAGTAGACCAGTGACAAAACCTATGGCAGTCTGTTCTCATTACCATATATGTGTTTCTGGTTGCTAATATATATCCCCCCTTGACTTTCCCACAAGTCAAACATTGTTCTCTTGCATAGCTATGTGGGCCTTCAGGCCCGGTCACCTGTACATGGTCTTCGGGTTTTAATACATCCTATCAAAACTCAGATGAGTAGGATATCGAGGCCCGTGTGCTTCGCCTGCACCAGTTCCCTAAGGTTGATGTATAGTGGGGTCCAAATTTCCTTCCATGAAGTAGCAAATATCGTCCGTCCTACCAAAGGATGCTTCCCCATGCCCCGCATGGGTCAATTTTGAAAAGTACCTTCCTTCAGTTCTTCAACTTGGATAAGGCGATTCTGATCGGGTATGTTAAAGTCGATAGCGAGCTGCAAAGTTCGTGCACGTCCAGGTTTCACGGTCGTATTCATTCAAAGGTTCCACCCAGGTTACCATCACATGTTCAGCTCTCTTGAAACAAGGGTACATGGGAGGCCCTTGTGATCGGTCTAAGTGGTGCATTCGGTACCATCCAAGTAATGCCTCCAATTTAAATCCAGAGACTACGGCTTCCACCGCAGGTCGTGATTCGTGCAGTTCTTCCTGTAAGTCTACCACGTAAGTCATCACCCTCTCGTGTTGCAATCAGTGTGTAACTGGGACTCTGATTCGGATAGAAGCGATGCTCAGTGCATTGCAGGGTTGGAATTCGAAAACTGAAAAGACGTTCTCTTGTTTTGTCTGCCACAAATAAACATCACCCTGCTATGCTAAAGAGGTTAGAGCTGCGCGATCTTCGAAAAATCTTGCGATGAATCTGCGATAGTATCTAGTGAGACCAAGAAATTGCCGTATCCTCCAAGGGATCTTTGGTGTTGATCGGTTTCTAACAAAATGGACCTTAGCGAGATCCACGTGTATTCCCACTTCGTTGCTTATACGATATCTTTCGAATCTAGAAGTTACCTTCAACAAGACTTCGTGCGGAGTGGCTCCTCCCTCAGGCTCTAAAATAAGATACAAATGCCGCCCATGATGTTCCTTCCTCTTGGAAATGATCCAGAATGTCATCCATAAATACGGTCGATTCATGTGGTCCATAAAGCTGCTGGTGTGTTGATTAACTCAAAAGTCTTGGAATACAACGTCGAAATGGCCACACTGCGCTTGGTATGCCGTTGCAGGCACATTCTCCCCTTAGACTACCTTTTGACAATAGCTCGTTTGTTATTCAATCCTTGAATGGAAGCTCGACCCTCGCAACTGGTCGTCAGGTTGTCAATATATGGTCGTGGCAAAAGGTTCTCTACTGTCACCTTATTGAGTTCTTGTAAAACAGTACACATACCAAAAGGATTATCTTCACGGATATAACCGGGGCTCCCCAAAGCGAAAACTAGGTCCGACAAAACCTTTGTCCAATAATTTTCCTGTAGTAGATTTGACAGTTCTTGTATCCCTCCGGGTGCAAGACGGTAAGGCGTACAAGTAATCAGGGTTTCCTCTGGTGTGAGATCAAGCTGAGATTCCGTCTAATAGTTGTGGAAGTAATCCTGGAAGTTCTTCGAGTAGCTCATAATCAGATGATGAATTCCCAATCCACTTTTCCTTAACATCAATAACAGTTGCTAACATAGCGGGGTAATCCCTCCATAGATGCTTCGGGGCTTTCATTACTGAAATAATGACATCCATTACACCACTCTGACATTTTAGAGCATATAGTGACGCAAAATTTCTTCTCACAGGGTATATCTGCGTGATATCTGGATAACCAATCCACACTAACCACTGCATCGAGGCTATCAAGGATATCAGAAGGAAGGTCGAGGTCGAACACTTGTCCCACAAGGTCGAGCTTGCATCCTAACGAACTTATGAGGTTTCCATTGTCTTGCCATCAGTCGATTCCGCATCAAGTTCAGTTTCAAGAAGTATCAGGGTTGAACAGAATAGGGGCGAGACGATTTGTTACCAAAAACGTGTAGGCCACCATGTTGCTAAAATCCTGGCGTCTCCCATGTCAATTCCTAAATGTCCTTCCACGAGCACCACTTCTAGTGGTGTTATCGTTACGAGGATTCCTAGTACTAACGCCGTCCTCTTGGTTGTTGTTGCCTTGATTTAACAACGGCCAATCCATGTCGTGAGCACCTTCATTTCCATTCTGTAGGACATGGTTACGAATACCTTGATGTCGCCTTGACTGTAGTTTCTAACGTCGTCGCTTGAAACGGAGCCCTACGGTTTTTCATCGTCAAAATCCACCTTTTTACATTCTGCGCCTCGTCCTAATGCGCTACCTACTGTGCTAGCAGCTACACATACCATAGTAAATCAGTTACCATTGCTTATACCCCGATGAACTCGTAAGAGTTGACTCACATAAGTCGCTGACTAGGGTTAAAGATTCGATTGAAGTCATATTGCTGATGTTCGTTGCTGGTAGTCAGGGTCGTCCAAATACTGAAGTCGGTAAAGTACTACGCTCATCCCCTTGTCCATCGTTCTTGCAAGCTGATGGAGTAATACACAGTATGTTGCTAGAGTGTTACAGAAGTGATTGCACTTCGGGATCTAAGGTGCCAATACACTGAGTTCCAACCAAAACGAGGAGTGAGAAGGGTATCGACCAAACATTCGACGATGCGACATCCAACTCAGGGATGTTCGTACAAGCACGTAACATTCTATCCAGTTTGCTAGGCGTTCAGTTGGGTGTTCAGGTAATACTCGATAGCATCGAGATTCGTAAGGATTCCGAAAGGGGTGAAAAGATCATGTTCGAGTAGGAGACAATCACTGCTATGATTCATATAGACTGCTGAGTTCGAACATAACATCAATTAACAGAGCGGAACCCCTCTCACACTCGTTAAGCCTCACTGGGACTCACATGCACCCCACATTATTATTATGTGTGCACCCATAATAGTAAGGCGATTTGCATGCTTATCTCAGTGCCTCTTAACTTGCGCTAAAAGGTTCCCCGAATTCGAGCAATAAGACAGATAACACCACAACATAGATCATGAAAGTTCAAGAAGAGTCGCACTATTAAAACATGTAACATGGGTTGGTAACATAGAAGTTCATACTGCAGTGCTAAGTGTGCATTCACATGTGATGTTATTCATAAGCAAACACTAGATATACTATGCAATAGTAAACGAGAAACGAACCTTGCAATCCGGAGCCGAGTGTCAGGGTCGATTTCGGAACTGTTTGGTTATAGTCTGGTTTTATGAAAACGTTTTAAAACCAAGTTAACTATAACCAGTGGGTCTGATACCAAACTGTCACACCCCCAAAATACCACCCAAGGGAAACCCTATTAGGCGTGTGACAAACCAATAACGAGCCACCAATCATTTTGAACCAATCACAAGTTGTTAAATATAATCATCAATTATTAACGAAAAGTGCCTTAAATAAGTTTAAATGAAAACCAACATGTTCAGCGGAAGCAAATGTTAAACCAAAATTAAACAGTTTCAAAACCAATGTTTAGTATGAATGAATCCATCACATGAATCCCTCCAGTCAACCCATGACCACTCCAGTTTCTCCAGACAGCAAGTTCCCAAGTCCAAGATATCTAACGACCTGTGAGCATGCAACAAGTGTATCAGACAACGCTGGTGAGTTCATAGTTTTTCGAAAACGTTGGTTACCAGGTGTTTAGTTAATCCACTGAATTTAATTTCGAAAGTAATGTTGATAATATCTCGATACTGAACAAGACGGGCCCTGATGTATGTTTTGCCCGTTCCCTAGTGCTCCTATCAAAACACTGGGCCCGACTGGGTAATTAGTTCACAACCGTCCTCCCCGGTACGGTGTGAGGGTGCCAAACCTAAGTAGCGCTACCAACTAATACCCCGCTACAACCCCCGATAGCAAAAGATGGGACTTAAGAGATAGAGAGTGAGAATATTATCCAACATCACAGTTTTACCCAAAAGAATTATCCCTCCCCAGGATATCCACTGACTGTCCCAACCACCGGGACGCATGCTCAAAGTAGTGAACTCACCTTAGGTTTGCTCGGTTAGACTAGATGCTCGTTTACAGTTGATCAATTAAACCCTATCGTGGTTAACATAGATAGTCAGTTTCACGAATTCACAATTCATGTATCTAACCACACGCATTGCACAAGCAACAAACAACCAAACATATAGTATTACGTATGTTATAACAAGTATGGTTCGTACCATCACATATGTTGTAGCAAGTATTGGTTCCGACACACATTCACATTGCAAGATAACTCCCTACATGCTTGACTCACTTATATCAGTTCACGACAAATTTGATATTCACACACAAACATGACCCCTGGCCCAAACAAAGCCAACCCGCGGCCCACACAACTGTAGCCGGGCTCACAACCCACTTTTAACCCTCGACCCAAATCATTGACAGCCCATGAGGCATGTTATAAGAAATTGTTTGTTTAAATGCAACCCACCTGCCCGTTATCTCGATTAAATTGGGTTAATATTTAAGTCCCAGCCCCCTTAAAGCCCAACCGTGGGTTCTGGACCGAGTGAAAAAGCCCATTTACAATCGGACTACTATATATATTACTCGACCCAACCTGCAAGATAGTCTTCGGCCCAATCTTTTATAATATGCTTGGCCGATTAGAACGTAAACGTGAAAGGGTGCACTCACAGTTTAGGATATATAAAAGAGCTTGTATGACTCTAGTGTGTATTTGACCCCTTTACCCCTACTCATTCATATTATTATCACTCCTAATTAATTAATTCATATAAGGCTAGTAACTATCACCGACCATATTGCTAGGATCACATGGGCCGCCGTTTTATTATCATGTGCATTTCGATTGCTTAGTTCAAGACTACAACACATGGGCCGAATCCCTATGTGCCATATTGCAGAAGATTGTTAACATTGTTATCCCTGCCATCACTCACATCACACTCCACTAATCATATAACCCAACTCCCTATGTACATCAGGATCAGGGCAGTTCATTAATTAGTACTAGGGTGTTCCTTTGTTTTATGTTGACTTTGTGCACCTCCAATATACATCGAACAGACAACCTACCATTTACTCAATTAACCCATGTCTAATTCAATCAGTTAGTTAAGTTTAGTGTTAACACAACAATCATTAAATCAAACAGTGTAATATTGTTGAGTAGTCGATTTGTCATTTGATTATCTAAATTAAGAACAATATATCTGATGAAATCGTGACCCTATGATTTAGCCATTTATCATTAATAATCATGATCATATCCAGTTACTACTCGATGACTATCAACAGTTAACAAGCAATTATCAAACATTCAATTCTAATTGACACATCACATAGCCGATTACTCGTTTTTCATTCTAACAACCTACTCAAATCCATTTGCTACTCATATATATACATTATCACATATTATCATGCTAATCGATCCACAGTTTATAATTACAACCATAACACACATACGCACATACTTCGTTAATCTCATCACAATCATCATATATATAGACACACCTACTTTGTTAACCTAGCACCCACATAAGAAAGATCGAATAAATAAATTCTAATCATCAACGTGAACTTACTAACCAAAAAGGCTCGTTCAATAACGGTGAGGTCTTGTTGATGATGGTGTATGATGTCGTGTGTATGTTTAGAATAGGTAGGGTTTGATAAGGTTGCAAACTTAAATACCCATCCCTGATGATACGTAATATAAGGGGAATAGAAGGGGGATTGGGCCGGGTTCTAAGTGATTCGGATTAGTGTTAATGGGCTGGGCCGGACAACAACAAATATGCAACAACAGTTTTAGTGAGTTGGGCCGATTTCTTAGTGTATGAGTTGGGCAGTTTAATGAGTGCGGCCCACTTGCATAAAATAGTTCATGACCGAAATCAATTAGTTCTCCAATTTAGTTGAACAACACACAAAGTGTTTACAATTCCATGTATTGTTAACCAATTGAACACATGTAAACACAAGCAGATAACCTTAATTTTCTAGGTTGTCACATCATCCCCAACTTGAAAGAAATTTCGTCCCGAAATTTGACACGAAATTTGACAAGTAAGCACAAAGGAGTGAAGCGATAGAAACTCTAATTAAACTATATGTGTAATATTACACAAATAATAATCACAAATAATAATCAAGCATTACACGCAATCACTAAGCGTCCAGATAACTACACAGACACCACGTGAACCAAATTGTAGGAACAGGATCCCGAAGTCAGTCGGGTGCCACATCATCCCCAACTTGAAAGGGAATTTCATCCCGAAATTCGCCAATGATGTCAGAAGTTGGTCCCACCATTTGAGCAATCGGGGATAAGAGAGCTTCACCTGATCTTTGCGTTCTCACAGGGACTTCGGTACACGTCTTGAGTTCTAACGAACTCTCACGATTGAAATTCGACTGTGTTGACAGTGGGTTTCTCAACAAGGGTATCACAAGTGTTGCGTCAAACAGACGCTTCTTTAGGTTCGAGACATAAATTGACATCGTGTACGTTATCTAATTCGTTAAGTAACTCGAGTTTGTAGGTTACTCTACCGATTCTTCCCAGACTATTGAATGATCCATCGGTACGTCAGTTAAGCTCGCCATGCATTCCAAGCATTCCACATCTTCCCAGGGTGAGACTTTCAACATGATACGATCGCCTACAACGATCTTCCAACGTTTCCCAAGTTTATCAGCTTTCCTGACAGTCACGCGTTGCCGCCAATCGACTCCCGATCCAACAACCTTCCCAAGAGTTTCGAGTACCAGTCCTGGACCAGTAATTAAGTTGTCAACCATCCCAGTCTATCAAGAAGGTTGGCATTATAGTCTATGTAATGCCTGAACAGAGCTGTCCGGTTACCAAGATGATAACTGCCACCGTAGTACTCAACCAAAGGTAAAATTCCTTCAAATTGCACCAAAGCCAGTCACACACATGCTCGCAACATGTTTTTGAATGCCAGGAGGGTTTGTTTTCTCCGATCGTTTGCCTAATAGAGATAAGCAATGCTCTGCTCCTGATGTGAGCCAAGGTTGTTGTGTATTATTTGACATAAATCATGCATAGGTCAAATTAAGTGGTAACAGGAGTTGACACCTCGTGCCTAAAAGCCGCCTCTCTCAGAGGAACATTCACAACTGTGAAGACTAATCAGTTTTCCGGATTGCAAGAAAGTGTGCTGGTAACGTGAGTCCATCAATCGATCATTCAGATGACAATGTTTCCGTTTCGAGTTGTAAGTAGACCAGTGATAAAACCCATGGTAGTCTATTCTCATTACCATATATGTGTTTCTGGTTGCTAATATCCCACCTTGACTTTCCCACAAGTCAAACAATGTTCTCTTGCGTTGCCATGTGGGCCTTCAGGCCCGGTCACCCGTTCATGGTCTTCGGGTTTTAATACATCCTATCAAAACTCAGATGAGTAGGATATCGAGGCCCGTGTGCTTCGCCTGCACCAGTTCCCTAAGGTTGATGTATAGTGAGGTCCAAATTTCGTTCCATGAAGTAGCAAATATCGTCCGTCCCGCCAAAGGTTGCTTCCCTATGCCCCGCATGGGTCAATTTTGAAAACTCTCTTCCTTCAGTTCTTCAACTTGGATAAGGCGATTCTGATCGGGTATGTTAAAGTCGATAGCGAGCATTGCCATCACATGTTCAGGTTTCACGGTCATATTCATTCAAAAGTTCCACCCAGCATTGCCATCACATGTTCAGCTCTCTTGAAACAAGGGTACACGGGAGGCCCTTGTGATCGGTCTAAGTGGTGCATTCGGTACCGTCCAAGTAATGCCTCCAATTTAAATCCAAAGATTACGGCTTCCACCGCAGGTCGTGACTCGTGCAGTTCTTCCTGTAAGTCCACCACGTAAGTCATCACCCTCTCGTGTTGCAATCGGTGTGTAACTGGGACTCTGATTCGGATAGAAGCGATGCTCAGTGCATTGCAGGGTTGGAATTCGAAAACTGAAAAGACGTTCTCTAGTTTTGTCTCCCACGAATACACAACACCCTGCTATGCTAAAGAGGTTAGAGCTGTGCGATCTTCGAAAAATCCTACGATGAATCTGCGATAGTATCTAGTGAGACCAAGAAATTGTCGTATCCTCGAAGGGATCTTTGGTGTTGATCGGTTTCTAACAAAATAGACCTTAGCGAGATCCACGTGTATTCCCACTTTGTTGCTTATACGACCAAAATGTATCTCTCGAATCCAGAAGTTACCTTTAAAAAGACTTCGCGCGGAGTGGCTCCTCCCTCAGGCTCTAAAATAAGATACAAATGCCGCCCATGATGTTCCTTCCTCTTGGAAATGATCCAGAACGTCATCCATAAATACGGTCGATTCATGTGGTCCATAAAGCTGCTGGTGTGTTGATTAACTCAAAAGTCTTGGAATACAACGTCGAAATGGCTGCACTGCGCTTGGTATGCCGTTGCAGGCACATTCTCCCCTTAGACTACCTTCTGACAATAGCTCGTTTGTTATTCAATCCTCGAATGGAAGCTCGACCCCCGCAATGTCAGACCCTGGCTTTGCGAAAGCGTGGTTTATTTGGTGTGACTTCTTAATACCATAGCTTAACCATAACAAAGCTATATGAAAGTAAAACCATGCAGATCATCCATTGATTTAAGTTTTAAAATAAAAGTAATATAATATTGTCTTAAGGTGTTGACACATGCAACGGGAATTACAACCTAACAACATAAAACATTGTTTGAAAGACACAACCACAAACTTAAAATAAACACCGTTTAAGACTTGCGACTCGTCCAGGTAAAAGTCGCAATCCCTAAACGTGGATGATCCCATAACTCTAACGCAGCGTAGCATACCGTGCCAGATCTTTAGTTCCCTAAAATACATGTAAGTTGGAAAAATCAACAAAAATGTTGAGCGAGTTCATGTGTAGTGAGTAAGTAAAACCTTTGTAAGTATAAAAACCCTGGTATGTAGCAAATAAGGAAAAAGAGATCACCAATGGTTTGCAAGGCCATTGATATGTGTGAAGTGCAGTAGGAAGACTCAAACCTAGCAAATTTTTGCGTCGGGTACAAAGTCACCCCGAGGTCCATACTGTTGGGCCTGGGGCTGGGCTCGCTACACCCGGATAGATCTACCGCTACTGTCCCTCGGTCCTACACTGAGGGTTAATGGCCTTCAGTTCCCGCCTACTCACTCACATGATCTAAGTAGTAACCCTCCTTACGCTAATCATACCAAGTGTAAAGTATTCGTAATCATAGTAACATGTATTTCACCCCCGCGGTTTGAAAACTGAAAACATTTAAGAGAAAAGGGGGACATGAACTCACCGAAGTGTGTCTCTAAAAAGTATCTCCCAGAAAATCTGCTGTACGACGACCTACACGTACTAACTTCTATTAGACGGATGGCCGTGCCTTATTTTAAGATTTAATGTCTTTGGGAAATAGTTAGGCAACTATTTCGTGTTTACACTTCGTAGTTATTTGGTAAATACATTCCTTTCCAAGGATGGGGGTTTTAATACATATGCGTTCGTAAAATTTCGAAATATATTATTAAGTCTCACTTAAAATATATCTTAATTCTATCTCCAAAATATAAATATTTTTCCCAAAAATATTATATTCTATTCCATATAATTTTCCAAAATAATACTTGTCAAAATACACACTTATGAGTATTTTGTAAAAATGCGTAAGTTACGCTGTAAGGTTCGGGTGCTATTAATAATACCGGTGTAACTTAATATTTATTGTGAAGGCGTTCGTATTATTTTGGAGCCGTTAATATTCAGTAATATTATTTTTACCCTAAAAATAATATTTAGATAGTTCACAAAATAATCATAAAAATCTCACAAGTGTTATTCCAGAAAATATATACTAAATATATATTTTAGCAAGTTCTATTTTGTGAAAATCCCACCTCCGACATTTGGAAGTTTTGTAATAAAAATCGTGGCGAAGTTTATTTGGAAAAATATGTTAAAGATTATATTCATAACACTTGTGATAAAAATATTTCCAAGTGTTAGGTTTTTGGAAAAATTTCGCCAGAGTTTCCCCTGTAACTGGAGGTGGCCACACTTTCTAGCGTATAATTTTCTTTTAAAGATTCAAATCAACAATGTTCCCAACATTAACAAACAATATTCCATCAACACAAACTGGTCAAAATAGATATGAATCGTAAAACGCATGAACTTGTGGTTTGTGTAAGATATGTAGTAACTTTCCCCATATTTTTGGTAGATCTTTTTATAAATAGACTCGGTTTCTTGAGAATCTTGTTTTTAAAGAAGATATATCTTTACAACTTCTTGTCAAAAATTACGAAAATAATTCTTGATTAAAACTTTTTGTTACACAAGTGTCTACACACTTGTGTGTTCACAAAAGTCACCTTTGTTTAGGAAAGATCCGGCTTTGAAAATATGATTTCATTGACACTTGGTTCTTCGAAAATACCACTTGTAGATCTTTAGATCTACTAGTTTAGAACTCCATTTCATAAGAAAAATTGTTTTTACACAAGTTCATGTTTATGTTTGAAAGGGGTTCGTCATCTAATAACTTTACGACTTAACATAAGGCTAGTTCATGTTCTATGAACATGATCTAGCGGGGTTTGATGACGATCCATTCCCATACTAGCAATCAACAACAATAAATAATCATAATAAAACTAGTTTCACAAGTTTTACACTAATATTCATCTATTAACCACATTGTTCATCTCTTTAGTAGACTTTTTTTTATGATCTTGTATGTTCATGGTTTTCAACCGACAAAATTCTTATTAACCACTTTAGAATAGTTCAAGAAGGTGTTTAGAGCCACTTACTACTAGCTCGAGGCTAGGGAAGAAAGTAGTCGAAAGTGAGGTCCTTGCGATTTCGTAGGCACCGGGTCTCCTCGTATGAGCTCTAACACACTTGTAAGTAGGTAAAATGGCTTGTTTGAAATTGAAAGTGGGAGGATGGTGGGTTGTTGTGTTCGGCCGAGATGTCAAAGGAGGGAAAGAGATGAGATGCAATTTTTGTTTGTTGAAAAGAATGACAAGTCTTAGTCTTATAAGTAAATCTATAACCCATGCAATCCCATTACCCACTAAAAATTGTGTCATCTAGATAATGAGCACATGTGATTATAATAAAAAAAATATCAAAAGTGTGTCACCTATGAGGTGACCGTTCGGTTATGGGGGGTTGGGCCATGGTTCCAATTCAATTAGATACTGAAAGTCTAGTTATGTTAAGTTAGGAGGTTAATTAGTTTCATGTGTGTGTCATATTCCATAGCGGGTGTTAGGGTATTCGGGGACCCTAACTGGCTCAGAAAAAGAAAAAACAGCGTTAATGGCAATATTTTTATGTCCCGGGTTAAGTCCGTTTGTTCGGTTGAATACCGATCCGTTAAGGTGCTTAATAAGCATTTAAAGTGTCGTTAATATTATTTTTAGTGACACAAAGCATTCCCGACACTTTGGAAAGTGTCTAGTATTATTTTCCCATGTTTTTGCACTTTACTAGTTAATTTAAATGCTGAATTTTATATTAAAGTGCAGAATTTGTGTTTCGAATATGTTTTAGGCACATCTGGTCACTATAACTATCACCTAGTAACACAGTTCTACAATCCTCACCTCCCTACACTTCCTACTAGTGTAGTAAACTATTCCCGGCTCATACTGGCCTTAGAGACAGTGTCTGTCTGGTGCTGGCTATGTCAGCACGTTTACTGGGTTATCCGTTCATTGTGCTACTGTGCTATTGTGCATCAAGTTTGTCACTATAGTTCTGTGTAAATAAATGTAGTGACAGCAATAAAGTATGATGCATGTATGTGTATGTATTAGAATTCAAGTAGCAGTTTATTCACAACTGTAAGCAAGCACAGTAATTGAGCATTAATTAAATATTAATTAATTCGTACAGATATCTGATTTGGTGAGGGTTGTCACATTCTCCCCCCATTAGAAAAATTTCATCCCGAAATTTTTGGTTCTGCTTCTAGTTGCAGGGGTCTTGGGAAATAAGTGGGGGTACTTTTCTTTCGTTCGGTCCTCACGCTCCCAGGTGTATTCTGGATCGTGTCTTGCGTTCCAACGAACCTTGATGAGTTTGACACTGCTCCTGTGGGTTTTGTTCACATTCCAATCCGTAACCTCAACGGGTTCTTCAACAAAATGGAGCGTGTCGTCAATATGAATCTCTTCTGCGGGAATGACAACAGAATCTTGTGTTGGACTCTTTTTTAGATTTGATACATGAAATGTATCGTGGACACCGTTCAACTCGGCGGGTAAGTCCAACTTGTATGCTACTAACCCGATTCTTTCCAGAATCTTGAATGGACCAATATACCGCGGATTCAACTTTCCACGCTTCCCGAAGCGTGCCACACCCTTCCAGGGTGATACCTTTAACAACACCATGTCACCTACCTCAAACTCTAGAGGTTTCCTTCTTCAGTCCGCATAACATTTCTGACGATCGCGGGCCGCCTTGATGCGATCCCGGATTTGTGCAATCTTATCTGTAGTTTCCTGGACCACATCAGGACCAACCAATTGTTTATCACCTGCATCAGACCAACAAAGCGGTGATCTGCACTTGCGGCCATATAGAGCTTCAAATGGCGCGACACCAATACTGGTGTGGTAGCTGTTGTTGTATGAAAACTCGACCAAAGGTAAATGTTTATCCCAGCTACCGCCCAATTCCATAACACATGCTCTCAGCATATCTTCCAACGTCTGAATAGTCCGTTCACTTTGTCCGTCGGTCTGTGGGTGAAATGCAGTGCTCAGATTCAATTGTGAGCCAAAAGCTTCTTGGAAGGATTGCCATATCCTTGACACAAACCTTCCGTCTCTATCAGAGATGATCGAGAGAGGCACTCCATGACGTGCAACGATTTCTCTCATGTAAATTTCAGCCAATTTGCTCGTGTTATCTTTCTTTCTGATAGGTAAGAAGTGCGCAGATTTCGTTAATCGGTCCACTATTACCGAAATAGTGTCATGACCTCTTGGCGTTCTTGGCAAATTTGTTATAAAATACATTGAAATTTGTTCCCATTTCCACTTGGGAATCTCAGGTTGTTGCAGAAGTCCCGAAGGTTTCTGGTATTCAGCTTTAACTTTCGCACGTGTTAAACACTTGCTCACATAAACAACAACGTCGCCTTTCATCCTAGGCCACCAATAGTAATCTTTAAGGTCCTGGTACATCTTATCCGCTCCTGGATGGATAGAGTACCGCAATTTGTGAGCTTCATTAAAAATAACTTTTCTCAAACCACCAAACAGAGGAACCCAAATCCTTTTCATAAAAACATAACGTTCCTTCCTCGTTTGGCACTAATTGTTTCTCCATCCCACGGAGATATTCCTTTTCAATGTTTCTTTCCTTTAGAGCCTCTTTCTGCGCAGCACGAATGCGCAAGGAAAGATCTGTTCGGATAATCATCTCTAAAGCCCTAACCCTTATGGGCTTGATCCTTTCCTTTCGACTTAGGGCATCGGCGACCACATTCGCCTTCCCTGGATGGTACTTTATCTCGCAGTCGTAATCGTTTAACAACTCGACCCAACGTCTTTGTCTCATATTCAATTCCTTCTGGTCGAATATGTGTTGTAGGCTCTTATGATCTGTGAAGATTGTACATTTCTTACCATATAGATAATGTCTCCAGATCTTCAATGCAAATATCACTACGCCTAGTTCCAAGTCATGCGTGGTATAGTTCTTCTCATGTACTTTCAATTGGCGCGATGCGTAAGCTATAACCATTTGGCGTTGCATCAACACGCAACCCAATCCTTGACGCGAGGCGTCACAATATACCACAAAATCCTCTGTACGCTCTGGTAGTGCTAAGATTGGCGCATTGCAGAGCTTGTCTTTTAACAGCTGAAACGCTTCCTCCTGTGTGATTCCCTAATCAAACTTCTTATCTTTCTGCGTGAGGAATGTCAGTGGCTGAGCGATTTTTGAAAAATCCTCAATGAACCTTCGATAATACACAGCCAAACCTAAGAATTGACGAATCTCGGTTGGCGTCTTTGGGGTTTCCCAATTCTTGATCGCTTCGATCTTGGTGGGGTCCACATGAATCCCATCTCCATTCACCACGTGTCCAAGGAATTGGACTTCGCGTAGCCAAAACTCGCACTTAGAGAATTTGGCATACAGTTGTTCCTTCTTCAGCAACTCCAGAATAGCTCTTAAGTGCTGTTCGTGTTCAGCCTTCGTCTGTGAATAAATTAAAATGTCGTCGATAAACACAATCACGAACTTAGATACGGCTTGCAAACTCTATTCATCAAATCCATAAAGACTGCAGGTGCGTTTGTCAACCCAAACGGCATAACTAGGAACTCGTAGTGTCCATAACGAGTTCTGAAGGCTGTCTTCGGGATACTTTCCTCTTGTATCCTTAACTGATGGTAGCCTGATCGCAAATCGATCTTCGAGTAAAAGCTTGAACCTTGGAGCTGTTCAAATAAATCATCGATTCTTGGCAGAGGGTATCTATTCTTGATTGTCAGCTTATTCAACTCCCGGTAGTCGATGCACATTCGAAAACTGCCGTCCTTCTTCTTATCAAACAGGACTGGAGCTCCCCAAGGTGAGAAGCTTGGTCTGATGAATCCTTTGTCTAACAACTCTTGAAGTTGTGTCGACAATTCCTGCATCTCTGATGGTGCAAGTCTGTAAGGTGCCCTAGCTACAGGCGCGGCGCCTGGAACTAAGTCAATGTGAACTTCCACTTGCCTTTGGGGTGGCAATCCTGGCAAGTCCTCTGGGAAGACTTCTGGATATTCCCTCACGATAGGGATGTTTTCGATTTTTGGCTCAGCAGCCTTCTTGTCCATGATGTGTGCCAGGAAGGCAGCACATCCCTTTTGTAAACACTTTCGCGCTTTCAGGCAGCTGATAATTCTTAAAGGCGTATCACGCTTTTCTCCATGAACCACAATTGTTTCACCGTCTTTGGTTGGAATACGAACGACCTTTTTGTGACAAACAATTTCTGCCTTGTTGCTTGAGAACCAATCCATTCCTACTACCACGTCGAAGCTCCCCAGCTGGACTGGTAGTAGATCCAAAGCAAACTCACGCTCTCCCAACTCGATTACACAACCTCTGACCACTTCATTGGCTTCTACCAACTTTCCATTCGCCAATTCAATTGAGTAGGGGATATCTAATTTACTAGTGGCTAACCCAAGCATATTCTTAAACTCTAACGATACGAAGCTATAATCGGCACCAGTATCAAATAAAACGGATGCAAAGCGTTGGTTTATAGGGAACATATCAGTAACAACATCGGGATCCTGGCGCGCTTCCTTTGCTTCGAGGTTGAACACTTTCCCATGGACTTGATTCAACTTTGGGCATTCCCTCTTGAAGTGCCCAACTTCTCCACAATTAAAACATCTTGGTACTTGACCATTCCCATTTCCTCTTCCATTTCCACCCTGGTTGTTGCCATTGCTCCCTCCTCGTCTGGGACTCTTCGTCCCACAGGCATCCTTGTGGTGTCCCTTTCTCCCGCACCTACCGCACTAAGGCTTCCGACATCCACATTCGTGGTGATACTTGCACCCATCACGTCTTGGCTTAGTTTCTGAGTAAATCTTAACATCGGTTTGTTTGTTGTTAGGGCAATTTTTCTTGAAGTGCCCTTTGTCTCCGCAGTCAAAGCAACCTCGAACCGATCTTTGGTCATCATTACTATTTGTTCGGGTATCTTCAGTGAGTTTCCTTTTGTTCTTTCCGGTTGACTCTACCTGTGTCTCTTTCTCCCAGTCGGGGTTTGTAGGCTTTTCTAGTCTAAGCGCTTCCGTAGCGAGTGCCATACCTATCTTACTTGCTGAAATAGTTATTGGTGGTGTTTTTGCTGTCATCAAGCTAATGACTTGAGGCGCCAATCCCCAAACTAGTTGTCCCAATTTCTTTAATTCTGGTTCCACCAAGTACGGAACCATTCGAGACAAATCATGAAGTCTTTGTATGTACTCCGCCACCTTTGGGCCTTCCATTATCAGGCTCTGGAATTCACCTTCCAACTTCTGGGTTTCCGTCTGGGAGCAATATTTCTCATGCATCATCCCTTTCAGCTCACCCCATGTTAACGCATAGGCGGCAGTCAGGCCCTTTATTCGAACCTGAAGATTCCACCATATTCGAGCTCCATCTTGGAACAGCTCAGAAACGTAGGGGACTTGTTGTTCTGGCGTACAACTGCTCATTCGAAAAATGGATTCCATACTTTCGATCCATTTTACAAAAGCTATGGCACCTCCAGTGCCGTCGAACTTCGGAGGCTTGTAGCTGAGGAAGTGCCAATGGGTACAGCCCTGAGGTGGGTTGTTATGGCCGTTGTTGTTCGAGTTAATTCCACTAGTTCCTCCTTGTGTGGCTGCATACTGCGCAATGGCGGCAGCGATGATTCCTTGAAGTTCTGCCTCGTTGGTAGGCATGCGTGTCTGGCTTCTTGGAGGCATCTTCTAAAAAGATGGTTCATGTGGGTCAGGTTATAGTAAGTATATTGTACGTGTATAGCAAAAATATCATCACATAACATTTCATGTTATAAATAAATCAACACATAACATCTCATGTTATAAATCATTCACAATCAATCAAAATATCATTTATGATGAGAATACTGCGATTGCATTGCCATAAATCGAGACCATAATGTAAGGTGTACAAGTAACTGTATCATACAACATCAACGACTAAGGGCTACATCACCCCAGTCCAAAATATCGAATCAATGTCAACAATATCCAATATACATAACAACAAAAGTCAGGATCAATATGCAGTCTCCAAAAAGCTGTGCAGTCTGTGCAATCGCCGTCTTCTCAACAAAAGTCCACCTGGGTCGTACAAAATAGCCCTACGCTGATGGCGGTGGAGTAAGGGGAAAACGAGAATAGAACAAACGTCGTAAGTTAAGCCAATCCTCCTCCATGGCTCGATGAGAACGAAAAAGATACGCTAGCTGCTGCTCCTGAGTCCAAAAACGGGCAGCAGAGTCTGGAGATAACGGTCGAGGGGGATGCGATATCGCAGGATGAGGGGGGCACTGGCATGGGGGTCGCTGAGCTCTCTCGAGCTCCTGCACGCGTCGAGTAAGTGCCTCCTGCTGGATCATAAATGACCTGAGAACATCCTCTACAGAATAACCCATGTGATAAGGATGATAGGGATCGGATGGTGGCATGATGGGTGGTGAAGTCCAGAGAAAAGGCTCGCTAGATGGAGTAAAAGATGGCACAGTAAACGGTGAAACAGAGGGAAAAGCAGTATGATGAGAGATCTGTGGTACAAACTGATCTCCTCCAATCAGGAAAGGTGCATGGCCGAAAGGCTGATGAGATGACCCCTCCCCAGGACGTGGTGGGGGTATGTCCTGGAGAAATGTGGCAGGCAGGTCTGCGCGATACGCATCAGTGACGTGTGCGGGAAACAAAGGTGCATCAACAGGATTAACGGGTATATCAGCAACATGAGGAGCATCAATATGAGCATCAATAGCATGATCATCCTCCAACAGCGGAGCAACAATAGGATGATCATCGGCAGGTACATCAGCAATCAAAGGATCAACAGCGGGTACATCAGCATGGATAGGGTTATGCTCGAATGCGGGGTCTGGAGCAACCACTGGCTCGGGGGCCACAGCAGGCTCCAGGTCGTCAAACTCCATATCGAAATCTGCGGGATCAGCAAACATGGGATCAACGGGGTCAACAGGGTCCGCCATGGGCTGATCTAGGTGTATAAACTCAATCTCCTGGTCTGGATCAAAACCAGGTGGGAAGACGGGGTCGGAATCATCATCAATGTCATGATCGATCGCAAAACTCGGGGCAGGGGTAGGTGCAGCAGATGAGGCTCTATCGGGGTCTGTATCGTGCGAATAGTGTTGCGCGCCCTGCGCATGTGATGGTGCAGATGCCACAGACTCGAAAGAGTCTGGGACAGGTGAATGAACAGGTGACTCCTTAGCAGGATCATCCGCGAGAAGTAAGAGATCGCCAGCAGCTATGTGGGCCTTGCCCTCAAAATCGTCCTCTAGTGGATCCTCGTCAAACAAGTCGACGTCGTCGTCAGCGACTACGTCAAGGAGCATATCAAGAACAGGATAAGAGGCAAGAGGTATAGGGGCGGGGATCACCCCGAGCGGCAAATCCCCGGCAATAGGGACATCAGCGGGCTCGGCAACAACATCGGGCTGCGCGAATGGCTGAAAATCATCATCATCCGTGTTGGTGGTGTCCGAAGTATGCACCTCGTGCTCCGTTAAAACTCTGTCGTCCATTATGATGGGTATAGGGTCCGTGGTGTCCGACTCACCGGTGTCTGATGAAGGCATATCGTCTGTAACACAAACACACATATGCACAAATAATCAATCACATAATCAGATAAGCACATTAGTCACCAATAAGCAATCAGATAGTTCTCCTAGTCCCACTAGCCTCCCAGCCTCTCAGACTGAATCTCCTAATCTCTCAAACTACCTTCCCAGCCTCTCGGACTGTTCTTCCTAGTCCCACTAGCCTACTTCCTCAGCCTCTCAGACTGATCCTCAGCCTCCCAGACCGAGCCTCAGCCTCCCAGACTGAGCCATAACTACTAAATAAAATGTGCTCAACTTTTGTTTGTAAAAACGTTTGGATCTGGACTTAAGTGGTATGCAATGTAAAAAAATATGTTTTCGTGAGAGCCCTAGTGATCATAGTCTAGACTCGAGAAAGAATCCTAGTTCGCTATGATCAGAGCTCTGATACCAAGCTGTCACACCCTGGCTTTGCGGAAGCGTGGTTTATTTGGTGTGACTTCTTAATACCATAGCTTAACCATAACAAAGCTATATGAAAGTAAAACCATGCAGATCATCCATTGATTTAAGTTTTAAAATAAAACTAACATAACATTGTCTTAAGGCGTTGACACATGCAACGGGAATTACAACCTAACAACATAAAACATTGTTTGAAAGACACAACCACAAACTTAAAATAGACACCGTTTACGACTTGTGACTCGTCCAGGTAAGAGTCGCAATCCCTAAACGTGGATGATCCCATAACTCTAACGCAGCGTAGCATACCGTGCCAGATCTTTAGTTCCCTGAAATACATGTAAGTTGGAAAAATCAACAAAAATGTTGAGCAAGTTCATGTGTAGTGAGTAAGTAAAACCTTTGTAAGTATAAAAACCACGGTATGTAGCAAATAAGGAAAAAGAGATCACCAATGGTTTGCAAGGCCATTGATATGTGTGAAGTGCAGTAAGAAGACTCAAACCTAGCAGATTTTTGCGTTGGGTACAAAGTCACCCCAAGGTCCGTACTGTTGGGCCTGGGGCTGGGCTCGCTACACCCAGATAGATCTACCGCTATTGTCCCTCGGTCCTACACTGAGGATTAATGGCCTTCAGTTCCCGCCTACTCACTCACATGATCTAAGTAGTAACCCTCCTTACGCTAATCATACCATGTGTAAAGTATTCGTAATCATAGTAACATGTATTTCACCCCCACGGTTTGAAAACTGAAAACAGTTAAGAGAAAAGGGGGACATGAACTCACCGAAGTGCGTCTCTAAAAAGTATCTCCTAGAAAATCTGCTGTGCGACGACCTACACGTACTAACTTCTATTAGACGCCTTAGTTTAAGATTTAATGTCTTTGGGAAATAGTTAGGTAACTATTTCGTGTTTACACTTCGTAGTTATTTGGTAAATACATTCCCTCCCAAGGATGGGGGTTTTAATACATGTGTGTTCGTAAAATTTCGAAATATATTATTAAGTCTCACTTAAAATATATCTTAATTCTATCTCCAAAATATAAATATTTTTCCCAAAAATATTATATTCTACTCCATATAATTTTCCAAAATAATACTTGTCAAAATACACACTTATGAGTATTTTCAAAAAATGCGTAAGTTACGCTGTAAGGTTCGGGTGCTATTAATAATACCGGTGTAACTTAATATTTATTGTGAAGGCGTTCGTATTATTTTGGAGCCGTTAATATTCAGTAATATTATTTTTACCCTAAAAATAATATTTAGATAGTTCACAAAATAATCATAAAAATCTCACAAGTGTTATTCCGGAAAATATATACTAAATATATATTTTAGCAAGTTCTATTTTGTGAAAATCCCACCTCCGACATTTGGAAGTTTTGTAATAAAAATCGTGGCGAAGTTTATTTGGAAAAATATGTTAAAGATTATATTCATAACACTTGTGATAAAAATATTTCCAAGTGTTAGGTTTTTGGAAAAATTTCGCCAGAGTTTCCCCTGTAACTGGAGGTGGCCACGCTTTCTAGCGTATCATTTTCTTTTAAATATTCAAATCAACAATGTGCCCAACATTAACAAACAATATTCCATCAACACAAACTGGTCAAAATAGATATAAATCGTAAAACACATGAACTTGTGGTTTGTGTAAGATATGTAGTAACTTTCCCCATATTTTTGGTAGATCTTTTTATAAATAGACTCGGTTTCTTGAGAATCTTGTTTTTAAAGAAGATACATCTTTACAACTTCTTGTCAAAAATTACGAAAATAATTCTTGATTAAAACTTTTTGTTACACAAGTGTCTACACACTTGTGTGTTCACAAAAGTCACCTTTGTTTAGGAAAGATCCGGCTTTTAAAATATGATTTCACTTGACACTTGGTTCTTCAAAAATACCACTTGTAGATCTTTAGATCTACTAGTTTAGAACTTCATTTCATAAGAAAATTTGTTTTTACACAAGTTCATGTTTATGTTTGAAAGGGGTTCGTCATCTAATAACTTTACGACTTAACATAAGGCTAGTTCATGTTCTATGAACATGATCTAGCGGGGTTTGATGACGATCCATTCCCATACTAGCAATCAACAACAATAAATAATCATAATAAAACTAGTTTCACAAGTTTTACACTAATATCATTTATTAACCACTTTGTTCATCTCTTTAGTAGACTTTTTTTTATGTTCTTGTATGTTCATGGTTTTCAACCGACAAAATTCTTATTAACCACTTTAGAATAGTTCAAGAAGGTGTTTAGAGCCACTTACTACTAGCTCGAGGCTAGGGAAGAAACTAGTCGAAAAACGAGTGGTTAATAGCAACGTAGTGAGGTCCTCGCGATTCCGTAGGCACCGGGTCTCCTCGTATGAGCTCTAACACACTTGTAAGTAGGTAAAATGGCTTGTTTGAAATTGAAAGTGGGTGGATGGTGGGTTGTTGTGTTCGGCTGAGATGTCAAAGGAGGGAAAGAGATGAGATGCAATTTTTGTTTGTTGAAAAGAATGACAAGTCTTAGTCTTATAAGTAAATCTATAACCCATGCAATCCCATTACCCACTAAAAATTGTGTCATCTAGATAATGAGCACATGTGATTATAATAAAAAAAAATATATCAAAAGTGTGTCACCTATGAGGTGACCGTTCGGTTATGGGGGGTTGGGCCATGGTTCCAATTCAATTAGATACTTAAAGTCTAGTTATGTTAAGTTAGGAGGTTAATTAGTTTCATGTGTGTGTCATATTCCATAGCGGGTGTTAGGGTATTCGGGGACCCTAACTGGCTCAAAAAAAGAAAAAAACAACGTTAATGGCAATATTTTTATGTCTGGGGTTAAGTCCGGTTGTTCGGTTGAATACCGATCCGTTAAGGTGCTTAATAAGCATTTAAAGTGTCGTTAATATTATTTTTAGTGACACGAAGCATTCCCAACACTTTGGAAAGTGTCTAGTATTATTTTCCCATGTTTTGGCACTTTACTAGTTAATTTAAATGCTAAATTTTATATTAAAGTGCAGAATTTGTGTTTAGAATATGTTTTAGGCACATCCGGTCACTATAACTATCACCTAGTGACACAGTTCTACAATCCTCACCTCCCTATACTTCCTACTAGTGTAGTAAAATATTCCCAGCTCATACTGGCCTTAGAGACAGTGTCTGTCTGGTGCTGGCTATGTCAGCACGTTTACTGGGTTATCCGTTCATTGTGCTACTGTGCTATTGTGCATCAAGTTTGTCACTATAGTTCTGTGTAAATAAATGTAGTGACAGCAATAAAGTATGATGCATGTATGTGTATGTATCAGAATTCAAGTAGTAGTTTATTCACAACTGTAAGCAAGCACAGTAATTGAGCATTAATTAAATATTAGTTAATTCGTACGGATACCTGATTTGGTGAGGGTTGTCACACGCAACTGGTCGTCAGGTTGTCAATATATGGTCGTGGCAAGCGGTTCTCTACTGTCACCTTATTGAGTTCTTGAAAATCAGTACACATACCAAAAGGCTTATCTTCATGGATATAACCGGGGCACCCCAAAGCGAAAACTAGGTCCGACAAAACCTTTGTCCAATAATTTTCCTGTAGTAGATTTGACAGTTCTTGTATCCCTCCGGGTGCAAGACGGTAAGGCGTACAAGTAATTAGGGTTTCCTCTGGTGTGAGATCAAGCTGAGATTCCGTCTAACAGTTGTGGAAGTAATCCTGGAAGTTCTTCAAGTAGCTCATAATCAGATGATGAATTACCAATCCTCTTTTCCTTAACATCAATAACAGTTGCTAACATAGCGGGGTAATCCCTCCGTAGACGCTTCGGGGCTTTCATTACTGAAATAATGCTATCCATTATGCCACCTTTTCACATTCTGCGCCACGTCCTAATGCGCTACCTACTGTGCTGGCTGCTAGCTACACATACCATAGTAAATCAGTTACCATTGCTTATGCCCCGATGAACTCGTAAGAGTTGACTCACATAAGTCGCTGACTAGGGTTAAAGATTCGATTGAAGTCATATTGCTGATGTTCGTTGCTGGTAGTCAGGGTCGTCCAAATACTGAAGTCGGTAAAGTACTACGCTCATCCCCTTGTCCATCATTCTTGCAAGTTGATGGAGTGATGCACGGTATGTTGCTAGAGTGTTACAGAAGTGATCGCACTTTGGGATCTATGGTGCCAATACACTGAGTTCCAACCAAAACGAGGAGTGAGAAGGGTATCGACCAAACATTCGACGATGCGACATCCAGCTCAGGGATGTTCGTACAAGCACATAACATTCTATCCAGTTTGCTAGGGGTTCAGTTGGGTGTTCAGGTAATACTCGATAGCATCGAGATTCGTAAGGATTCAGAAAGGGGTGAAAAGATCATGTTCGAGTAGGAGACAATCACTGCTATGATTCCTATAGACTGCTGAGTTCTAACATAACATCAATTAACAGAGCGGAACCCCTCTCACACTCGTTAAGCCTCACTGGGACTCACATGCACCCCACATTATTATTATGTGTGCACCCATAATAGTAAGGCGATTTGGATGCTTATCTCAGTGCCTCTTAACTCGCGCTAAAAGGTTCCCCGAATTCGAGCAATAAGACAGATAACACCACAACATATATCATGAAAGTTTAAGAAGAGTCGCACTCTTAAAACACGTAACATGGGTTGGTAACATAGATGTTCATGTTATAGTGCTAAGTGTGCATTCACGTGTGATGTTATTCATAAGCAAACACTAGATATACTATGCAATAGTAAACGAGAAACGAACCTTGCAATCTGGAGCCGAGTGTCAGGGTCGATTTCGGAACTGTTTGGTTATAGTCTGGTTTTATGAAAACGTTTTAAAACCAAGTTCACTATAACCAGTGGCTCTGATACCAAACTGTCACACCCCCAAAATACCACCCAAGGGAAACCCTATTAGGCATGTGACAAAACAATAACGAGCCACCAATCATTTTGAACCAATCACAAGTTGTTAAATATAATCATCAATTATTAACGAAAAGTGCCTTAAATAAGTTTAAATGAAAACCAACATGTTTAGCGGAAGCAAATGTTAAACCAAAATTAAACAGTTTCAAAACCAATGTTTAGTATCAATGAATCCATCACATGAATCCCTCCAGTTGACCCATGACCACTCCAGCTTCTCCAGACAGCAAGTTCCCAAGTCCAAGATATCTAGCGACCTGCGAGCATGCAATAAGTGTATCAGACAACGCTGGTGAGTTCATAATTTTACGAAAACGTTGGTTACCAAGTATTTTGTTAATCCATTTAATTTAATTCCGAAAGTAATGTTGATAATATCTCGATACTGAATAAGACTGCTCCTGATGTATGTTTAGCCCGTTCCCCAGTGCTCCTATCAAAACACTAGGCCCGACTGGGTAATTAGTTCACAACCTATTGGTGCACGATTTCTAAAGCCTACGTCTTAAGTCTAAGTCATAATGTATAGGGTCTAAAGTGTCAAATCTGTAAAGTTTATGGTGTTTATGTAATTTCGCATGAAGTGTCCATTACTTAATTCCGCACGGAATTACTTAAGGTAATTCCGCTTGTAATGTCATGTATAGTTTCGTGCGGAATTAAGGGGGCCTATATATATGTGTGTGATCTTCTCATTTGGCACGGAATTAGGAGTTGTGTCACGAAGTGCTTCCAAAATTCCACTGTGTAATCACGTTGATATTTGAATGAGAAGACTGTTTTAAAGTGAACTCTCTGTTTTCTACTCCATTCTTCACTGATTCTACTCTGTTTGTTAGTTTCCGCCTTTCAAACAGTGTGTATTACCTCTTATTGACTCTCTTGGTCGGTAAAACGATCCTACAATTGGTATCAGAGCCAGTTATGAGTCTATACACTTGAATCAGTGCCTTTTTCTACACTTTTTTGGACTTCTGGACAATTTAACGGACAAAATGGACTGATTTTCTGATATTGTGTGTAAAACAGTGTTTTAACAAACCCTTGAGAGTTTCAGATCAAAATTTGAAGTAATAGTTACAAAAATGGGCCAAACAAGCAATTTCGTTTGAACGAAAAGTCTAATATCTTGTGAAAAATTTCAGTAATTCCGCACGGAATTACTGTTTACGCTTGAAAAACATACTCTGTTAGGCTAATTTCGCTCGGAATAACGAATTTCGTTTCAAAATGACATCTGTTTTTGTAACAACACTCACTAAAATTAATATTTAATATGATAATTATGCAATAAGGAAACCCTAATTAAGTTTAGTATGATTAATTAATCAGTTAATCAATATTAATTAAGCTAACAAGATTAATTAAGCTAAGTAAGGTTTATTAAAAATAGATATATATGGGGTCGTATAAGAACGTTTAATATTAATAATAAAATATATTATTTTTTTTCCTTACTCCGTTTTTAATGAAACTTAGGTTAAAACGTAGATAAAAATATGCTCGTTCTAAAGACATATTCGTCGGTTTATAAAACGTTATATTTTAAAAGTTATACGAGAAAAACGAGTGAAGCAGTTGAATTAATATATATAAGCAAGCTAGCTAGCAGGTCAAGCAGGCAGGTAGGTAGGTCAATTTATCCCACATCGACAGAAATATGTTGAGGTGCTTGCTTGCTTGCTTGCTATAAATAGAAAGCTTAGGATTCATTTTTCTTTGCCCATTTCTCTTCTTCTTCTCTCTATACGTTGGTGTTCTAACCAATAATCACCGATACGATATTCTGTTCGGTCGATTCAGGAACCAACTAACGGATGCCAAAGTGCTATACTTTGTGAGTTCGTTAAACGGATGCTAAAGTACTGTCTGAATAAGACTACACTTTGTGAAGTTCGTTAAGGTTCGAATCTCGTGACTATCGTTAAGGTTTGATTTAGGTTTTACACAAATACGTATTCCACTCTCTTAAACTATATGTTTAACTACCGAAAATACTCCCCTCTACACACACGCGAATCACTAATTAGTATAGCAGGGTGCTGCTACGATATAGGGTATTAACTCGATCGCTATTACGATTCATTTTCCGACCGATCAATATATCCAATGGATGTTTAAGTGCCACCCACATTAGGGTTATACTTTGTCGTTCGTCGTTAAATCGATGGATGTTTAAGTATCGCACTTTGTCGTTTGTTGTGAGAATTTGATCTCGTGAGTTATCGTAATTGTTGTATTAAGTTACCTACCTAGTTCATGTGCACTCGGTTACAAGGCTAAATCAATAGGTTAAGCTCTGCCTGTATAAATCTGCAATATATCAAGGCTTATCTGTAGACTAAACTTTGGCCGTATGAATCTGCATGTTTATAATGTGAGTCATTCTCTTTTATTAAACTGTTTTACAATACCTCAAAGTATTTTCAAAGTGTTATAATTACAGGGACTAAGTCGTGGATATCTTGATTTATTGGTTAGTGGGGTATTGTGCACATTACTATTCCTCCCAGTTAGGTTCATTGACCTACTAGGGAGGAACGTCACTATTAGAGTTCATTGACCTAATAGTGGTATGACCATCGTCACCATTGTGACTTGTCACCATTGTGACAGAAAGCCAGATAAAGATAAGATGTGAACCATTGTAATCGCTCTTATGCTGTAATTTATAACTAAGGGTCATTTTATAAAACCTGAATGAACTCACTCAGTATTTCCCGCTGACAAAACCTTTTTAAAACGCGTTTCAGGTAATTACAGTAGATTGGAGTAAGAATTGGATTCGGCACTGAAGGACTTCAAGAAGTGGCTACTTTTATTAATTAAATCAACTTAAGAAATATTGTTTTTATTAAAAGCTACCTTTGTAAAACATGGAATTTATTCCATCTATTTAAATAAAATCCGGTGTTTCTAAACTCTGATATTTTTCCTAACTCACGGTCCTGATGAAATTTCCGCTGCAATGTTTTTCAAAATAATCACCGGTACCACTTGACTGCTCGCGGCTTCCGATTCCGGTCAGGATGGGGTCGGGGGTCGTGACAGAAGGTGGTATCAGAGCTAAGCCACTGCTTTAAGCCTATAAGTGTTGTGATAATAATACTTAAGCTTAAATTAAAAGAGTTAGGAGATTACTATTAATGGTAGCACAGCTGATAGCAGTTAGACTTGAACATAAGAAAAGATGCCTTAGTATAAGCTAAGCCACTGGTTTACACAATTAGGTGTTATAATAATACCTAAGTGAAACGGAGAATTAGAAACTTAATATTATCTGATAGCACTCCGGATGGTATTTAGACTTGAACTTAAGAATTTTTCCTTAAAATAAACTTTAAGGTAAATTACTTATATAAGTATAATGTAATGGATACTGGTATGTCATAAGAATGACGGTTAGCAGGCAATAGCACTTAATTGCTATTTATTCTTGCTTATTGATATTATTTGGTCTAGAATAAGATATGTTATGGGAATACAAATTTCCTTGATTTTGGATAAAAGTCCTAATAAAAGAGGCACTTTTAAAATCTTGAAAAGATACTATTTATGGGAAATAGAAAATTTTCTCCGGCAAAACTAGGTATAGAGTAGCAGACTCTCCAGCTTGTCCGGATATACTGAAATTACCGCTCCGGCATGAACCAGATAAGACGGGATAAATGGTATTTTAAACCAGTAACAAGATTTCCCTAAATAGTATCATGACCAAATATCTGACTGGTTTTTGGAAATATGAATCTATTATATACATTTAACCCTATGAAAGGTATGTATATTACAACATGTGAAATATATAATATAGATATGTATATCTATAAGGAATTCCAAAAAGTCAATTAAGAATAAAGCACAAGCATATGTATATAGATTTCTTTATCAGGAATCTCTCGCATATATCTTTAATTTTGATGTCAAACATTCTTTCGTTTGATCATCTACCTCGTAACTCGTGCAACAAAATAATACTGGAAACCCATTAAGTTGGGACACCATCAAAAATATACAAGAATTAACCAATGCGTTACCATAAACTATTAACGCCAGTAAGAAGCAGGTAAAGTTGTGCTAATGCACAAGAAAACACATGAAACTTAAATTATACGTCCACAGACGTCAAAGTTTATCACACACAACTTCCAAGGCAAGACCTTTGAAAAGTATAAATTGGGCACGATGACACCAATACTAATTCTGTCAGTAGAAAACTACTAATAAAAAAGAAGCACTTTGCCACGTGATCCTACAAACGATCTACATCTCGCTGAGGTACGTTGGAACAAGATTTCACAATCATCGGTGCACAGTCTAAACTAAGTCATAATTATTATCACTGAAAAAGGAGTCACATACCTTTGCAAATCCCCTATTCCATTTCAGTTCATTCGACATTCCTTGATAATGTCACTTAACAACGGTTATCACACAAAATTCCAGATAAAAGTCCTTATATTCCTTTCGTAGCAATTCTGACTTCTGCCTATAATAAGTTGACTTTCGTGTTCTTTTAATGGTCATCATACCATAAAGAATTCTTTCATATTGTTTTATCCAACCTCAAATATCATTTCGTTATACTTGATCTTTGCATTACCGCATTTTGCAAAATGATTACTCTTTGATATTTGATCGATAAATTTTTTTTGAAAAACTCGATTTCCTTTTAATGGTATACATGGTTTTGTTGTAACCATGTTAGAACTTTCTTAAACTCGTTTTATTTACACCAGGTTCAATTGTTTGAACTTGCTCGCATTACGTATTCAATTCAAAGTCCCATATGATGGATTGAAGCCATCATATTCAAAATAGTCCCAACAAGCATTTCAATTCTCTTGAACCATAACATACTTGTTTAGTCTTCGAATTCATCAAATCATTTCTTTGATCACGATCACCTTGTGGTGACGTTTTCACAAAATCTGAAGCTTGCGCTAATCTCGTTTATGTTTATGACTAGTTATTATTATTTATTTTTGGTAATAATATATTAATAATAGTAGTATTAATATTATTTTAGGTATTAGGGTTATTGTCAGGAACACATATTGGATAGCCTAGCCTTAGTTAGGCATGGACTGGCCACCTATGCTTAAACAAGGCAGCACTAACCAATATCCAACCATGATAATAACTATTTAATATATATAAATTAAGTCATCATACTTATTTAATAAATTTCAATTATATGTAAAAATATTTTCTATATATAGAAATATATATATATACTTCGTACTGTAAAGAGAAAACATATTTTCATAAAACAAATAAAGGGACGAATAAATTATCTAAATAATCGTCTAAATATTCATAAATAAGATATGTTATAAATAAATTTTATCTTGGTTAATATTTCACAACTATTAAAAACTTATAGAAATATTCTTTTATAATATATACATATTAAAATATCAAATGTCATTTATGCAAGCCAATATTTAAGTATGCTCGATATTAAAATAAACATTTATTATTCTACGTTTATGATTTAAAATACCCTAATCTTTAGTTAAACATACTTGATTTTAAAAATAATAATCATGAGTTCTACGATATTGGGTAAACCTATTTATAAAAACATATATCATTATTTTATCAAAATTATTACGGGTTTTGATATTTTAAACCTATCTATATTTATTTATTATTCTACTTTATGATAACATAAAAGGAAAAAGTATTTAGTAAATCAAAATATCATCTATCTTTAAATCAAACATTTTGATTAAAATCATCTGAATACAATTGTGTATTAAGACAAAAATACTCTAACTTCATTGTCTTTTCATGTATTCTTACAAATCACCCATCACAGCACATTGATTTTCTCATATCATAATTCAATATCTGACAAAACATTTTCATGTTTTCATTTCCTTTTGAACCGGTCAATCTTCAGTATTCCTTAGGTACCAATCAAGGTAAGTCTTCTTTTGACAAAGAATTTTACTAATTCCAAAAAGTTCTTCACATTCATTCTAAAAATCTATAGATCATATATCTTTTGGCTTAAACATAATCACCTTGAAAAACTATACCATTTCATCTCATTCGTTTAAACATTTCATCTTTTGAAATATCTAGATTCACTTCCTTGAAACTCTCAATTTTGAAAACGGTGAATTTATTCGGTCATCATAATTATTGAAATTCTTTCAATCATTACAAACGCTTTGTAGCGTCCGAATAGAGTTGTAGCCTGTGTTAAACCCTATTCATCAGTCATTCGTTTGATTTATCATATTCTTGTTACAATTATGTACTCAGATTACGATACACTAAATTCTATTGTCCAGTACCCTTTAAGTAAATGATATTAATTTTCGGATAATCATTAACAAATCATTTTCCATACTTCCATTCACAAATAGATATTTATCAATTCAGAATCTCCCTCAAATTGATCAAAGTAAGTTCATTTCGGATATTGAATCCAGTTGTTTCTATAAATCATTTTTATTTTCAAAATTCATACCCCTCAAAATATCTTTTGATTCCATTCCACGACACATTATTTCTCTTAAATTAAAAGAAGAAACATAAAGAAAATATCATAGTCCAAATCTCGAGGACGAGATTTTTATTAAGGTGGGGAGGATGTAACAACCCTCACTAAAATTAATATTTAATATGATAATTATGCAACAAGGAAACCCTAATTAAGTTTAGTATGATTAATTAATCAGTTAATCAATATTAATTAAGCTAACAAGATTAATTAAGCTAAGTAAGGTTTATTAAAAATAGATATATATGGGGTCGTATAAGAACGTTTAATATTAATAATAAAATATATTATTTTTTTTTCCTTACTCCGTTTTTAATGAAACTTAGGTTAAAACGTAGATAAAAATATGCTCGTTCTAAAGACATATTCGTCGTTTATAAAACGTTATATTTTAAAAGTTATACGAGAAAAACGAGTGAAGCAGCTGAATTAATATATATAAGCAAGCTAGCTAGCAGGTCAAGCAGGCAGGTAGGTAGGTCAATCTATCCCACATCGACGGAATATGTTGAGGTGCTTGCTTGCTTGCTATAAATAGGAAGCTTAGGATTCATTTTTCTTTGCCCATTTCTCTTCTTCTTCTCTCTATACGTTGGTGTTCTAACCAATAATCACCGATACGATATTCTGTTCGGTCGATTCAGGAACCAACTAACGGATGCCAAAGTGCTATACTTTGTGAGTTCGTTAAACGGATGCCAAAGTACTGTCTGAATAAGACTACACTTTGTGAAGTTCGTTAAGGTTCGAATCTCGTGACTATCGTTAAGGTTTGATTTAGGTTTTACACAAATACGTATTCCATTCTGTTAAACTATATGTTTAACTACCGAAAATACTCCCCACTACACACACGCGAATCACTAATTAGTATAGCAGGGTGCTGCTACGATACAGGGTATTAACTCGATCGCTATTACGATTCATTTTCCGACCGATCAATATATCCAATGGATGTTTAAGTGCCACCCACATTAGGGTTATACTTTGTCGTTCGTCGTTAAATCGATGGATGTTTAAGTATCGCACTTTGTCGTTTGTTGTGAGAATTTGATCTCGTGAGTTATCGTAATTGTTGTATTAAGTTACCTACCTAGTTCATGTGCACTCGGTTACAAGGCTAAATCAATAGGTTAAGCTCTGCCTGTATAAATCTGCAATATATCAAGGCTTATCTGTAGACTAAACTTTGGCCGTATGAATCTGCATGTTTATAATATGAGTCATTCTCTTTTATTAAACTGTTTTACAATACCTCAAAGTATTTTCAAAGTGTTATAATTACAGGGACTAAGTCGTGGATATCTTGATTTATTGGTTAGTGGGGTATTGTGCACATTACTATTCCTCCCAGTTAGGTTCATTGACCTACTAGGGTGGAACGTCACTATTAGAGTTCATTGACCTAATAGTGGTATGACCATCGTCACCATTGTGACTTGTCACCATTGTGACAGAAAGCCAGATAAAGATAAGATGTGAACCATTGTAATCGCTCTTATGCTGTAATTTATAACTAAGGGTCATTTTATAAAACCTGAATGAACTCACTCAGTATTTCCCGCTGACAAAACCTTTTTAAAACGCGTTTCAGGTAATTACAGTAGATTGGAGTAAGAATTGGATCCGGCACTGAAGGACTTCAAGAAGTGGCTTCTTTTATTAATTAAATCAACTTAAGAAATATTGTTTTTATTAAAAGCTACCTTTGTAAAACATGGAATTTATTCCATCTATTTAAATAAAATCCGGTGTTTCTAATCTCTGATATTTTTCCTAACTCACGGTCCTGATGAAATTTCCGCTGCAATGTTTTTCAAAATAATCACCGGTACCACTTGACTGCTCGCGGCTTCCGATTCCGGTCAGGATGGGGTCGGGGGTCGTGACGGTTTTCATATGAAATGGTAATTTCGTGTGAAAAGTAATCTCGCTTGAAACTGATTTCGTGTGAAAGTCTAATTTCGCACCAAGGTCCATCTTGTACGTAATTTCGTTTGAAGCCTAATTTCGTGTGGAGCTAATTTCGCTTGAAAGTACTGTATTTTCAAAACTTGAAAATTTTTTTGGCAAACTGATTTCTTAAAATGGACAATCAAGAATTTTATAACTTTTTTACCGGCGGTGGGATGACAGCAGCACAAAACCCAGCCAGTATAGTACAAAACGTGAATATGGAGAATGAACTTGGAACGATGCAGAAATCTCCAAAGTTGATGAATATTGACGAGTATTCGGGTTGGTCTGGAAGGTTTAAGACATGGGTTCAAGCAAACCACTTTGAGTGCTGGATGAAGATCGAATCGAAATATGTTCTTCCTAAAGATGGTTTGGGTCTGTAGAAGTCGATTGGCAGTTTGACACAAGCTGAACAAAAAGATTTTAAGGCAGAAAAGAAGATGATGAGTATTCTTCAACAGGCGATTAAAGAGGATATCTTGGTGTTGTTACAGCATGAGGATAATTCACAATCTATTAGGCAGTCGCTGCAAGTAAAGTTTCAAGGGAGTGTGTCTATGATCAAAAGCAAAAAGGCTTTGATAAAGAAACAATTTGACATCTTCACTGGTATGAAAGGTGAAACTACAAAACAATTGATTGAAAGATACTGCCATCTAGTTGTGGAGATGAAGAGATTGGAAATAACCAAGACTAATGAGGAGTGGATCGATAAATTGGCAGATGCATTGCCGTATGATGAGTGGGGTACTTATTTGCTGGTGTTGAAGAACAATTCAGATTATGTTAATTTGAACCTTAGTGCGTTCATTGAGAAGATCGAAGCACATGAGTTAGAGTTAACAAAGATTAGAAAAATGAATTCTTCCAATGTTCAACAAGATGTCTCTTTGTATTACAAAGGTAGTTCTCTGGCAACAACGAATCTAAGCCCGAAGATTCAAACAGCGTTCAGTGCAGATTCAACATTCGGCGCTTCCTCTAGTACATCAAGCAACAACAAGCCTTCACCGTTTGCAAGTTATGAGCCGAACCCCAAGACTTCAGAATAAATTTCTTCACAAAGCTTATCAAACTCGAACAATCAGGGATATGTTTCTGGGATACAGTGTAACATTGTTGTAAACATCAAAAATGGACAAGAGTTTACAGAAGCAGCTGCAAAGCAACACATTGCACTGTTAGCTTCCGTTCTTGAGTCATATGAGAGTTTGGTAGTTGGGAGGATTGGTAATCCATACATGACAAAGGAGGATTAGGATCAAATCGATCCAGAGGAGTTAGAGCTGATTGACATAAAATGGGGAATGGCTAGTTTGGTTAGAAGAGCACAAAGGTTTATGGAAATTACAGGCCGAAACAGTTTGTCAGGTCCGGATCAAAAGCTTGGTTTTGATAAGTCCAACGTGACTTGTTTCAGGTGTAAAGAGAAGGGTCATTTTAAGAGGGAGTGTCCGAATAGAGAGGTCAATAACCATCAGAATCCTTTCACCAACGATTACTACAGACAGGTAATCTATCACAAGACAAATCAACAACCTGTCGTTCAAAGACCTCAGATTGAAGATAAGCCGGAAAAAGCTCTTATTGTCAACCAAGATGATCAGAAGGTAGCTGAAGGGTTCAGTTGGGACAAGTATATCCCGGGCAGTGAGGGTAGAGAAACGATGGCTGAGATTGTGGAGGTATCTGAGAGTGTTGTAGAAACAGAGGTTGTTAGTGAAGATGTATCTGAAGAAAGTTCGTGTGACACCCCAGGAAAACCAGTGAACGTTATAACTTACCTAGCTTCCTCAGTGAGTGCATACCAAATTTCGGGACGAAATTTCTTTTTAGTTGGGGATAATGTGACAACTCGTGTTTCCGAACCTATTTTTGTGCTTTGATGTAACGTATGTGAACGATATGGATGTTATGTGATATGTGCTCTTATTGAATGAATTATGTTATGACATGTGATTATAGGAACTTTGTGAATGATGAACGTTATGTGCTACGTGTATGTAAAATAAACACACAACCCCAATCGCACAACACTAGCTCAACGCACAAGCCCAATCGGGTTACACTCCTTGCATCCGAACCTAGGGCAGCCCAAAGTGGGTTCGGCCCACTTCATTATACGTGTATACACACAACCTTAGGAGGTTGTTCCTCATTTGTTGCAAAGATATCACAACACACAAACCCTAACACATCTCTTGAAGCCGGCGACCCTCCACACCTCTTGAAGCTCTCTTTGATTTCGTTTCTTCTCAAACGATTAGTGTTTTATATTGTTTTTCCTTATTGAACGATTATATGATTTCATGCTTAGACTAGAATGATTAGGGTTGTTGATTTGATGAACAATATGAATTATGTATTGATGCTCTTGCGGGTTAGGTTTCATGAAAATAATTTAAAACCGATTAGATGTTAATCGGCTAGCATGTTATGTTTTTGGATTATTTGCATCATGATTAGGATGAAAGGTATGAAATCGGCTGTGATGTATTAAGAGTTGAATGAATCATTGTGTTATCATAATCGGATGTAGGTTGATGATCGAGATCCATGCTAATATGTCTATGTATTGTTAAGATGTTTCTCATGATTCTTAACGACTTAGGGTTCATATGGATTTGGGAATAATTGCATTGTTTGATCAAGAATTAGCATGTTTTGTAACTGATTAGTTGTTGATTGACAATCATATGTTTGGAAACTGTTAAATGATGTAATCGTATAAGCATAAAATCCGGAATTTTGAAACCAATCGCACAAGAGGAGTCCATTCGTACACGGCTCCTGGTCGCACAAGGCCTGCTTATTGGGCCGTGTTTATAGTTCATGAAGGACTGTTATTGTTATTGGGCCAGACCGCCCAAGGCCCCACTCGCACAAGGTGGATTGGATCGTACAACCCAATCCAATCGCACAACATAATTCCCAGTCGCGCAAGAGGCATGAACCGCACAAGTATTATGTTTGTTAACTTTGGGCCGGATGGTTAATTGGGTTGGGCTTGTTTGGATCGCACAACCCGTCCGGGTCGCACAAGATCGACCGGACCGCACAAGTTATTTGCATGCTATTTGGGCCGCATTGTTATTGGATCATATATGATATTTGACTTCTTTTATGTTGGGCTTAATTATTGATGGGCCGGGTTTGGTTGGATCGCACAACATGTTGTGGGTCGCACAACATGTTGGGCTGAGTTCTTTTAGGCTTATTTTAAATCATACAAGTTGAAGTTGTTACATAACTGTTAAAATGTTGCCATGTTCTATACGTGCTCGAAACGTGTTAACTTGTGTGAAACCTATACGTGCATTACTAGAACAAAATCTGACTTGTATGGTAACCCTGTTAGGACGTGGTTGACCACTTTAGTTCAAGAACCTTTTTGTGTATCTGCCGAGCAACCCAAGGTGAGTTCACACAGCCAAGGCATGGGGTTCCCAGGGTGGGAATGGGATTGGATGATTATTTCGTGCGTACATAGTTAATGGAACCTAATGATATGGTCCTCAGGGTGAGGATGGTAAATGATAAGATACAGCTAGACTAGTATACCTACTTGAACTGATCTTCGCACACACGCCAAGGGTTGGCTGCGATATTATGACTGATCTTCGCACACATGCCTTAGGGAGGCTGCGAACTATACATACTAAACTTCGCACACATGCCAGGGTGGCCAGCGATACAAATATACATAGTCTAGGATATTTGGGAGTATTAACCCAAATCTTCGCATACATGCCGAAAGGGCCCGCGATGGAAACCAATACTATACATGAGCAATGAACGAACTAATACGATACATGATTAGATGAACGAACGCAATGCTTGCTATACCATTTCTATTACTGAACTTACTTTCTGTGAACTCGCTCAACTAGTTGTTGACTCTCTGCTGCATGCCTTGCAGGACCTTAGGTACATTATGGAGCTTGCACAGGGAGTAGCAGGTCGTTGTGGGCAAAGGATCGTGATTGTTATTTGAACACTTATGATATTTCACACATTAATACTTATGTTTGGGTTTACTTAAATGCTTCCGCTATACTTAACTATGTTGGTTTGATAAACACCTTTCGTATTGATGGATAACTATTACTATTTATTTATATGTTCAATATGATTGGTGGCTTGATCCTGGTCATGTCACGCTCCCAAGCGGTGGTACTCCGCAGGTGGATTTTGGGGGTGTGACAGATTGGTATCAGAGCCATTGGTTATAGAGAACTTGGTTTTAATATGGGAAAACGTTTTTATTAAAACCAGACTATAACCAGAACAGTGCTCTCAACGATCCACAACGACGCTTCGCTCCACGTGCAAGACTCGACATCCTAGGTAATAAGGTTTATGTTTATTGCCTACATGCTAGAACTACATAGAACTGTGCTCGTAGTATGCTTACATTACTTTGCTCACTACTTGTTATTGCTTGAGAACACTTACGTGCTTACACTCTTCTGTCATCGAACTATTCGCGAACCTTTCTCACTTATGTTGCCTTTGATGTGAAGATCAATGGCCGGACGAATTAACATGACTCAAGCCCAGCTAGAGGCTCTCGTTCAAGCTCAAGTTGCTGCGGCACTTGCAGCTGCTCAAGCAGGTAGTATACCCTGCAGTATAGACACACACTAGGATCTTTAGATCCTACATTAACTCTCGTATTTAACTTTGTCCTATTCGTACACAATAGGTCAACACGCGCAGCAGCCTGTCTGCACATTCAAGAACTTCATGGACTGTCGTCCAAGCTCATTCCGTGGCACCGAGGGGGCAGTGGGACTCCTCCATTGGTTCCAGAAGCTAGAATCCGTGTTCGAAATGTGTGAATGCCCTGAGGCTCGCAGGGTCAAATACGCCACTGGCACGCTAGAAGGAATAGCACTAACTTGGTGGAACGCCCAAGTTCAGATCTTAGGGTTGGCAGCTGCTAACGCCACACCCTGGAACGACTTCAAGGAACTCATTAAGAGGGAATACTGCACGCGTGATGACATCCACAAGTTGGAGAACGAGCTCTATCACTTGAAAATGACGGGGTCAGAGATTGAAGCCTATACAAAGCGGTCAAATGAACTGGCCATTCTGTGTCCAACTATGGTGGACCCTCCAGTGAAGCGCATTGAGTTGTATCTCAAGCGACTCGCGCCAGAAATCCAGAGCCATGTTACATCGGCAAACCTCGACAACATCCAAGACATCCAGCGTCTTGCCCATCGACTCACAGATCAGGCAGTAGAACAGAACAAGCTGCCCAAACGCGTCAGTGCAACTACTACTCCAGCTGCTACTTCTGCTACACCCAACGACAACAAACGGAAATGGGATGGGGATTCCAGCAGGGGATCAGTTTCCGTTCAGTCTCAAGCACAGCAGCGCAGGACGAATGACTACCAGAATTCGAGTCAGCAATCATCTGGCAGTCAGGGGCAGGGTGGATACCGGGGAGTTCACCCACTATGCAACAAGTGTAACAGGCACCACAGTGGAAGGTGTCGCAAAGAACGTTGTCAGAGATGTCTCAAGCTAGGGCACGAAGCCAAAGATTGCAGGAGCTCACGACCTGCGAACCAGAATCAGCAACTTCCACCACCAACTCCTCAGAACCCACAGCAGCAGCAGCCACAGCGTGGAAACCGGGGATGTTTCCAGTGTGGGGCTGAAGGTCATTACAAACGCGATTGCCCTCAGTTGAACCAGAATCAGAACCACAACAATAACCAGGGCAACGGGAACAACAACAACAACGGGGGAAACAACAACAATGGCAACGAGGCGAGAGGTCGAGCTTTCGTGCTAGGACGAGGAGACGCAATGAACGATATTTGAACTTATAACTTATTTTGGGGGTTTTCATTATTATGTTTTCGCTATTCAAACAAAGTTTGGTTTGAACATCAATCGTATTGGGTTTTATGAATTATTTTAACTACTATACTTTATGTTTGATATGATGGATGGTTTGATATTATTGAACGCACCTGGCGTATTTATGGACCTTATGAACAGGGTGTGCAAACCCTATCTAGACAAGTTTGTAATTGTCTTTATCGACGACATCCTGATCTACTCCAAGAGTCAGGAGGAACACGAGCAGCATCTACGCCTTATTTTGGAACTCCTACGAAAGGAACAGCTGTACGGTAAGTTTTCGAAATGTGACTTCTGACTTCGTGAAGTCCACTTTCTAGGCCACGTAGTGAACAAGGATGGGATCCATGTCGATCCATCCAAGGTAGACTCGATCAGAAACTGGCCTGCACCACGTACGCCAACGGAAATACGCCAATTCTTGGGTTTGGCGGGTTACTACAGACGGTTTATTAAAGACTTTTCAAAGATTGCTCAGCCGCTTACTATGCTGACACATAAAGGTGTCACCTACCATTGGGGAGATTCCCAAGATACCGCTTTTCAGTACCTAAAGGATAGGCTTTGCAGTGCACCTATTCTCTCATTGCCGGAGGGCACAGATGACTTCGTGGTTTATTGTGACGCATCGATACAGGGTCTTGGTTGCGTATTGATGCAACGGGATAAGGTTATTGCTTACGCTTCGCGGCAACTCAAGATTCATGAACGGAACTACACGACGCACGATTTAGAGCTGGGAGCTGTTGTTTTCGCGCTTAAGATATGGCGGCACTACCTGTACGGTACCAGGTGCACGATTTACACCGATCACAGGAGTCTCGAGCATATTCTTAAGCAAAAGGATTTGAACATGCGTCAACGGAGATGGGTTGAACTACTGAACGACTACGAATGCGCCATCAAGTATCATCCAGGCAAGGCCAATGTTGTGGCCAACGCCCTCAGTCGAAAGGACACCCTACCTAAGCGCGTGCGAGCGCTACAGCTTACTATTCAGTCCAGTCTTCCTGCACAGATACGAGCTGCTCAGATAGAAGCATTGAAACCCGAAAACGTCATGGCTGAAGCCTTACGCGGTTCAAGGCAACGAATGGAACAGAAGGAAGACGGCGCCTACTATGTAACGGGGCGTATTTGGGTCCCACTCTATGGCGGTTTACGAGAGCTTGTGATGGATGAAGCACACAAGTCCCGCTACTCGGTACATCCAGGGTCGGACAAAATGTACCACGACATCAGAACTACTTATTGGTGGCCTAGCATGAAGGCCCACATCGCTACTTATGTCGGCAAATGCTTGACCTGTGCGAGAGTCAAGGTTGAATATCAGAAACCAGCGGGTCTACTTCAGCAACCCAAGATACCGCAATGGAAATGGGAAGAAATTTCCATGGATTTCGTTACGGGCTTACCCAGATCCCAGCGTGGGAATGATACCATATGGGTGATCGTGGATCGACTCACCAAGTCTGCACACTTCCTGGCTATAAAGGAAACGGATAAGTTCTCCACTCTCGCAGACGTCTATCTTAAAGAAGTTGTTTCGAGGCACGGGGTGCCCACCTCCATCATTTCGGATCGCGATGCACGATTCACGTCAGAGCTATGGCAAGCAATGCACAAATCTTTCGGCTCACGATTAGACATGAGCACAGCATATCATCCTCAGACGGATGGGCAGTCTGAATGAACGATTCAAACTCTTGAAGACATGCTTCGGGCATGTGTTATCGATTTCGGCAACGGCTGGGAAAAACATCTCCCTTTGGTGGAGTTCTCATACAATAACAGTTATCACACCAGCATACAAGCCGCTCCATTCGAGGCATTGTACGGACGTAAATGCCGGTCACCTCTCTGTTGGGCAGAGGTGGGCGATAGTCAGATCACGGGTCAGAGATTGTAGTGGACGCCACGGAAAAGATTTCACAGATACAACAACGCATGGCGGCAGCACGCGACCGTCAGAAAGCCTACGCGGATAAGCGTAGAAAGCCTTTGGAATTTCAGGTCGGGGACCGGGTTTTACTTAAAGTCTCACCTTGGAAGGGTGTGGTTCGTTTTGGCAAACGGGGCAAACTGAATCCGCGGTACGTCGGACCGTTCGAAATCATTGAGAAGATAGGCAAGGTAGCCTACAAGTTGAACCTACCAGCTGAACTCGGTGCAGTTCACAATGTCTTTCACGTGTCGAATCTGAAGAAGTGCCTGTCAGATGAGACCCTCATAATTCCTTTTAAGGAACTCACCATCGACGAGCGGTTGCAGTTCGTCGAGGGGCCTGTAGAAATCACGGACCGGGATGTAAAGGTCCTCAAAAACAAGAGAATCCCTCTTGTTCGAGTACGTTGGAACTCCAAACATGGCACAGAGTACACCTGGGAACGCGAAGACAGGATGACAGAAAAGTACCCCCAGTTATTCAGAACCAATGCAACCACTACTGAGGCTGAAGCTACTACTGCGGAATTTCGGGACGAAATTCCAGATCAACGGGGGGAGGATGTGACACCCCAGGAAAACCAGTGAACGTTATAACTTACCTAGCTTCCTCAGTGAGTGCATACCAAATTTCGGGACGAAATTTCTTTTTAGTTGGGGATAATGTGACAACTCGTGTTTCCGAACCTATTTTTGTGCTTTGATGTAACGTATGTGAACGATACGGATGTTGTGTGATATGTGCTCTTATTGAATGAATTATGTTATGACATGTGATTATAGGAACTTTGTGAATGATGAACGTTATGTGCTACGTGTATGTAAGATAAACACACAACCCCAATCGCACAACACTAGCTCAACGCACAAGCCCAATCGGGTTATCCTTGCATCCGAACCTAGGGCAGCCCAAAGTGGGTTCGGCCCACTTCATTATACGTGTATACACACAACCTTAGGAGGTTGTTCCTCATTTGTTGCAAAAATATCACAACACACAAACCCTAACACATCTCTTGAAGCCGGCGACCCTCCACACCTCTTGAAGCTCTCTTTGATTTCGTTTCTTCTCAAACGGTTAGTGTTTTATATTGTTTTTCCTTATTGAACGATTATATGATTTCATGCTTAGACTAGAATGATTAGGGTTGTTGATTTGATGAACAATATGAATTATGTATTGATGCTCTTGCGGGTTAGGTTTCATGAAAATAATTTAAAACCGATTAGATGTTAATCGGCTAGCATGTTATGTTTTTGGATTATTTGCATCATGATTAGGATGAAAGGTATGAAATCGGCTGTGATGTATTAAGAGTTGAATGAATCACTGTGTTATCATAATCGGATGTAGGTTGATGATCGAGATCCATGCTAATATGTCTATGTATTGTTAAGATGTTGCTCATGATTCTTAATGACTTAGGGTTCATATGGATTTGGGAATAATTGCATTGTTTGATCAAGAATTAGCATGTTTTGTAACTGATTAGTTGTTGATTGACAATCATATGTTTGGAAACTGTTAAATGATGTAATCGTATAAGCATAAAATCCGGAATTTTGAAACCAATCGCACAAGAGGAGTCCATTCGTACACGGCTCCTGGTCGCACAAGGCCTGCTTATTGGGCCGTGTTTATAGTTCATGAAGGACTGTTATTGTTATTGGGCCAGACCGCCCAAGGCCCCACTCGCACAAGGTGGATTGGATCGTACAACCCAATCCAATCGCACAACATAATTCCCAGTCGCGCAAGAGGCATGAACCGCACAAGTATTATGTTTGTTAACTTTGGGCCGGATGGTTAATTGGGTTGGGCTTGTTTGGATCGCACAACCTGTCCGGGTCGCACAAGATCGACCGGACCGCACAAGTTATTTGCATGCTATTTGGGCCGCAATGTTATTGGATCATATATGATATTTGACTTCTTTTATGTTGGGCTTAATTATTGATGGGCCGGGTTTGGTTGGATCGCACAACATGTTGTGGGTCACACAACATGTTGGGCTGAGTTCTTTTAGGCTTATTTTAAATCATACAAGTTGAAGTTGTTACATAACTGTTAAAATGCTGCCATGTTCTATACGTGCTCGAAACGTGTTAACTTGTGTGAAACCTATACGTGCATTACTAGAACAAAATCTGACTTGTATGGTAACCCTGTTAGGACGTGGTTGACCACTTTAGTTCAAGAACCTTTTTGTGTATCTGCCGAGCAATCCAAGGTGAGTTCACACAGCCAAGGCATGGGGTTCCCAGGGTGGGAATGGGATTGGATGATTATTTCGTGCGTACATAGTTAATGGAACCTAATGATATGGTCCTCAGGGTGAGGATCGTAAATGATAAGATACAGCTAGACTAGTATACCTACTTGAACAGATCTTCGCACACACGCCAAGGGTTGGCTGCGATATTATGACTGATCTTCGCACACATGCCTTAGGGAGGCTGCGAACTATACATACTAAACTTCGCACACATGCCAGGGTGGCCAGCGATACAAATATACATAGTCTAGGATATTTGGGAGTATTAACCCAAATCTTCGCATACATGCCGAAAGGGCCCGCGATGGAAACCAATACTATACATGAGCAATGAACGAACTAATACGATACATGATTAGATGAACGAACGCAATGCTTGCTATACCATTTCTGTTACTGAACTTACTTTCTGTGAACTCGCTCAACTAGTTGTTGACTCTCTGCTGCATGCCTTGCAGGACCTTAGGTACATTATGGAGCTTGCACAGGGAGTAGCAGGTCGTTGTGGGCAAAGGATCGTGATTGTTATTTGAACACTTATGATATTTCACACATTAATACTTATGTTTGGGTTTACTTAAATGCTTCCGCTATACTTAACTATGTTGGTTTGATAAACACCTTTCGTATTGATGGATAACTATTACTATTTATTTATATGTTCAATATGATTGGTGGCTTGATCCTGGTCATGTCACGCTCCCAAGCGGTGGTACTCCGCAGGTGGATTTTGGGGGTGTGAGAGTTCGGTTGATCTCGAAGAAATTGCTGCAGAAGTCTACTATTATCAGTCCGAACAGGAGGTTTTAGCTAGTTCTTTAAAATCAATTATGCCTCCTAATGTGTTTAATTCTTTTGCATGTTATTTCAGTGAGCCAACAACAGGATCTTGCCCACCTTATGATGTTGAGAAGGCTCCAGTTGAAGAAATAATTGATGTCTCCAAAGAAATGACTGAAGAAACACTGAAAGAGATTGCTGACAAAGCCTTAATGGCAAAGCTGAAAGAGGTAGTCACAGAATCTGTAAAACCAGAGTCTGTTGATACTGAGTCAGTCAAAACAGAGTTAGGTCGAAAGGAGTCTAACGGGAAATCCGAAAGTCAGGAGATCAAATCAGAAGGAGTGTCTGAGTCAGAGTCTGACGGTGTCGGTAAACAGGATGTTAAAATTGATCAAAAGGAAAAAATTATTGAAAAGATTGATTCAGTTTCTGAAACTTCATGCAAAAACTGTCCAAAACCATGCATGGAATGTCTTGACAAAGACAAAAAGTTTCAGGAATTGAAACAATACACTGATGCGATTAAATTTGATCTAAGTGAAGTAAAAGAAGCTTATGACAAGTTGGCTAAATCTATCAAAATGATTCAAAACGAGAGTCTTGAAAACGATAAAGCCACAAGATTGTTAAAATCAACAGTTTTTGATAAACAAAAGGAAATCAACTTTCATTTGGATACAATTGTTTAATTGAAAAAGGAGTTGGAGTTAACAAAAACTGAGAATGAAAGAATTGATAAAAAGTTGATGAGTTATGTTGCATCTTCATATGTGATTGATCAGATTGTCCCGAAATAACCAGATGCAACACCTATCTTTAACAGTGTTCCACCCCCAATGTGGAATCATTACACTCAGAAATATCCAGATGGGGTGGAAGCTGCTTTGAATCTCAAACTAAGAACAATTGAGAATGAATTGCCTGAGAGTATTGATGTTACATTCTCTTCGTCCGACACTGACAATGAGTCACAGGTAATCAAGACCGTTGTTGACCAAGTGTTAGACGAAGAGAGTGATAACTCGGAGCCTGAGATTGTGAAAACTCATTCTGAGAATTCTATTTCTGATTCTGAAGAAGACGGTAACTTCTTAGACAGATTTATACCAAAATCAGACAAAGTCGCGAATGATGATTCGATCATTGTGGTTTACACAATGGTTGGAACTGACAAACTTTACTCTGATTTTGAGTATCTGCTCCAAAATTCCAGAATTGAGAATGTTGAAAAGGTGTTTAAGTTGGTCGAGATTGACATTTCAGAAGTGAACAACAACACATTCTTTTCAAAACCTAAAAAGTCTTTTGTAACTCAACAACCTAAAAACTTTGGAAAGAAAGGGTCGGTGGGTAATCATGGTCAGAACAAAAGACAGGGTAACAATTTGAAAAACAAAGGTGTTGGTTTTGAAAAGAAGATGGCAAAAAATGAGGTTAAACCAAAGGAAAGGTTAGGAGAGGTGTTTGTTGCTGGTAAGAGTACTGTTGAAGAAAAAGAGTATATTTTTAGTCAAAAAGCCATTGATGATTTCAATGCAGCGAAGAAGTTGAGAGATGAGACATACAAATCAACTTTTGTCGAATATGACAATAGGATTTGTTATCGCTGCAATGAAATTGGTCATATGGCCAAGCAATGCATGAAAAAGCTTGAAAAACCTGTTTTGCAAAAATCAAAATCTAAAACTCCAACTGATAACAAAGGTAAAAAACCAATGATTTCACCAGTTCGTATTCTAAAAAGAGGCGAATCTCTGAAGTCCGAAGAAAAACCAAAATCAACTTTTGAGGTTGGCGAATCTTCGAAAGTCCAAAAGACTTCAAAGATTTATCCAAAGACGAAAGTTTTTGAGAATCAATCTTGGGTGGTGAAACCAAAGTCGTCCGTTGAAGAGAAAAAGATGGAGAATGTTTTGAAAACTGAATCAAAAGTTTTTAAAGATGATGTTGATAAGTTGGAGTTTGAACTTGATAAACTTCTTGAAGAGTTTCCACTGATTAAGAAAGAAAATTTAAAATCAAAAGTCAAACCTGTAGTCCCAAATGTCATTTTTAGTAATCCGAAAGTTGAAGTCGATTGTGATCTTGTGTTTGGAAGTGTTTCGAATGTAAAGAAATCATGGGCGTCATTGTTTGAATAAATTGCTTTGATGTGTGCAGGAGCTGCCGAGGTCATTTATCTCGAAATGGATCATGGATAGCGGCGCTTCAAGGCACATGACCGGAATGCTAGCATTGCTCTATGACGTCAAATCTCTCAATGGAGGATATGTGGGATTTGCTGGGAATCAGGCTGGCAGGATTGTTGGTCAAGGAACTCTGACGAATGGAGTTATATCGTTTGATAAAGTGAAATACATAATAGAACTTGAAAACAATCTGCTGAGTATCTCACAGATTTGTGACAAGTCTTTTACCGTACATTTCACTAAAAATGAATGTCTTGTCTTAAAACCTGGTTTTAAAATTCCTGAGGATATGGTGCTGTTGCGAGTTCCACGAGAAAATGACTTATATATTCTTGATATGAGTGTCGCAACAACAACAGATCATCAGAAACAATGTTTTGTGACAAAAACCAAAGCGACCGAAAAAGAGTAAAAAATGTGGCATCGAAAGATGGGCCACATTCATGTTAGGCGAATGAAATTTTTTGTACACAACGATTTAGTTGAAGGTGTGAATCTTAAATGTTTTCATTTAAATGATGATTGTGTAGAGTGCAAGAAAGGAAAGCACACAAAGAAGTCACACCCGCAGAAGTTGCTGAATTCAATCAGATTACCGCTCGAGAGACTCCACATGGATCTCTTTGGGCCGGTTAATGTGAAAAGTATCAGTGGAGACTTATACTGTCTAGTAGTCACTGATTTCACTAGATTTTCTTGGGTGGTGTGTATGGAGAGGAAAGATCAAACGTTTGAGTCACTGATGATCCTATTCAAGAAGATGGAAACGCTGTATAAGCTGCCGATCAGAAGAATACGAAGTGACAATGCAATGGAGTTCAAGAATAATCGAATGCTCGAGTTTTGTAACGAGAAAGGGATTCTTCATGAATTTAGTACACCATACACTCCACAGCAGAATGGTGTAGCTGAAAGAAAGAATCGTACCTTGATTGAAACAGCTCGAACAATGCTTGCCGATTCCAAGTTGCCAATATTTTTCTGGAGTGAAGCGGTTGCATCAACGTGTTACACACTGAATAGAGTCCTCACAGTGAAGAAATTCAAGAAAACGTGTTTTGAACTTTTACACCGTTATAAGCTGAATTTGAAGTTTTTAGAAGCGTTTGGATCTCCATGTACCTTTATAGATCCTGATGGCAAGTTTGGTGCAAAATCTAATGAGGGTTTCTTTGTAGGTTACGCGAGCCCGCTGAAGAGGGTGTTCGTACCATGCTTGGGAAAGGTAATTCAAGTTCAGCATGTGGATTGTCATAAGCATCCAGCTCCACCACAACTTCCCGGACAAAGATTCCTGTTCGATTATGACAAACTCTGGGAGTCTTTCCAACTTCCGACTGAGCCAAGTATCAAGGAACTTGTACTGTTATACCAACAGCAACAATCTAGTTCACAAGATCAGGTGCCAAGACCGTTGGTAGTTTCTCAACCCGACGTGGGTACTAATGATCATGAGGCCGATCCAAGTGGAACGACACACGAAGACCCAGAAGAACCAACTCCAACATTTGATAATTCTGACGACTCAGAATCGGCATCCGGTCCGACTTTTGACGAGGAACCAGATGTTGCAACGACAGAAGCTGAGGATCACACCGGTGATCTAGACATCACGAACTTGCAATCGGAAGTTAATGTGCCTGACACCGCAATGCCAAGAACTCTGTCTTATCATCCTTCAGAGCAGATACTCGGTGATCTGCAGAGCGGAGTCAAGATGCGGGATCAGATCAACAGAGCACTTACATGTTTTTATTCATCTGTTGCTCCTTTACAAGAAGAATTCTCACTTAAATGTTTTGTCTCGCAGATTGAACCCAGATGTCACACCCCGACCACGTAAAACAACAAATCGTGGCGGAAACGTCGGGGAGTGTTGTAACAGAATCATTGTTTCACAACCATGGATCAAATAGTTTTGTTTTATTGAATTATTGAACTCAATGTTTTGATACAATTTAGATAAATACAAATAATTGTTTCTCAATTTTAAAGTCGCTAAGGCACAAGTCCATCCTATGTGTAGCATGCATCAGCAATCATCACATAGTAGTACCTGAAACACATATGAAAATAGGTACGTCAGCATAAAAATGCCTGTGAGTAACATAGGGTTTTGTGTATTAGATTCATGGCTTTGGATAATACGAGAAAAGCTTTTATGTTTTTAAAATAGCCATGAATCTAATGTAAAAGTTTTGTTTCTGAAAACGTGTCGTTTTGGAAAAGGGTTTATAGTATAGACAAAAATAAACTTTGGTTTTGAAAAGTATGTACAATAGTATAATAAAGTATACTTTAGTTTTAAATAGTTAAATGGATAGTATATCAAAATATACTTTAGTAAATAAAATAATAGCTTTGGTAGTATATCTCAAATATACTTTGGTTTAAGGATAAAAGCATCGGTAGGGTATCAATTTATACTTTGGTTTGAATATAGCATATCAATTATGCTTTGGTTTAAAAATAGCATATCAACTATGCTTTGGTTTAAAAATAGCATATCAACTATGCTTTGGTAGTATATCAGATTATACTTTGGTTTATGAAATAACAAAGTCGGTAGTATATCAAACTATACTTTGGAAAACAGTAGCATATCAAACTATGCTTTGGTAAAAGTAGTATATTAAAACACATGTTGGATTTTGTACTTAGTATATCAAAATATACTTTGGTAGATCACATTTGAGAGTACATCAGACTGTACTTTTGTAGTATATATCAACATATACAAAGAAAGTGTGATTTGGTATTCATTCAAGCCTTAGTGTATCAAACTACACTTTGGAGACTATAGAAATACCACGAAGGCAATTTCTATTTGGTTAAAATTTGGTTTCTGACATTCCATACAACAGGAATGGGGTGTCTAGTCCTATAGCGCTATATCATACTACCAATCGGCTGGGTGAATGTGTAAAAATGGTACAATCCAACAATTTGTTTATTAAGTTTTGGAAAATCAGTGTTTAAACCATAGGTAATTGTTTAATTTGTCAAAAGAATATGTATTAAGCATGTGTAATCATATAGTTTAAAATCAGGAAAATAACAGATAGGCATATATGTTTCACCCCAAAACAATTGAAAACAGTAAAAGAGGGGACTATGTACTCACTTGAGATTGCAAGTATCCTTGTTAAGTGTCCTAACAAAGCTCGGGAAATCAAGGAATCAAGTGGCACCTAGTATGGATCACTATGTTAAACAATCGGATCCTAAATCGGAAGATAGGATAGAATGAAGTTCTATAAATCAAATGAGTATTGCAACTCATATGGCATGATTTAATAGACCTAACATTCTGATTTGGAAGTTTACCTAAGTGCTTTTGACCCGTTTCGACCCATTATGGTAGTATAAGCCACTATAATGCGTCGTTTGCGTAAAACTTATGTTCAGATGGTTAACTATGTGCTATGTCAAGTCTTACATGCCCAATTATCCCTAAACATGTTACTAATTCAGATTATATGTCAAAAATATGTTCACATAATCAAAATATGGATTTTAGCTTCAAAAGGGCATTTTGGTCATTTCCTATGGGCATACAAGCTAACTAGCATACGACTAACCAATCCTATGTGATCATAAGGTATAACCTCAGTGGTTATTCCCTATGCAACTATGATCACTAACTAAGCTTGGTCGGATCTTAAAGATCGACCAAATGGGTCGGGTTCGAAAGGCTAAGCGGTTGTTTAGACCGCTTACCTTGCGACCCTAAACAAGCACTAAACTAATAGTGTCGAGTTAAACATGTCAAAACATGTCTAACCTACTGATTTCGTATCAAAACAAAGCATTTTGATACCCTAAAGTAGTTCCGTTGCAAAATGCGTGTTAAAACGCATTTTGACCGAAACTTTGACTCGACACTACAACTAGTTAACGTGGTAATCAGCGGCTATAATCACGAAGGATTATAACTATCGTGATTACAATCACGTTTCAAAGTTCAATTGAACTTTGACTTGACCAATTGATGGTCAAAACCGAAAGTCAAACTGTCGGCCAAACGTTTGACTTTCTGCACAAATTAAGGAAAAAGCCAATAAAAGAATGAAAGAAGCTCACTAAGGGTCCTTGCTATCTTTTCAACAAGAAGACAAAGTCCCAATTCAGCTTAGGAGAGCTCCAAAGCAGATGTGAAGGAGAGAAAGAAGGAATGAGCAATGAACAAGTGAATGGAGTGGCCTATTTATACTTGTTGGTGATCAACAAGATCATGACAAGTGGTTTGTTTAGCCATTAAGCAAAGAAATCTGGCCATACAAGTGTAATTGACAGCTATACTTTGCTTGGAGAGGTGCTAACTTGGTCACCACACAAAGGAATTGCAAGAAAGGTCCCTGAATTATCAAACTGATGCTGAAAACAATGTTTCTGCCCAGATGTGATGGTCGCGTAGCGCGACCATAAAGCCTTATGGTCGTCGCGCTACGCGACGGTGTAGGCTGAACTTTCAAAGTTTGGCAGAAATGGTCCCTGCACGTTTTTAAAGCCTTTTTCGATGCGTTTAAACCCGTTAACCTCATTTTAAGGCTCTAAAATGAAGTTAAAGTATAGGGGACTCAAAACATGCTCGAAAACATCTCGGATGTCGGTTCGTTTGGTCGTACGATCGCGTTGTTCGGTTAATTACGACGGAACTCAAACGGATGCGAAAACGAACCAAATTAAGCGACGAATGGAATTTTTTTGCATGCCTATCACTAAAATAAAAATATTTTAGTGTGTACAAAAATTTTGGATGTCCAGATGTGTCCAGAACGTAAGATATGCGCGAAAATGCAAACTTATGCCATTTTTGACACTTTTAGTCCCTGTAAGATCATATAAGCATGTTTTCGCACACCGAACCTATCAAAGCTTATTTCTAAGCTATGTTTAGGTTATATATGGTATGTTTAGCTTATGATCAAGTTCCAGACTATTCGTTACCTTACGAATCGGTATAGTTTCGCAGTTTGACGCAAATAGTCCCTGCGATCGAATAAACTTGTTTTTGCCATACCAAACCTTCCAAAACTTATTTCTAAGTTATGTAAAGGTTATTTAAAGTATGTTAAGCCTATTTCACTATTCCGGAGTGTTTGTTGCGCTAAAACTGATTACGTCTACACACCAGTGCGCATATAACTTTCCAGAAAGCGATTTAAAGCTCGGAATTGAACAAGAATTGATATGTGCAAAGGATACACATATTTATACAAATCCCAGGTATGAAACACAATGTTTCATAGGTTTGGCATTTGTTTGGTGTTCGTGGTGACACAGGTGTTACAGTCTCCCCTACTTTAGGAAATTTCGTCCCGAAATTTAATTCTAGAGGAAACTTGTGAAGACAACTGTGATCGTTTCGCTTTCAAATGAATCCTTCGTTTCCCAAGTAGAACTCTAGGTCACGTTTGGATTCTTAGCGAATCTGTTAACTGCCAAAATGTCGTTGTTGTAGTACCAAAAACATGGGGTTTTGAGCAACGGATAGGAGAATGTTTCCTATGAAGACTATTATAGGAAACTTGTGTGTGCTCGAAATCAGAGTCGGAGATTGCAAAATAGAATGGCATTGGTCAAGGTCCAGGACTTCTAGTAATTTAAATAACGCTACTTTCGCAATGTAATAAGGAACACTTATATGTAGGAAGTACCAGCGGCGTATCCACCATGCCCTTTTACATTGCTCCCGTCTCGTTATTCTCATAACTATAGGTCTTAACACATGACAAAACTTGATGTGGTTTCTGTGCACTGAATTCCATAATTGTAGGACCGGTTTTGAGACCGTTCGATTGCGTAACGAACGTTTCACGTGCGGAATCCGTGAACGTACGTGACCGAACACACAATAACGTACTACTTAACGTGATTCCATTGCTAAATTTGACGTGTACGGTACAAGAATCACAAATACACAACTTTCTCTCTCTACTTTCTCTCTCTATAAAGTCTTCTCTCCAAGTCTTCTCCTAATCTTCTATCAAAATCTTCTATCAAAATCTCTAAACTAGTGACATAATCCCCTATTTATATGGTCAAGGCTATTTAATGAAAGTTCACACTAATTACAAGTTTGCCACCTTGCCATTTCTAACTAAATATGAAATTATGCGCTTGATTCCTTCCGGCTTTTCACTACAACTCGGATTGACGAAGGCGATAGACAAAATATGCATCAACAATCTCCCCCTTGGATATTGCCGTAGTCAATCTCGTAGTGAAACTCGTAGCGACTTGACTTTCTCTCTCTCTAAAACTCGAACAAAGATGTAGTCGACAGACAACTGCACTAACAAACTCCCCCTTGGATGTTGACGGAATCTTTAGTGAGAGTCTTCAACTACTCTAGCTCAAACAGAATCCCGGTGGATCTGTCTTCAGCTTCCGTTGTTCTCTTTCTTCAGATTCTTCAGGCTCCCCCTTGCGTCAAGCTTCTGTGCTTTTGGGATCGACACCTGGCTTTGCGTATCAACAGATTGAATGTTGACGGAATCTTCAGTGAGAGTCTTCAACATGACATTCTCGGATATATCTTGGTCTTCTTCAGAAATTCTGCCTGGATCTTTCTTTCTTTGGCTATAACTTTCATCAGACTTCCCCTATCACCCTGCTAGGATAGACATCTGGGATTTGTTACCACCATAGAAATTATCTCCTGGCTTCTCTCTGTTCAGCTCATCATCTGCATCATCTGCATATATCTCAAACACTCCATCACAAACAAATAAAGTTGTGATTCAACTTAATGAATCAACAAATCATTTGAGAATTTTTACAAATTAAACACTAATCACAAATTTGAAACATTTCAATTTCTAATTCAAAAAAAATTAATGAATCATTTTAAACATTTCAAATGTCTTAACCAACCTGTATGTTCATCAAGTTTAGCCTTTGAGATTCTGAAAATCAGCTCTTCACCATCAGTTGTCGAAAATCTTTTTGGATTTTTGAAAATATGAAACATAAATGCAAAGACAAAAATTTAAATGCAAAACAAACATATTTTTGTGAGTTTGTGCAAGAGGATCATATCAGTTTTTGAGACATAACACAAGCACCGTTAAGCTTTTAATCGTTTTAAGTTCTAAACGATTCACGTAGATTGACGATATAATTGTCCTCTTAAACATTCGTACAATTTTCAATCTATTCAGGATACTATTTAGGTATTTTATGAACTTAGTTCAATTCATGCGTCCCACCTCTTGAATATACTCCCGTATCCAGAATCCCAATATTCATGTTTTCTTTTAATTTTAAAAAGAATTTTTTGTTTTTCAATTTTTTCATTTACATCATCAGATTTCTCCTCACAATCTTCAACTTTGACATTGCCAAAGTTTGTGACATCGTCACTTATTGGAACTGAATTGATTGGTTTTGGACAGGGAAAATTCAAACTGTCAGATTTAGTCACAAAACCTATCAATTTCTTCTCAAGTTCATCAATTTTGTTCCTCGAATTCTCAGCTTCACTTTCAAGTTGAGATATTCTCCCAAAATGAGACTTGATTGTTTTTTCATTATCATTCTTCAAATTTTCAAGAACAGATTTTTCATTCATCAAAACTTTTACCTGTTCCTGAAATTTTGATTCATTCGCTTTCAGATTCTTGTTTTCAAGTTTAATCCAGAAATCTAAATCTTCTGAAGATTTCTGTTTGCTTTCAAGCTCTTTTACCAACTCTTTGATTTTCTTTTGAGCGCTTTCACCTTCTTTTTCAAGTTCGACAATCTTCTGAAGATGGGAATTTATCATCTTCTGTTTTTCAATGTTGTTTTTACTGAACACATTTCTCCCATCTTCAAGAATTTTCACTTGCCCCTCAAATTCTTGATTTTTCAAAGTCAAACTGTTAAAACTAACCAACAGTTTGTCATTTTCAGCTTTCAACTTCTCACAATTTTCTTTCAGAATAAGAATCTGATTTTCAGCAACGTGCTTCTCGTCTTTCAACTTTTTGACTTCAGATGCCAAACTTGCCATGTCTTTCACGAGTTTGTCATTGTCAGTCTTAAAGTTGTCACACTTAGAGCACACTGTTTCATTCTTCACCGATTCTTCAGCTTTTGGAGTTTCTTCTTCCTTTGCTATCAATGTACCTGCACAGAACATTTTAACGAAATCAAGAGGATTTCCATTATTATCAATATAACAACCTCTCTTAAAATCGTATTTCATCACATGTTTTGCCCTGATACATTTAGTAACCCTTTTGTGCATCTCTTCAATCACATCTGAACTTAGATCTAGCACATTATACTCCAAAACCTTGATCAAATCTTTCTTTTTCTTTCTAACTTCAAGTTCATGAGCTTTAAGTTTGCTGATGAATTGATTTAGAGGTAGTTTTGAAAAATTTGAGTTCTCCCTTAAATTCTTCAAACATTCACCCCATTCAATTGGTAATGCATCTGCAAATTTCTCCAATTTCTCAACATTTGACGGATATATCTCATGATCTTTCAGATAATTCAGTAAAACACTATATCGGTCGTTAAGATCATCCAACGTTTCGTCTTTCAGACACAAAATATTTAAACCTTTTTGCCCATCCATCTTTGCTCACTTTTCTATAACCCTCATCTAGAAATCCGTGATGCCAATCATTAAATCTCTCAAAATAATAATTTTCTTCTTCATCAAACATTTTGATCTCACTTTCTTCGTTAAGTGACTTGATTCAAAAATTTGTTTTTCGTTCAAAATTCACACAATTTCAACCTCTTGGAGTTTGCCCCTTGTAAAAATCCCTTGAATCACCTGCAAACACACAATCAAATGATTAGTTTAAAGAAAATATCAAACTCTCAAAACTGATCAACTGTCAAATGAACTTGTGATAGAGCCTTTGTAATAAGAATGGACGGTGATGTTGGGCTGGGATTGGGCCAAACTTAATCTATGGGCGGTGCAACAAGACAATAACAGCCACTATCTAAATGGTTAGTGCACTAATGGGCGGGAAATGTGTTTGGATGAATGGGCTGCCAAAACCACCGATTGAGCCTTCACTAAAGACAAAAAGAGGCGGTATCTTTAATTTTTATGGGCTGTACATTTGCTTAATCATCACAACAGCATGTAATGGGGCGGTGCCTCTTAAAGGACTGTGATTGGGCCAACCAATTTAATGAGACAGTATAAGTGCAGCCAAACAACAACTTACATTGATAATCACATCAATAATAGTGAATGACTGAAGTAGTGAATTAAAGATTTTGGATTGGTCACAAACACTTAGTGGGGCGGTGAACTTCAAGGAGCGTAATTGAGCCAACTGTTTTCATTAATGAATATATGTCTCAGTCACATGGGTCGGCAACAAGTATTGGGCCTTTGGGTTTGATTTTACCGAACTGACAATCTGTTATGCTCAGATAGTCACGTGAAGATGGTGACTAATAAGCGACCCAACACTCAACCCTTATAAGCGATCCATATTTGTCACAATGAGCGGTTCTGAATTTTTCTTAAGAGCGGGCCATAATCTGACTTAAAAGCGATCCACAGTATACACTTTTTGGAGCGGTTCACACTTGACACTATAAGCGGTTCTGAATTTTCTTACAAGCGATCCAAGAAGTTCACAAAAGCGGTTCTCAACTATTGCCCTATGAGCGGTCCATGCTAATTTCAAATAAGCGATCCACAATAGTGCCAAATAAGCGATCTACAGCTGAAATTTTGACGCGAATTCGGACCGAAAAACTGCGATATCTCCAAAACGGCTTGGAGTTTCGAGCTGAAACTTGGTAGAGTTGTAGATCGAGTCTAAACGCACATCATATCCAAAAATCAGACGAAACGGACCGTATTTACCTGTTCAATTTGATGAAAAACGATGAAAAACGTGAAAAGTAGGTAGAAGATGAAGAAATAGGAGAAATCGGATCTGAATCGGCTCAAATCTGGTACGAAAATGATGTGTTTGATCTTGCAATCGAGCTCCTAGCTCTGATACCAATTGTAGGACCGGTTTTGACGCCGTTCGATTGCGTAACGAACGTTTCACGTGCGGAATTCGTGAACGTACGTGACCGAACACACAATAACGTACTACTTAACGTGATTCCATTGCTAAATTTGACATGTACGGTACAAGAATCACAAATACACAACTTTCTCTCTCTACTTTCTCTCTCTAGAAAGTCTTCTCTCCAAGTCTTCTCCTAATCTTCTATCAAAATCTTCTATCAAAATCTCTAAACTAGTGACATAATCCCCTATTTATATGGTCAAGGCTATTTAATGAAAGTTCACACTAATTACAAGTTTGCCACCTTGCCATTTCAAACTAAATATGACATTATGCGCTTGATTCCTTCCGGCTTTTCACTACGACTCGGATTGACGAAGGCGATCGACAAAATATGCATCAACAATAATTACGTATGCATCCATAATTACGTAATTCCTTGCACAGTCCGCACAGTTCATCTCATAATGTGTAGGGTAAAATCAAACAAACATGAAATGACTTGACTAGATCACCAAGGGATCTTTTTAATTAAATCAACGAACGATCTTTTTAACTAGATCAACACATGATCTCCTTATCTAGATCGTCGTATGAGCTTTTTAAATAGACCATTTAAGGGATCTTTATAACTCGGAACCAAATAATCGTTTTGAATCAGCACTTTGGAATCCAAGGTTCTTACTATTTGCATAGAAGCCCCTTAAGGATTTAAGACAGTACTTTGAGTATCCTTCTGAGAATCTAACATATGAAAATACGGAAGATTCCACCAGGACTTAGATAACGAGCTTTGGAGTTACACATAAACACAAAATCACCAAATTATGTATTCGTTAATTTAATTATTAGCTCGTTTGTGAATTTGAAGTACACTAGAAATCCAATCACGGACTTCAATTAGTACTTTAAAATATCCTCAAGATTCTAACTATGAAGATAGGAAGATCTTATAAGGATTTGGAATTTGTTTCTGTCATGTTATAACATTCATATTAGGACACATAAAGAATCCAATCAAGGACTTACGACAGTACCTTTATCAAATCAAAGATTTGAAATGGTACTTCAAGTATCTGATTAAGAATTGCACCTGTACTTTGTTTCTTAAAAGAAACTAGTACTTACGATTTTTGGGGAGATCACAAATGATCATAGAATAAAGGAATCACACGAGAAGTTTGTTCTGAAAAAAAACATGGTTCTTTGGTGTCGATATTGTAGGGGTATGTCAACACACACACACAATCGTATCAGTTTTGGAAATAAAATTGGAACAACCGTTTTATTTATAATAACTGAATTGTCTCAAATGTCAAAAGATAACAAACGAAGGAAATACAAAAGTCTAATTGTTCACTACTGCATTGTCATTTGCATTTGCCTCGTTTATGTTAAATACTCGTCCGCGTGCTGAATTTGCATTAGCAAGTCTTGGGCAATTGTTACGGTAGTGAGTAAGATCACCACAGTTATAGCACGATCCAGGTGGAAACTGTGCTCGAACAACAGCAGGATTTGCAGCATTTTGGTTTTGGATAACATGACGGCAGGTTTCGACCAAATGTCCCAATCGCCCACAGTGGGTACACTTGAGACACGGTGTTTGATTCACATGATGACGGTTGCATTTGTTGCACAAGGGTGCAGTACCAATATAGTTCTTCCTAGCACGAGACTGTGCTGGCTGATTTGGTGCAACCTGATCATTCTGAGCGACTACTGCGAAGTTTTGTGAAGCCTTACGCTTCTTCGACTTCTTAGAGGACTCGGTCTGTTTATCCTTTGGTTTATCTTGTGCTGTCTTGTCAGATGGTCTTGGATCGCCTTTTCTGAAAAGCTTACCCTTCCTGATTTGAGATTCAGTCAGGGTGGCAGATAGTTCAATGGCTTGTCTGACGGTAGTAGGGTTGCTACCAGTAACAATATCCTGAACTGGGTCAGGAAGACCATCGATGTATCTTTCAATCGCCTTATCCAAGGGCGTAACCATGGTAGGACATAACAGACTCAATTCCTCGTAACGATCAGTGTAGGCTCAATGTTCACCGCTATCTTGTTTGAGATCATCGAATTCCCGTTCCAAAGCCCTAAGCTCATGACGAGGACAGAATTCTTTCATCATTAGAGCCCGAAGCTCTTCCCAGGTTTGTGCCATTGCTACATCGGCACCTCGATCCCTCATTATGCTGTTCCACCATGTGAGTGCTCTTTTCTGGAACACACTTGACGCGAACTCAACTTTTCGCTCGTTTGGGCATTGCACATGACGAAACGTGCTTTCGAGACTCTCAAACCACTGTAGGAGCCCCGTGGCCCCTTCAGACCCAGTAAATGTAAGTGGCTTAGCTGAGTTGAATGTCTTAAAGGTGCACTGAACATTGTTATTGTTATTGTTTGCCTGATTTATCTGGGCGATAAGGTTCGGGAGCACAGCAGCGAATTGCTGAGCGATTAAGGCTGCCAAAGCGGCATCCTGAGCTGGATCACGTCGAGGAGGCATATTCTAAAAGAGCAAAGAAACACGAGGGAAAAACAAGTGAGATGTCATTGGATATTCAAAACTGGATGTTAAGAATATCGACAAGGCATAAGGATTGTGACCATTTGTTCGTTACTTAAAACAAACAAACGACACTGTGACAAATCAAAGTAAATGGGTCAACATAATGTATCACTGAAGACATGCTCGCCTATAAGTGAACACTCACCCCAAGAGTTCCCAGGTAAGAGTGACTGGTCCGATACTGCGGATTTGTAGGAACACTCTAGCCTTAGACAGAACACTCAGGGTACAGGCATTCACCCTTCCAGTTTGCACGTGTTCACATTATTTAGACCCAAACTTTGACGAGATTTTAAAAACACCAAAGGCTTAAAAGCCTAAAAACAAATCATCCAAGGATAGATGACTTCTTGTGATGTTTTTGAAAGATTTTGACTCGAGAGAATGAATTGTGTTTTGTTTTTGTTAATCACCTAAGGATAGGTGAAGTGTATTTTTTTAAGACTAAACACAAGATACTTGTGTTAGGGTCCTAGGAAGGTTATAGTCTAGGTCAAAGCATTACTAATAACCTAATTCCCTATAACCATTGGCTCTGATACCAACTTTTCTGTCACACCCCGACCACGTAAAACAACAAATCGTGGCGGAAACGTCGGGGAGTGTTGTAACAGAATCATTGTTTCACAACCATGGATCAAATAGTTTTGTTTTATTGAATTATTGAACTCAATGTTTTGATACAATTTAGATAAATACAAATAATTGTTTCTCAATTTTAAAGTCGCTAAGGCACAAGTCCATCCTATGTGTAGCATGCATCAGCAATCATCACATAGTAGTACCTGAAACACATATGAAAATAGGTACGTCAGCATAAAAATGCATGTGAGTAACATAGGGTTTTGTGTATTAGATTCATGGCTTTGGATAATACGAGAAAAGTTTTTATGTTTTTAAAATAGCCATGAATCTAATGTAAAAGTTTTGTTTCTGAAAACGTGTCGTTTTGGAAAAGGGTTTATAGTATAGACAAAAATAAACTTTGGTTTTGAAAAGTATGTACAATAGTATAATAAAGTATACTTTAGTTTTAAATAGTTAAATGGATAGTATATCAAAATATACTTTAGTAAATAAAATAATAGCTTTGGTAGTATATATCAAATATACTTTGGTTTAAGGATAAAAGCATCGGTAGTATATCAATTTATACTTTGGTTTGAATATAGCATATCAATTATGCTTTGGTTTAAAAATAGCATATCAACAATGCTTTGGTTTAAAAATAGCATATCAACTATGCTTTGGTAGTATATCAGATTATACTTTGGTTTATGAAATAACAAAGTCGGTAGTATATCAAACTATACTTTGGAAAACAGTAGCATATCAAACTATGCTTTGGTAAAAGTAGTATATTAAAACACATGTTGGATTTTGTACTTAGTATATCAAAATATACTTTGGTAGATCACATTTGAGAGTACATTAGACTGTACTTTTGTAGTATATCAACATATACAAAGAAAGTGTGATTTGGTATTCATTCAAGCCTTAGTGTATCAAACTACACTTTGGAGACTATAGAAATACCACGAAGGCAATTTCTATTTGGTTAAAATTTGGTTTCTAACATTCCATACAACAGGAATGGGGTGTCTAGTCCTATAGCGCTATATCATACTACCAATCGGCTGGGTGAATGTGTAAAAATGGTACAATCCAACAATTTGTTTATTAAGTTTTGGAAAATCAGTGTTTAAACCATAGGTAATTGTTTAATTTGTCAAAAGAATATGTATTAAGCATGTGTAATCATATATTTTAAAATCAGGAAAATAACAGATAGGCATATATGTTTCACCCCAAAACAATTGAAAACAGTAAAAGAGGGGACTATGTACTCACTTGAGATTGCAAGTATCCTTGATTAAGTGTCCTAACAAAGCTCGGGAAATCAAGGAATCAAGTGGCACCTAGTATGGATCACTATGTTAAACAATCGGATCCTAAATCGGAAGATAGGATAGAATGAAGTTCTATAAATCAAATGAGTATTGCAACTCATATGGCATGATTTAATAGACCTAACATTCTGATTTGGAAGTTTACCTAAGTGCTTTTGACCCGTTTCGACCCATTATGGTAGTATAAGCCACTATAATGCGTCGTTTGCGTAAAACTTATGTTCAGATGGTTAACTATGTGCTATGTCAAGTCTTACATGCCCAATTATCCCTAAACATGTTACTAATTCAGATTATATGTCAAAAATATGTTCACATAATCAAAATATGGATTTTAGCTTCAAAAGGGCATTTTGGTCATTTCCTATGGGCATACAAGCTAACTAGCATACGACTAACCAATCCTATGTGATCATAAGGTATAACCTCAGTGGTTATTCCCTATGCAACTATGATCACTAACTAAGCTTGGTCGGATCTTAAAGATCGACCAAATGGGTCGGGTTCGAAAGGCTAAGCGGTTGTTTAGACCGCTTACCTTGCGACCCTAAACAAGCACTAAACTAATAGTGTCGAGTTAAACATGTCAAAACATGTCTAACCTACTGATTTGGTATCAAAACAAAGCGTTTTGATACCCTAAAGTAGTTCCGTTGCAAAATGCGTGTTAAAACGCATTTTGACCGAAACTTTGACTCGACACTACAACTAGTTAACGTGGTAATCAGCGGCTATAATCACGAAGGATTATAACTATCGTGATTACAATCACGTTTCAAAGTTCAATTGAACTTTGACTTGACCAATTGATGGTCAAAACTGAAAGTCAAACTGTTGGCCAAACGTTTGACTTTCTGCACAAATTAAGGAAAAAGCCAATAAAAGAATGAAAGAAGCTCACTAAGGGTCCTTGCTATCTTTTCAACAAGAAGACAAAGTCCCAATTCAGCTTAGGAGAGCTCCAAAGCAGATGTGAAGGAGAGAAAGAAGGAATGAGCAATGAACAAGTGAATGGAGTGGCCTATTTATACTTGTTGGTGATCAACAAGATCATGACAAGTGGTTTGTTTAGCCATTAAGCAAAGAAATCTGGCCATACAAGTGTAATTGACAGCTATACTTTGCTTGGAGAGGTGCTAACTTGGTCACCACACAAAGGAATTGCAAGAAAGGTCCCTGAATTATCAAACTGATGCTGAAAACAATGTTTCTGCGCAGATGTGATGGTCGCGTAGCGCGACCATAAAGCCTTATGGTCGTCGCGCTACGCGACGGTGTAGGCTGAACTTTCAAAGTTTGGCAGAAATGGTCCCTGCACGTTTTTAAAGCCTTTTTCGATGCGTTTAAACCCGTTAACCTCATTTTAAGGCTCTAAAATGAAGTTAAAGTATAGGGGACTCAAAACATGCTCGAAAACATCTCGGATGTCGGTTCGTTTGGTCGTACGATCGCGTTGTTCGGTTAATTACGACGGAACTCAAACGGATGCGAAAACGAACCAAATTAAGCGACGAATGGAACTTTTTTGCATGCCTATCACTAAAATAAAAATATTTTAGTGTGTACAAAAATTTTGGATGTCCAGATGTGTCCAGAACGTAAGATATGCGCGAAAATGCAAACTTATGCCATTTTTGACACTTTTAGTCCTTGTAAGATCATATAAGCATGTTTTCGCACACCGAACCTATCAAAGCTTATTTCTAAGCTATGTTTAGGTTATATATGGTATGTTTAGCTTATGATCAAGTTCCGGACTATTCGTTACCTTACGAATCGGTATAGTTTCGCAATTTGACGCAAATAGTCCCTGCGATCGAATAAACTTGTTTTTGCCATACCAAACCTTCCAAAACTTATTTCTAAGTTATGTAAAGGTTATTTAAAGTATGTTAAGCCTATTTCACTATTCCGGAGTGTTTGTTGCGCTAAAACTGATTACGTCTACGCACCAGTGCGCATATAACTTTCTAGAAAGCGATTTAAAGCTCGGAATTGAACAAGAATTGATATGTGCAAAAGATACACATATTTATACAAATCCCAGGTATGAAACACAATGTTTCATAGGTTTGGCATTTGTTTGGTGTTCGTGGTGACACAGGTGTCACACCAGAACGTATAAGGAAGCTTTGACTAAAGACAGCTGGGTGAACGCTATGCAGGAAGAGCTGCAGCAGTTCGAGAAACTGGGTGTTTGGAGATTAGTAGATCTTCCTGAAAATCAGAAGCTGATAAAGACAAAGTGGGTATTCAAGTGCAAAAGAGATGACAGAGGAGTCGTCGTTCGAAACAAAGCACGATTGGTAGTACAGGGATTCAATCAGCAAGAAGGCATTGACTATGATGAAGTTTATGCGCCTGTTGCTAGACTTGAGGCTATTAGGATCTACCTGGCGTTTGCGTCGTGGAAAGGATTCAAAGTCTACCAACTTGATGTGAAATCTGCATTCCTGTATGGAAGAATCAAAGAAGAAGTGTATGTGGGACAACCGCCAGGTTTCACTGATCCACAACACAAGAACAAAGTCTATCTTCTGGATAAAGCGCTTTACGGACTTCACCAGGCCCCGAGAGCCTGGTATGAGACGATTTCCCAACATCTGCTGGCCAACGGGTTCATCAGAGGGACAATTGATAGTACTCGGTTTACAAAGGAAGTTGCAGGCCATCTTTTAATCGTGCAGATCTATGTCGATGACATCATTTTTGGTTCGACGAATGACGACTTGTGTAAGGATTTTGAGAAGGTGATGAAAAAGAAGTTTGAAATGAGTTCGATGGGGGAGATGAAGTTCTTCCTAGGGCTGCAGGTGGAGCAGATGCCCGAAGGAATCTTCATTCATCAAACGAAGTACGTGAATGATGTGCTGGAGAAGTTCAACATGGCTCAATCTAGTCCAGCATCAAACCCCCTAGCTCAGAATCATGGGATTTGCCTTGATGAGAGTGGAGAAAAGGTGGAAGAGACATTGTATCGGTCGATAATTGGATCCTTGATATATCTTACTGCTTCTCGCCCGGACATCATGTATCTAACGTGTTTATACGCCAGATATCAGTCAAGCCCAAAGCAGTCACACCTGACAATCATCAAACGAATTTTACGGTATTTGAAAGGCTGCCCAAGCATCGGCTTGTGGTATCCTAGATCGGGTGACTTCTCTCTTACTTGTTTTGTTGATTCTGATTTTGGTAGCTGCAAGCAGAATGCTAAGTCCACCACTGCAGGCTGTCAGTTCTTCGGAACTCGATTAGTCACTTGGCAGTGCAAGAAACAAACCTCTGTAGCGCTCTCTACTTGCGAGGCTGAATACGTTTCGGCCTCGAGCTGTTGTTCTCAGATCCTTTGGATCCAACAGCAGATGCGAGACTTTGGTTTGCAGTTCTTGGAAACGCCTATTTTCGTGGACAATGAAGCAGTGATTAATATAACGAAAAACCCGATTCATCATTCCAAAACAAAACATATCGAAATCCGACATCATTTCATCCATGATTGTCACAAGAAGAAATTGATTCGGATAGAACATATTCACACCGATGAACAGAAGGCTGATTTTTACACCAAACCGTTTGATAAAAAGAGATTTAATTAGCTTTTGAAATTAAATGGGATGAAAAATTTGTTTTCTGGGAGGGTGGTGGAATGTGAAGCCGAGGAGGACGGCGATCTGATGTGATCCATGTTTTGTTGTCAAAGTTTTGTACAGTTTATTTTCTGCTTTTGATAAAAACAAAAAGACAAAAATATGTTTTTATTTTTAGGGGGAGAAAGTTTGCAGAAAAATACAAAAACATTATAAAATTTAAAAATCCAAAAACATTGAAAAAATGAAAAAGAGGTTGTGTAAAAAGGGGAAATGATAGTACATCAGCTAGACAGATACAGTATGCTAAAGAATTGTATTGTAAAAATGTGTTAAACAGTCTTGCAAATGATGTGTCGATAGGTTTTTGCACATTTAGTAGATTTGTTTGGGATATAAACAAAAATAATAACTTGTTTTTACGTGGGGAACATCTCCAGGATATATAGGTAACCCCTGAAATCTTGTTTGAAAGGTCCTATTTCTGACATACTAGGTCTTTGTACGTGATGATATCTGGGGTATTATACCAGGACTTCTGATTTTGCGGAAGCAATAGCCTAGTCCTCGTATAATACTCTGCACAAGCTTTATTCTTAAAGCTTCCCCTCAGCATAAAAAATGATGAAACATTGCAAAATGCTAATCATATGTTGTTGTAAAAATATTCCCTAAAGGGAACCCACCGAAAGTCGAGCCGTCATCTCTCTGCTGAACGGAAGTTCTGAGCTGAGCTCTCACGGTTTCGCATTCACCCAATTACAGATATCATTAGTGTACACTCACCTGTAAGACTGAATATAGTGATCAGGATACCGGAGTATATTCTGAGGTGGTACACGCGTAAATTTCAAGATCTTAAAACACTTAATCCGTATCCCGAATAGATTGAAAATTGTGTGAGAATTTAAGAGGATCAGTATATCGACAATCAAAGCAAATTGTTTAATGTTGTGTATGAAATCTAAGCTTAACGGTACTCGAATCTTGTCGGAAGCTGATATGATCCCCTAACACGCTCACAAAAATATTGTGTGTACAGTTTACTGCTTATCATATTCAAAATCCAAAAAGATTTTCATTTCATCTTATTTTCGACAACGGACGTTGGGGATCAGATGATAAAAGTCTTATGTGCTGAACATGTCTGGATCATGAGGGTTGGGAAAGCAGAAGATTGAAATGTGTTGGAAATTGCTTGAAAGTTCAAAAGTTCATTAACTTGAACTTGAAATTTGTTTCAAAAATCAGCATCTTCATAATCTGGTCAGCCAAGGTCATTAACTTGGAATTGGCAGGCTAAACAGTTGACCAGGGTCATTAATTTGGACTTGGTTAACTGGGTGTGTCGGTAAAATTTCAAAAATGTGAAAAATTGAAAATTTTGAAGTTAATTTCGCTTGAAATCATAATCTCGTTTGAGCTTAATTCCATTCCAAACATGTAATTCCGCTTGAAACGAGTTTCCATTTGAGAGTTAATTTCGCGTGAAACTCATCAGATGTAATTCCACGCGGAATTACCCTGTCTATAAATAGGGTGTAATATCGTTTGAATGGTTCATTTCTGTAATTCCGCTTCAAGTTTTCTCGTTCAAGGCGATTTCAAACGAGATTTCAAAATCATCATTTTACAGCCGTTACTCTGTCCGATTGTTGATAGATTCTTGATTTTAGTTGGCTGGTTCAACTATTATCATGGTAAAGGTAGGAGATCTGTGTTGATTTAACCCGGATTTGTCTGATTTCGTTTGAACTGTGATGAACAGTTGATAAATCTTAGACCTAGGGTTTGCGTGTGATGATTAATAACTGAATAACATACCCTTGTACTCGGAATATGATCTTAAACATGATTCGGGTTTCAATTTTGTCTAATTTAAGTGTTGTCGGCGATTCAGAGTGTTTAATCTTAGATCTAGGATGTTTCAGTGTACCAAAATGTATAAAAATCATACCATAGTGCTCGGATTTCATCAAATAACAAACCCAATTCATCAACTTGATCATTAGTTATTGAAAATGGAATGTTGGTTAATTCCGTTTCAAAATGGTAATATCGTTTGAGATGTATTTCCGCATGAGTGTGATTCCGTTTGAACAAGTGTTTCCGTTTGAGACATAATTTTGTTTGTAGATGAGATTTCGTTTGAGTGTAATACCGCATGAGATTGTATTTACTTTTATAGTGTAATTCCGTTTGAAAATTTTTTGAGTTTGAAATTTTCTAAGTGTTTGATCCGATTGTATGTTGTTTTTTTGCAGACTTCGAATGTGCTGTTTGATCCGCTGCATAACACTTGTTGTGTTTATGATAGAGCAATTCCAAAAATGGCTGGGTTTACAGAAATTCTGGAGTTTATGGAGAGATTGCCCATACAGAAAGAATTGTCGGATCAACGTTTGGTATTCAGATCTCATATTAACCGTTTCTGGGAGAAGGCAACTTATGATGAAGCAAACTAGACAATTAATTCAGTTGTGAAGGTAAATGGAAAAGTCGAACCAATTATTATCACTGAACAGCTTGTAAGAGAGGTGATGAATTTTCCAGATGATGAGAACTCTCCAACGAAGTTACCAGAGAGGATGGTAAAAGGGTGCATGTTAAGGATGGGTTACAACGGTGATCTGAATAAAGCAAATTACTTGAAAGCATGTTTTCTGAGGTTGTACAAGTTTCTGATTCATTCTGCTGTACTTGCTCTCAGTCACAGGAAAGGAGGGTACGATGTGATGAGAGATTACCAAATAACATGGTGACAGCTCTAGTGCTTAACAAGAAGTATAACTTTTCGAAGATTGTGTTTCATTATCTGGTTGAGAATACAACTTCAGAGAGCAAGACTTGGGTGTATCCACGTTTTATTCAGATGATTTTAGATCATGCTTATCCAGAGTTGGAGAGAGACGAAAAGAATGATTTGTTGGTATTATATCACATGGATAATAAATCTTTGAAGCAGTTGGGTAGATATCATCCAAATCATCCAGAGCCATCATCAAAAGTTGAATTCTTTGGCTTCATCAAAGACAAGAATTATCAAGATCCAGATCCAGTCAATCATCAGAACTGGAGGAATGAAGCAGAAATGAAAGAAAAAAGTTATGCTGATGAGCTGAAAGTTCTTAAAAATTTCAGAGGATCTTGCAATGAATGGTTCTTAAAGGAAGAGAAAAAGAAGAAAAGCAAGAAAGCAACTCCTAAAGTTCAAACTAAGGAGGGATCGTCATCTCAACCTAAGAAAGGTCGAAAGAAAACAGTTGAGACTTTGCTTGTCGATGAACCAGATGAAGAAGAACCAGAAGCAGAAGCCAAAGCTGAAGCTGAAGCTGAAGCTGAAACTGAAGTTAATGTGGGAATTGATGTTCGTTTATCCCCTAATTTTGAAAAGTTGTTGAAAGATCTTAATGCTTTTAATGTTGGAAAAGAAAAGGAAGCTGGCGAGAAAGAAGGTGACGATGGTGATAAAAGCTCTTCAAGTTCATCTGATGAAGAAATTGATGAGACAGAGCGTGCAAAGACAATTCAAACTGAGATTGCAAAAGAAAAGCAGCTGAAAAAGAAAGAGAAGATAGGAGAAGGATGATGATTTGTATGTTCTGTCTCTTGAGAATGTGATAGAATCTCAGACACCACCATCTGGTGGTAGAAAGAAAGCAAGTGCTAGAAAGAGTATTGCATCTCCAAGAGCAGCGAGACAAAAGTTGACTCTTAGGCTACCAAAACGTACACCAAAAACAAAACAACCTACACCACCACCTGAACCATCACCACCAAAATCACCACATCCATCACCACCTAAATCACCACATCAATCACCACCAAGACAACCATCTCCTATCCAATCACCACCACATCAAACAACATTTCAAGAACAACCTATTCTTACTTCACAACAAATCTTCCAAACACCACCAACTTCACAACCACATGTTCAATCCACACCTGGTTCTTCTGGTTACAAAATGTTTCCAAATATTCCAGAAGGTATTTCTCTTGAAGAAATTGGAGATTTTGACTTTGCGAATATTGCACAAGTAAAGAATGTGGAAAAGAAGGGTGATGCAGATTTGGTTGAGAATAAGAGATTGGCAGATCGTGCGAAGATACTTGAGATGCGTGTTAAGAAGGTTGAATCTGAGAACAAGTCTTTGCTAAAGAAAATTGAAGTAGATCAGACAGAAATTGATATTCTGAAAGTTAAAGTAGCAGAGTTAGAGGAAGAGAAAGCACGCAGAGACGAACAGAATAAGTATTTTGAGTTAAAGAACAAAGAGCTTGAAGCTGCCAAAGCAATGAAAGAACATGAGTTGTATATGATGAATAAAGTTCTTGAAAATATGCTCGGGAAGTCTATAGAACAGAGGTTTGAAGAGATAGAAGTTGAAGAGTTAAGAGCGAAACGTCAAGCTGAAATTGATGCTGAAATGAAGTATAAAGGAAAGGGTGTTGAAGGTTCTGAAGTTGCAGAAAGATCAATAGTTTTATCTACTGTTCTTGAATCTCCTATTCAGAATCCTCGCCCGATATCTGCTATGTCTGCTATCTTTGAGGAAGATGTGTTACTCGAAGATGTTATTGATGAAGGAGATGATGAAGAGGATGATGAAGAGGATGATGAGGAAGAGGATGATAAGGATGAGGATGATGACGAAGAGGATGATGAGGAAGATAAAGTTGATGATGCAGATGATGTGTTCTCTGTATGCAGTCATAGTGACGATGGTAATGATGATGATGATAGTCAGGGTGGTACTGGTGTCAAAGTTACTGAAGCGTCAAATGAATAGAATGTTGATGATTATATGCATGATGATGCGAATGAAGATCATGAGAGTGCTCAAGGTGAGGGGGAGCAAGTGGATGATCAAAATGTTGATACAGTTGAAAAGTTGATTCTAGGTCTGGAGCCTGAAATAGAGGAAGGTGAAATCAGGCACACTTATACAATGGCTGAGGTTATCGAGCTGACGAAAATTGATGATCCTGCTTTTAAGTTTGATTTTGAAGAAGAGTTAAATGCGTTTGATATCAACCAACAACCTGATTATGTATACAAGTATGTTGATGAAGCAGATAACTATGATAGGGTTGAGGTTGAGGATTGTACTGATGAAGATAGTGTGAATGAAGATACTTCAGAATTTCCAACTCTTGTAGAGTTCTTCAGTCAAGAGAACAGAGATGAACTAAGGAGAAAAGTTGCTAAAATTTTGAAAGACAGGAACTTTGATGGTACAACGAAATATCCACAGCAAGAAGAACGCAAGAAATGGTTTCATAAAGACACTAAAAGGAAGTTCAAGTGTCCTTTGAAGTTTTACAAGAGAAATAGAGATGTATCACTTGGTGATATCATCAGTTGGGGTTTCTTGCCACATGTGAATGCATACGCAATTAGAAGGGAATATGGTGTGCAATACTTTGAACGTCTTTATGATATTATGTCCCTACCCTGGTGGGATGTAGAAGAGGTGTCAAAAGTTAGGACATTGGGCTATCCAATCAGAAAGAACGATGTGCCTATGTGGGGTTTGATAAAGTATGAATCGTTGAAAAACTTCAAGCACTAGAAGCCTCATTACCCGAAGAAAGTTCAAAGGGTATATCCAGTGACTGGAGTTGAAGAGACAATTTTACATGTGAAGAAGCCTAGAGTGATCAAGAATATCCCTGTGCCGAGAATGGAACAAGAGTTCTATAAAGGTTTTGTATGTTGGGTATACAGCTGTATATCGACTGAAGCTGTGATTACTTATAGGGCAGAGAATGAGATTAGAGAAATCTTTGTGTATGATCCTCTGTGGCTAGTGAACTGTTCCGCGAAAGACATAGAATGTTTGTTTGTGAACAAGATATGGTTTAAAGCTGAAGATAGAGAACAAGCGATGCAATTTCAGAGAGTTGTGTCTATTTGTTTTCAGAAAGGTATCAATGCTGAAAGTAAATGGAACTCAAAGTGGTGAAAAATTGAAAAAGAAGAGAAATTAAAGGCTGAGAAAGAACGGAAGGCTCGTGAAGACAAAGATAATATGATGAGGCATACACTTAATCAAAGGATGGCCGCTGAGGATAAGAAAAGAGTGGACGAGAACGAGAAGCATAGGAAGATGTTGCTGCGAAAACCTAAGCAAAGGGAAGAGAAATTCAAGTCGCTGTGATGAAAGTGTTGAAGACCAGACTAAAGACTTCGGCTATATCCAATGGGGAGTTTGTTGGTGCACGATGTCTAAAGCCTACGTCTTAAGTCTAAGTCATAATGTATAGGGTCTAAAGTGTCAAATCTGTAATGTTTAAGGTGTTTATGTAATTTCGCATGAAGTGTCCATTACTTCTTTCCGCACGGAATTACTTAAGGTAATTCCGCTTGTAATGTAATGTATATTTTCGTGCGGAATTAAGGGGGCCTATATATATGTGTGTGATCTTCTCATTTTGCACGGAATTAGGAGCTGTGTCACGAAGTGCTGCCAAAATTCCACTGTGTAATCACGTTGATATTTGAATGAGAAGACTGTTTTAAAGTGAACTCTCTGTTTTCTACTCCATTCTTCACTAATTCTACTCTGTTTGTTAGTTTCCTCCTTTCAAACAGTGTTTATTGCCTCTTATTGACTCACTTGGTCGGTAAAACGATCCTACACAACTGTCCTCCCCGGTACGGTGTGAGGGTGCCAAACCTAAGAAGCGCTACTAACTAATACCCCGCTACCACCCCCGATACCAAAAGATGGGACTTAAGAGATAGGGAGTGAGAACATTATCCAACATCACAGTTTTACCCAAAATACTTATCCCTCCCCGGGATACCCACTGACTGTCCCAACCACCGGGACGCATGCTCAAAGTAGTGAACTCACCTTAGGTTTGCTCGATTAGACTAGATCGATTACAGTTGATCAATTAAACCCTATCGTGGTTAACATAGATAGTCAGTTTCGCGAATTCACAATTCATGTATCTAACCACACGCATTGCACAAGCAACAAACAACCAAACATATAGTATTACGTATGTTATAACAAGTATGGTTCGTACCATCACATATGTTGTAGCAAGTATTGGTTCCGACACACATTCACATTGCAAGATAACTAACTCCCTACATGCTTGATTCACTTACATCAGTTCACAACAAATTTGATATTCCCACACAAACATGACCCCTGGCCCAAACAAAGCCAACCCGCGGCCCACACAACTGTAGCCGGGCTCACGACCCACTTTTAACCCTCGGCCCAAATCATTGACAGCCCATGAGTTCATGTTATAAGAAATCGTTTGTTTAAATGCAACCCACCAGCCCGTTATCTCGATTAAATTGGGTTAATATTTAAGTCCCAGCCCCCTTAAAGCCCAACCGTGGGTTCTAGACCGAGTGAAAAAACCCATTTACAATCGGACTACTATATATATTACTCGACCCAACCTCCAAGATAGTCTTCGGCCCAATCTTTTATAATATGCTTGGCCGATTAGAACGTAAACGTGAAAGGGTGCACTCACAGTTTAGGATATATACAAGAGCTTGTATGACTCTAGTGTATATTTGACCCCTTTACCCCCTACTCATTCATATTATTATCATTCCTAATTACTTAGTTCATATAAGGCTAGTAACTATCACCGACCATATTGCTAGGATCACATGGGCCGCTGTTTTTATTATCATGTCCACTTCGATTGCTTAGTTCAAGACTACAACACATGGGCCGAATCCCTATGTTCCATATTGTAGAAGATTGTTAACATTGTTTATCCCTGCCATCACTCACATCACACTCCACTAATCATATAACCCAACTCCCTGTGTACATCAGGATCAGGGCAGTTCATTAATTAGTACTAGGGTGTTCCTTTGTTTTATGTTGACTTTGTGCACCTCCAATATACATCGAACAGACAACCTACCATTTAGTCAATTAACCCATGTCTAATTCAATCAGTTAGTTAAGTTTAGTGTTAACACAACAATCATTAAATCAAACAGTGTAATATTGTTGAGTAGCCGATTTGTCATTTGATTATCTAAATTAAGAACAATAAATCTGATGAAATCGTGACCCTATGATTTAGCCATTTATCATTAATAATCATGATCATATCCAGTTACTACTCGATGACTATCAACAGTTAACAAGCAATTATCAAACATTCAATTCTAATTGACACATCACATAGCCGATTACTCGTTTTTCATTCTAACAATCTACTCAAATCCATTTGCTACTCATATATATACATTATCACATATTATCATGCTAATCGATCCACAGTTTATAATCACAACCATAACACACATACGCACATACTTCGTTAATCTCATCACAATAATCATATATATAGACACACCTACTTTGTTAACCTAGCACCCACATAAGAAAGATCGAATAAATAAATTCTAATCATCAACGTGAACTTACTAACCAAAAAGGCTCGTTCAATAACGGTGAGGTCTTGTTGATGATGGTGTATGTTGTCGTGTGTATGTTTAGAATAGGTAGGGTTTGATAAGGTTGCAAACTAAAATACCCATCCCTGATGATACGTAATATAAGGGGAATAGAAGCGGGATTGGGCTGGGTTCTAAGTGATTCGGTTTAGTGTTAATGGGCTGGGCCGGACAACAACAAATATGCAACAATAGTTTTAGTGAGTTGGGGCGATTTCTTAGTATATGAGTTGGGCAGTTTAATGAGTGCGGCCCACTTACATAAAATAGTTCACGACCCAAATCAATTAGTTCTCCAATTTAGTTGAACGACACACAAAGTGTTTACAATTCCATGTATTGTTAACCAATTTTCTAGGTTGTCACAGTAAAGGAACATGTTATGAAGCACTGAAGGCTTAAATAAAGTGGCCATGTCACCAGCTTAAAGAAAGGAAATTATGTTTTGTCAAAATAGGGTTTATCCCTATAAAAAGACCTTTGTTTATAATATGGGTTTTATCCCAGTTGTTTAACATTAAAAATATGGTGTTCTACCAATTCTGAAAAGTTCCTAACTACGGTCCTGATGAAAATTTTTCTGCTGCGTATTTAATAAACACTGGTACCACCTGACTGTTCACGGCTCCCGCCCAGGGTGGGGTCAGGGGTTGTGACACACAATCAATCCCGCACACTTCAAAAATGGGCCGCACACAGTTATGTTGGGCTGTACACAACTTAGGATGGATCGTACACAGTTTGATCAATTGGGTCGTACACCTGATTAAGTTTTATGGACCGCACATTGTTAAGCTAAATCAGACACAGCTTAATTGGACCGCACAATTAGTTGGCTGCACACTAAGCAAACTTGGGCTGAACATAAACAGTATCTTGACCGCACACTAATATAATTGGGCCTCACACAATTATGTTAGATCACACACAATTGTGCTTGGTCGCCCACAATTATGCTGGGTCGCACACTTGACTCGTACGCACGATTAAGCTGATCTGAACCATATACTCGTATCTTGGACCACAAACAAATATGTTGGACGGCTCACTTGATTCCGAACAGTTGCACCTCGTACACTGAAAGTTATACTGGGTCGCACACTTGATGTTTTGGTAAAAATAGTTTACCAAATCCCCATGATTAAGAAATATTTGAAACTTAAAATTTTTGGGATCTTTTCCATTAATAATTCTGAGAAACCTACAAACACAATTTTCACCTTCCCAAAACAGATCAAAATATAGAATTTTGAAACTGTTTTTCAAGCTTCAAAACTGTTCTTCGAGAATTGTTTTCTTTTGTACTAAAATTTTTGACCATACACTTAAATATGACATGTGTAAAATCTAGACACAAATATGATTAGTCAAACAATGATAATCAAAACAGAAACAACTCAAAAGCATCAACCTATTCGGTTTTTGAGGAATCTGCGATTTCTTTCTTCTTGTTCTTTGACACTCTGTTCCCGAGACTTATTTAACAGGGGGAGGGGAGGGAAAGAGATGAAAATATGAAAAACCATGTTCCCGAGTTTCATTTAACAGGGGGAGGGGAGGGAAAAGGGAAGAAAATATGACCAAATATGACCATATATTCATCCTCCCAAATTGGAGAGATTAGGAGAGAAAATTTCCCTTCCCCTCCCCTCCCCTCACCTCCCCCTGTTAAATGACTCGGGAACATAGTGTGAGTGATATCTTGAAACCGAGCCTTCGAAGACTTCTTAGGCTCTGATACCAATTTTAAGTCCAGAGATCCTTCTACGATATCACCAAACACCCAAAAGTGCAGAAATCAATTGAGTGAACACAAAAAACAAGAAGAATGGTTGTATATTAAGATTGCACACAAGCTAAATGCTTGTCTGGTACAATACTGTTCAAGGCGACCTATTTACAAACCGGGCAAAGGCCCAACCGCACACTCTATCTAATATCCAGATAAGCCCAAAATATCATAATTAGTCTAAAATACCAACCCACTACCAAGCTATACAAGACAAACCTAAACTTACTAAACTTTGCCCTTACATCATGCAATGATTCCATATTGTTAGCGTTTAAAAATTGGCTATTGAAATTGTTACCAGAATCAGGATTTTGTGATAAAAATCCCGGAGCTATTCCAAGATCCCTGGCGGCAGAGACTCTGACGGAGTGAGTTGGATCTGCCACACTATTTCGAGCCTACACGGGGATAAAGTCTCCCTTATGATGTGATGAGGATCCCAAATAGTTAAAATTCAGCATCCTGGCTGCAACGGAGTGACCATATCTTCCACCGGCTTCTTCATTTTTTTCAATCTCTTTCATTAGCTCGTCATCTGTTGTTGTTCCATTTGTTATCTGTGCTAACACGGTGAAGACTTCATCATTGGAGATCAAAACAACGTGTGAATACTTCTCTTAATTTTGATATGATAATGCTATAGTTTATTTTTAATTTAAAAACATATTAACATGTTATGTGATTAACAATGTCGTTTCCATCCGCATCACACGGACACCCCATTAGTGTGTGCGCACGCCCACGTATATATAACATACGTAATTGTTTTAATTTGCTACTTTGAAACATTTTTAAGGACTTAAAAGTTAACAAATATATCTAAAATAAGGTCAATTTTGGTTAAATTAATGTTAATCTAGTTTCAATACATAAATATATTGATCAATATATATAGGTATGTAGGAAAAACCAGAGTGAGTGGGTGTTACTATTTTATATTTGACATCATCATTAAATTGGCGACAAGACAAAAGATAAACAAGATTAGTTGTGATTTAACTAGCACTTATGAGATATCCATGTGGTAATGTTTCCTTTATATCTTAAGCTACAATAAAAGCACCTCAAATCAGTACTGTAGGGGCAGGGAGATTCAATTCAACCTCTTACATAGGGCTGTTCATTAGCCGAGCCATTAGGCTCGGGCTTGACTCGATTATAAACTGAGTTGATAATCTAAGCTTGGGCTTGGCTTGGTTTAAATTCGAGTTTGCTTGGCTTGGTTCGACTTGATTTTAAAAAGAAGAAATAGTACATATCTCTTAAAATTCAGTTGTCTAAAAAATTATTTAATAGTTCAAAAGAACATATTCAATATAAGTTCAAAATAATACATTACGATTCAAAATCAAGTTCAACATCACAATATAAGTTTTAGATTTCAACGAAATACAATATTAGTTCATTAGTATCGTCACCCACCTTCAAATATGTTATAGATATCAAATTACACTCCTGAATACATGTAACTAATAATTAGTTTTTTGTAGTATATTATAATGTATATAAAAATGAATATATTACAAGTAAAATAAGCCGAGCTAAGGCGAGTCAAGCTACCAACCGAGCCAATCCGGCTCGTTACGAGCCGAGCCGAGCTGAGCTAGGCTTACTTTCTAACCGAGCTGAGCCGGCTTAGTTCAGCTTCAATCCACGCCATATCAAGCGAGTTTTTTTCCGAGCTAAATTCAAGTGAGTTACGAGCAAGCTCTGATCCACAAGCTTGTTGAACAGCCCTACTCTTACATATGATACATGAATTTAAAAATATATTATAACTTTTAACAATAATAATTTTCACATTCAAGGTTTTTGATTTCTAATTAAGTTATTAGAACCTATTTAAGCGCCTAAACTTGTCTTATTGATTAGAAATTGTGTTTAGAAATATGTGAGAAAAGAATTGTACATTATAAAAGTACCACATAAATAAATAAAATATTCAAATCACTAAAATAATATATTCCTGTTTTCTAAGAGTGGTCTAGGCCAACTAGGTGAAATAAGACATGCCCCGCAGTGCATGTAACCTTTCAACTAATGATTAGAATTTAGAACCATTGGGTAGAATCAATTGTTAATCTTTGTTGACGTTGTATTCATGAATCATGAGTGATATATTAAGTTACCGTATAGGCGTATACTAAGTGTTAATCTTTAGTGTGTGGAAACTCAACGAATTCAAACGAAGAGTCCTATTGGCCACATAGAAGCTCAACGAATTCAAAGGAAGAGTCCCATTGACCACTAAAATGAAACATGTGTATGTTAGCAAACTGAACTCCCAGCCTAGTAAAGGATTTTAGTTTACTATATGTTTGTGATGTGAAATAGTTCTTTTGCAAAATCTCTTTTCATTACCCGCGCCTAGTAAAAGATTTCAGTTGACCCTTCAAAGACTGAAGCAATTTAATCGAGATTGAAGATTGAATTACAACTAGTGACGGGTCAGCTGAAAATGCACAAGTAAGAGGAAACTAGAAAGATTACCCGCGCTATGTTGTGTGGTTTTGGTCAACATCTATTTTGATTTAGTGTAGCAACCGAAAGAAATTTGCGCAAAATAATATCGACACATGTTTTACATAGACTGAAAACCATAATATGATATAAAATTAACCTTCTGGGGTAGCCCAGTTGGCCAGCCTCACCCAGCCTCTTCTTGAGGTCACCGGTTCGATTCCCGGCAATGCCCTAATGGGGTGTTGGGGCTCTTCACCGTGGGTAATCACCGCCAGGCAGCTACGGGGCTAAGCTAGCTTGCGGAGTTGCAATACTCCGGCGGATGGGAGGTCCGTGCAACTACACCCCCCCCCCTAATATGATATAAAATTTAAATTAGACAGCGGGACAAGTTGATTTTATATTAATTGTAAATGTAAACGTAAATGCCATCTTAAATATAACTTTAATGAAAAAGGAACCTAAAACTAAAACACTAAACATAAAGAAAATAAAAATAATAACGTCCAGAAAAAAATCATGAAGGAAACAAAAAAGCCAATAGAATGAAAGCATTACTCATACAACTTCCTAATAGTAATTTACGTCAAAGTAATCCAACTTAAATTTATTGTGAAATATTAGACCCAACTCGTTAAATTTATTTCAAAGGTAGACCAATTGAAAGCCCACATAAAAATAAGTACAAAAAAGTATTATATTTGACCCAATTCATTTTCAGAAAAAAAAATAAATTTACGTGAAAACGTAGACCAATTGAAAACATACATAATAATAAGCATAAGAACATATTATATTTGACCCAACTCAGTTCTGTGAAAAATTACATCTAAGCGTAAACTAATTTAAATTTATACCAAAATGTACAATAAAATAAACACGTAAAACTCGATTAATTTTTTTTAAGTTAAAGCGTTTTAAGGGACAACACTGAAAATTTGAGGGTAAAAGTATACGAAATAAAAAAAAAGACAAAAGACAAAAACAGCTACTGTTTAACTTGCAATTGCAATTGTAATATATATAATATAATATAATATGGTTAAGAGTATGTGAGAAATTTGGCCAAGATAGCTCAAATATTAAAACTTGATATATGTGTGAGAAGTGTATTATAACACTATATATCATTATATAACAAATATAACACTATATATATATATATATATATATATATATATATGGCAAGGTTTCTCTACAAAGTGTGTTTTTCCTACAAAGTGTAGGAAGTGTTTTTAACCGTTGGATGAGTGTTTTTAATGGTTGAGATCATCTTGGTGGCGTTTTAGTAATATTTGTATTTTAAATAAAGAATGATTTGATTGATAAAGGACAAAAAAGTCATTTGTCGTGTTTTAAAAAAGGCAAGTAGCCGTCATTCCATAAACCACTTCTTCAATCTCGCAAGCTTCTCTCTCTCTCTCACACACTTATCACCTTATATACTAAAAAAACAACCAAAATCTCCTAAAATCATGGATGTAAATATAACATAATGTGAAGAAACCATAAACTGATAAAACACAATATGACGGGTAAAGACAACCAGAAACGTGTTATAAATGTTTGGTGTGTTTTATATTGTGTTTTTTAGGCACTAGTGTGTTTATGTTTAAGGGGTGTGTTTAATTGCGAAAACTGATATAACACAATGTGAAGAAACAATAAACTGATAAGACACAATATCAAGAAATAATTAATGTGTTTCATGCTTTGAACTTCAGATGAAGGATGAGATGAATGTGCCTTGAAGGATACTATGTTTTATTTTGAAAACTAGTATAACACAATGTGAAGAACTCAGAAACTGGTAAAACACAACGTAAAGAAACAATTAGTGTGTTTTAAGTTTCAGACTTCGGATGAAGGATGAAGGATGATATGAATGTGAGATGGAAAATGCTACTAATGTGGTATACGTAACTGAATCAATTGTGAGTTTAAAAAAATAAGGGTTTCCATAAAATTCTCAACTAATAATTCATAATTATCTCTCTCATAAATAACTTATTTAATCAATTACCATCATGCCCTTTTGATTAAATTAACTAGTTGACACATGTCACAAGGACATGACTTCCTACACTTTGTAGGAAAAGTTGGCTTTGTAGCCAACTCCTACCCTATATATATATATATATATATATATATATATATATATATATATATATATATATATATATATATATATATATATATATATATATATATATATATATATATATAGGGTAAGGTTCATTTGAGAACCATCTTTATTGCGAGAACCGCGAGAACCAATATGAACAAAAAAAAAAATACCTAAAAATCCAAAAACCCCACAATTTTTTTTTAAATATTTTTCTAATAAAAATTGCTATATTTTGTTACAAAAAAAAAACGTTTTTTTTCGAGTAACAGTTTTGGATGCACATGTGCATATGTATCATTTCTTGGACAAATTCCATAATATATTACCAGTAGTAGAAAAATACACTTTCATTTACACTACCATATATAATACATCACTGTTTACATTACCAATATTAGAAATACACATATGCATCTATATGTACCAACATGAAATAAGATGTTTTGATACAAAAAGTTTGTGATTTTAAATGATGAAGTAGGCCCATATACATGTGTTTTGGTTAGTTATATCTAGTGGTTGATGGTTTGATTATATTTGTCACTTTATGATGTAATATGTTTTTTGGATGGTATTAAGGGTGTTGATGTACATATAATAAAGTGAAATATTGGTAATAATATTGTATTATGGATGGTAATAAGCAATGATATTGTATTACGGATGGTCGGAGGTAATGGTAGTGTAGTATGGATGGTATGATAGATGAAAGCGAATGTGTATTCAAAGTGGTGTACTAAAACACGTTATAACATGTTCATATATATAGATGCACATGTGCATTTCTAGTGTTGTTAATATTATAACAAGTTCATACATATAGATGCACATGTGCATTTCTAGTGTTGTTAATGTTATAACAAGTTCATACATATAGATGCACATGTGCATTTCTATTATTGTTAATGCAAAAAGTAGTGTATTATAAATAGTAGTGTAAATGAAAATGCAATTGTCTGATATTTGTAATGAATTACGGGATTAGTCGAAGAAACGATACAAATGCACACGTGCATGGATAACTATTACTTGAATTTTTTTTTTTTTGAAAATTTTTTATTATTGATGAAATATAGCGCTTTTTCCAAAAAAAAAATAGTAAAAAAATAAAGGGTGGCTCCTAACGGATCCTTCTCCAATATATATATATATATATATATATATATGTATGTATATAGGGGAAGGTACAAATGAAAACCACTATTTATTGTGAAAACTAATTAAAAAAGCCAAAAAAACATACCAAATTTTTTTTGCATACCAATTTTCGCCATTTTTAATATATAAAAAATTTTTCAAAAAAAAATTTTTGTAGTGCACATGTGTAATACTACACATGTGAAAATTTTTTTTTGTAGTGCACATGTGTAATACTACACATGTGTATGTGTACTACACATGTGTATTATTACACATGTGTACTACAATTTTTTTTTTTTGAAAAAAAGTTTTGTTTTATATAAAAAAACCTGCGATTTTTATAAAAAAATTCAAAAAAAAATTTTTTTTGTGTGTTTTTTAGGCTTTTTTAAGTTAGTTTTCGAGTTTTCACAATAAAAGTGGTTTTCATTTGAACCATCCTCTATGTATATATATATATATAGAAAAAGTATATCGTACATTACGGCTTAACGTACTTCACGTACGACAACATGCGTGATTTGTTCTATAACATGCGTGATTAATGTTTTCTATATGCGTGATTATTGTGTTTCAACATGCGTGATTTTGGATTTTTGAGTTATAACGTGCGTAATTTTAAAATGAACGTGCGTAATTACCTGTCGTACGTGATGTACGTTAAGCCGTAATGTACGTTAACCTTCCCCCCTTCTCTCTCTCTCTCTCTCTCTATATATATATATATATAGGGAAAGGTTCAAATGAAAACCACTAGTTATCGCGAAAACTCGAAAACTATCTAAAAAATCCTAAAAAACATACCAAATTTTTTTTTGCATACCAATTTTCGCTATTTAAATTATATACAAAAATATCATTTTTTTGTAGTGCACATGTGTAATAGTACACACGTGATTGTGTACTACACATGTGAATTATTACACATGTGCACTACAATTTTTTTTTTTTTGAAAAAAGTTTTTTTTTTTATAATTTAAATAACGATTTTAATAAATAATTGAAAAAAAATTGTGTGTTTTTTAGGCTTTTTTAGTTAGTTTTCAAGTTTTCGCAATAAAAGTGGTTTTCATTTGCAGCATCCCCTATATATATATATATATATATATATATATATATATATATATATAGGGGAAGGTTCAAATGAAAACCACTAGTTATTGTGAAAACTAGAAAACTAACTAAAACCCACTAAAAAAGAGGGGGGAAGACTTTTAATGAAGGAGGGGTAAGTGGTTTAGGCTTTCCGTATTAGTGCACATGTGCAGTACAACCGAATTTTTTTTTTTTTTTGAAAATTTTTTTCCATATATAAAAAGTAGCGATTTTTCTAAAAAAATGTAAAAAAAAAAATTTTGTATGTTTTTTAGGTTTTTTTAAGTTTTTTTAGTTAGTTTTCGAGTTTTCATAATAAAAGTGGTTTTCATTTGAACCATCCCCTATATATATATATATATATATATATATATATATATATATATATATATATATAGATTTTTGTTCTTTTGTGAACACTTCCCAAGTGATAAACAAAACGAACAAATCCTGGCTATAGATCTTCTTAAATCTAACATATGGGTAGGATCGTCTTTTAACATCTATAGTTTTATATATAATTTTCTTTTTTAAATTTTCCATGGCAGTTATCTGATAAACCACCCACGCTTCAACATGACGTGCAATTTCAAAATTCAATCGATAAAAATCTGCGCCATATCTTCCTGTTCATTTCATCACCATCATTCAATTAGTTCTTTAGATTATCAACAGGCAATTCAGCAATCATGACACATTCGAGCGATCAGAATGTTGTTTCAGCGAATTTGCTAATTCATCAGAACGCTCAACAACCGGGACAACAACATCAAGGTATATTCTTAAAAAATCTGTGTATACAAGTTTGCTTCCAGTGTCGGTTAAATAGATTACATAGTTGTGTATTGTTTGGTTTAGTTTCTGTAAACCCTAAGATTTATTATTTACGACAGATTCGAACGATCAACTTGATGTTCCAGCCAATTTGTTAGTTCCTCAGAGCACTGATCGAGCAGTAGATCATCATCAAGGTATAATATTAAAACAATTGTTTATACAATTCAGTATCCAATGTCCATGTAATTTTAATAGATGACTGTATAGTCTATTGGTTCGTTTAACTATCATTTAAGATTTATAATTTACGATAGAGGGTACCCGTATGTCAGAGACGATCGATCAGCCCACCTTTGCCGCCAAGTTGTTAATACCTTAGAGCGCTGAACCAGAAGCAGATCATCATCAAGGTATAATTTTTAAACAATTGTTTATACAAGTTAGTATTGTGTGTCGCTGAAGTGGTGTTACATATTTGTATTATATATATTTTTTTGTTGTGTATTTTTTTATAATACATATGAATTTAAATTTTTGACTCAGGGTACTGTTATTACAGATGTGAACGATCAGCCCGACGGACCAGCAGATTTGTTAACTCTTCCGAGCTCTCAACGAGCAGTTCAAGATCATGTGTTGGTAACATCCATTGAGCAGAAAGGTATTATTCTTGGGTAGAACAATTCATAAGAAATCAGTGGTGTATGCTACATGTATTTGCTGACGTTTATTCCTTGTTTGAAATTTTAGAGTCGATTGCTAGCAATGTATATCAAAGTCCTAATGGCACAATGTATTAGACACCAAATGTACCTCCCGTTTTAAAACCATATGAAGGAACCAGATTCCGAACTATTGATGAAGCAATTGTCATGTATGAGCATTATGCAGAGAGGGCTGGTTTTTCGACCCGTTTGGGTACGTCAAAGAAAGATAAAGCTAAAGGAATAATCAAACTCTTGTACATTTTGTGTTCTAGAGCTAATAAGCCCAAAGACCAGGAAGCGGGTAATACTAGTTCACCTAAACGATGCCGAAGTATAAAAGCTACAGATTTTAAGGCATGTGTTAAAATTAGGCGAGTAAAAAAATATACGGATTACGTGGTTTACGAGTTCGTTGAACAACATAACCATGGTCTAACATCACCTGAGAACTTAGATTTATCACGCAAGAAAAGGAAGCTAGACTTTGCGGCTAAACCGTCACACCCCCAAAATACCACCTAGGGAATGTCCCTGTTAGGCGTGTGACGTCCCAACAATGAGCCACTAATTACATTGAACCCATACATGTTGCAAAATAAAGTTCTCGATTATTAATAAAAATACCATCAACAAGTTTAAGTGAAAACCAAAGTGTTCAGCGGAAGCAAAGTTAAACAAAGTCAAACAGTTTAAAAAAAACAATATATAGTATCAAGAAATCAATAGCATAAATCCCTCCAGTCGACCCATGACCACTCCTGCTACTCCAGACAGCAAGTTCCAATGCAATACAGCTAACGGCCTACAAGCATGCAAACAAGTGTGTCAGACGACGCTGGTGAGTTCAAAGCTTTGTTACCGAGTTTAGTTACCAGATACATGTATAAAACAGTTTAACAAATTGATCTGATGTTGTTATTACTCGATTACCGTATGTGGCGACTAGATGTGAATGCCCAACCCCAATGCCTCCATTTAGGCATTGGTCATGAGGTCAAGGTATCAAACAACCTTGAATAGATGTAAGGGGTCTTATATATACACGATGAGAATGCCCAACCCCAATGCCTCTAACTAGGCATTGGTCATGAGGTCCAGGTAATTAGTTCACGCCCGTCCTTTCGGCCCGGTGTGAGGGTGCCAATCCTAATAGCGCTATCAACTAAATACCTCGTTGCTTCTTCAGCAACACGGTAGATGTACGGGGTCTTACATGATTTATACTGTGTTCAATAACCAACATCCCGATTAAACAGTTTACCCAGTATTCCCTTCAGAAACGTTTACCAGATGTCCCAAACCACCGGGACACATGCTTAGAGAAGTGCAGTGAACTCACCTTGGATTGCTCGGTAATGAAATTTACTTATTCCCAGTTGATCTACCAACCACGTCCTAATCATGGTTATTAATCTAATTAGTTTCGTTTACTATTGACCACGTGTGTATCAAATATATCACATAGCACTTAAGAGATGGCACATAGCATGCGAGTCCAATACAATTTCCACTTAACAGTCCAAACTATCAAAACACCGTTACATTCAGCCCGGTAAATATAGTCCACTAAATTTTTGTGCAACCAATATAATTTACTAATCCCCTGCCCAACCAGATTTAATCATTCTGGACCGCTTGTACTCAAGCCCACAACATGCCAACCTAATAACCAAATTCAAGTATATATGATATGCCAAAGAAAATATATAATCAACATGATTGCTCCATTTAAGTAGAAGCCCAGTTATCTATGGTCCAATACAGCATATGTTTGAAACAAATCAATTCAATATTACTTAGACTAAAGGTGGCCCAATAATAGCATTTAACACATAAATCTGATATATATGTATCCCACCTACTATATTTAACCGATACATGCTACCCGGCCCAACTGTGTGTATAAAGCCCAACATCACAACCGCCCCAAATAACAATTCCATCTACTACTTTCTGTATTCCATTTACAAGTATCGGCCCACTTAATGTATATATATGTTACAGAATTCAATTGTTTATTTGTTAACTATTAAACTAATGCTCAAGCCCAAAGTCCCAGTTGTTGATCACCAGCCCACATCCCAGATCGTGTACAATATGAACTCTTATAACATCCATATTGAATTATGATCATATAATTTATAACCTAACATCATACCCCTTACTAACATCCTATAAATCGGCCAACATTAACAGTGTTTAATATACAAATTATTAATCAGATTCACCAATAACAAATCACCCATCACAGCTCTTATTATTTTCTTGAAGTGCCGCGAGTACGAACATCAAAACAAGATTGATTAATCATCATGAAAGTTTCAATACAACCGATAGTTCATCGCATAATCATATACTAACAAACATTAACTAAGACTCAAACAATTTAATTATCCTTCCGTCTATCTTGAAAACTCACCATCACGCGGACTAGATTAATCGAATCAGATTTCTCATTTAACTCCTATGAATCTACATCACCGAGCACGTCATGTTTCATTCATCATAGCAAACTGATTCGCATATGTACTAAATCACAGTCATACATTCCAATAAATCATTTAACAAACACCCTAGTCATCCGTTACTACTAACAGTGACTAACAACATGTATTTAATCCAATCCACAAATCATGTTATGTATTTAACCCTTAATTCATGCACGCCCTAACTAGCACCCACACCACAAACCAATATAACCTAATCATTACAACAAGCAGGAGCGGTGATACTAACCAGGATGCAACACGAAAATCAATATGACAACTTCCAGATGAAAGAAAAGCCGATGCTAAGTCCAATGAGAGGAGGAGAGGAGAGGTGATACGAATATTAGGGTTTGATAACTGACGTCTCCGTGCAACCGTGCAAATATAGAACCAATATAATTTCATGCTGCTGTTGGGCCTCACATGGGCCGAAAGCCCATCTCAGCGACGAAACCTTAAATGGTCGACGAAACCTCAAATGGCCATCTTTAATTGAGCTCACATGCAACAGTTTTCGTGGCACCACTATAATTCATATGGATTTTTATTTACAAGCCCAATCATTAACTCATCATTATGTTAAAGATAAACCCCAATATATAAAATATGCATGCCGCCCATAAAGAAGTTCGGAGGTGGTTTGGGCTTAATCTTGGGCCGATGAAAGTCCATGTGGATCAAAGGGTGTATTATTTGAAGGAGGAGGTGTATGGCTAGGCCCAACAGATCAACAAATATAGTCTAACAACTTATAAAAATATTTATAATCCCAAAGGGCCATTCAATGTTTAAAGTAACATACACTCAATCATACCAATTTAGGTTTACGCTAAACCATTTATCGAAGCAAGGATGTTGGACACATTTATCATAGTGAGGATGTGAAAGAGAAACAATGAGCAATAGGATCACGAGACTAACCTTGAAATTTCGGGTTGTCACATCATCCCCAACTTGAAAGAAATTTCGTCCCGAAATTTAATAAGCAAGCACAGAGAAGTGAAGTGATAAATCAAGGTTGCTACAGATTTTCCTCAGGTGCCACATCATCCCCAACTTGAAGCGGAATTTCGTCCCGAAATTCACCAGTAGTACCAGAATTAGATTGATCATTAGGAAAAAGTTGAGGATACTTGAGTTTCATCTGATCATCGCGCTCCCACGTGAACTTTGGTCTATGTCTTGAGTTCCAATGAACTCTCACAATCGGGATACGACTATGTTAACGAATCTTGACGTCGTGGTCCATGATTTCAGTAGATTCCCCAACAATTGCAACTTGTCTTTAACCTCAAACTCTAATAAGGGTATCACAAGCGTTCCATCGGACAACCACTATCGTAGATTCGATCGATACCTAAATGCCATCCCGTACGCTACCCAAATCATCAGGTAAGTCGAGTTTGTAGGTCACGTTACCGATTCTTCCCAGAATGTTGTATGGCCCAACATGATGTAAGTTAAGCTCGCCACGCTTCCCGAGGCGTACCGCACCTTCCCAGGGTGAGACTTCCAGTATGACACGTTCGCCTGTAGCGAACTCCCGGTGTTTCCTAAGCTTATCGGCTCTTCTGACGGCCACGCCTTGCCGCCAACCGATTCCCGATCCAAACAATCTTCCCGGAGATTTCAGTTTAAGTCCTGGACCTGTGATTAGAATGCCACCCGCCTTAGTCTGACAAGGGGATCGGCATTATCATCCATGCAATACCTCAAACAGAGCTATCCGAATACTAGAGTGGTAACTGCTGGAGTAGAATTCAACCAAAGACAAGTGTCCTCCCAATTCTCACTAAAGCCAATCACACACATGCTCGCAGCATGTCTTCGAGTGTCAGGATGGTTCGTTTACTCTGACCGTTTGTCCAATGCTCATGTCTAGACGTGAGCCAAGGGTGTTGTGTGATGCCTGTCACAAATTAAGCATAGATCAAAATCAGAGGTAATATGAGTTGGCACCTCGTGCCTATAAGCCGTCTCTCTCAGAGGAACATTCGTAACTTGTGAAGACTTGTCAGTTCCTTGTTTTCAAGCAAGTGTGTGCTAGTAACGTGAGTCCATCAACGATCACCTAGGTGATAATGTTTCCATTTTGAGTTATAAGTAGACTAGTGACAAAATACACGGCAGTCTGTTCTCATTTCCATATATGTGGTTATGATTGCTAATACCCCGCCTTGACTTTCCCACATGTCAAACATCGTTCCCATGTGTGGCTAGGTGGGCCTTCAGGCCCGGTCATCCGTACATGGTCTTCGGGTTTTAATACATCCTATCAAAACTCAGATGAGTAGGATATCGATGAGTAGGATATCGAGGCCCGTGTGCTTCGCCTGCACCAGTTCCCTAAAGTTGATGTATAGTGAGGTCCAAATTTCGTTCCATGAAGTGGTAAATATCGTCCATCCCGTCAAGGTTGCTTCCCCATGCCCCGCATGGGTTAATCTTGAGAACTCTCTTCCTTCTGTTCTTCAACTTGGATAAGGCGATTCCGATCAGGTATGTTAAAGTCGGTAGCGAGCTGCAAAGCTCGCGCACGTCCAGATTTCACGGTCGTATTCATGTGATCCATGCGGCTGCCGGTGTGATGACTGGCCCAGAGGTTTTGGAATACAACGTCGCAATGGCCGCCCTGCGTCTGATACGCCGTTGTAGGAACATTCTCCCCTCTAGACTCCCATCTGATGATAGTTCATTTGTTACTCAATCCTAGAATGGAAGCTCGACCCCCGCAATTGGTCGTCAGGTTGTCAATATATGGTCGTGGCAAATGGTTCTCTACTGTCACCTTATTGAGTTCTTGCAAATCAGTACACATACCAAAAGGCTTATCTTCACGGATATAACCGGGGCTCCCCAAAGCGAAAAGCTAAGTCCGATAACACCTTGTCCCACAGTTCCTGTTGTTGATTAGACAGCTCTTGCAACCCTCCTGGTGCAAGATGGTAAGAGTGTGTGTAGTCAGGGCTGCCTCTGGCACGAGATCAGACTGAGATTTCGCCTACAGTTGCGGAAGTAAGCCTGAAAGTTCCTTGGGTAGCACACTGAAAGGAATCACGAATGGTTTGTGGGTCCTCGATCCTCTGTCTCCTTAGCCCTAACATCAGTAACGGTTGCTAGTATAGCGGAGTAATCCCTCCGTAGACACTTCTGGCCTTCATAGCTGAAATGGCGCTAACCTTTGCACCACTCTGATGCTTTAGAACAGATAACAATTCTCCACACAAAATTTTCTCCTCACTGGTGTATCTGCGCGATCTCTGGATAACCAATCCACACTAACTACTGTATTGCAACCATCAAGGGTAGTGGAAGGAAGGTCGATGTCGAACACCTGTCCCCCAAGGTCGAGTTTGCATCCAGCGAACATATAAGGCTTCAATTGACTTGCATCAGCCGACTCCAGAACAGGTTTGGTTTCAAAAAGCCCATCCAAGCTATTATGTTGCTATTACACCTGGTATAGCCTATGCCAATACTAAATGTCCTTCCATGAGCTTCAATTCCAGTGTTGTTTTCGTCACGAGAATTTCCAGTACTGCCGTCGTTCCCTTGGTTGTCGTTACCTTGACTTAACACAGTCAATCCTTGTCGAGGTCACTTTCGTTTCCATACTGTAAGCTACGATCACGAGTACCTTGATGTTGCCGCGGTTGTTGCCTCTAATATTGTTGCCTGTAACGGTGTCCTGCGTCCTTTCACCAACAAGGTTCATCTTTTCACATTCCGTGCCACGTCCTAAGGCACTACTCATGGTGCGGGCGGTTACACAGTCCGTTCTACAATCAATCGTCATCGATTTTGTCCAAATTGGTTCGTAAGAGTCGACTCCCATGAGTCGTTGGCTGGGGTTAAGGATTCGATTGGAGTCAAATCGTTGTTGTTCGTTGCCGGTAACTAGGGTCGTTCAAATGCTGGAGTCGGTAAGGTACTACGTTTATTCTCTTATCCATCGATCTTGCAAGTTGACTGAGTAATACACGGTATGTCGTGAGAGCGTTGCAGAAGTGGTCGCACTTCGGGATCTAAGGCGTCAACATGCTAAGTTCTAGCAAGCAAAGAAAAGTGAGGAAAGTGTAGTCCAGTCATTTGACGTTGAGCCATCCAGCTCAGGGATGTTCGTACTAGCACCTAACATTCTACGCAGTTCGCTAGGCATTCAGATGTGTGATCAGGTGATACTCGATAGCATCGAGATTCGTAAGGATTCAGAAAGGGGTGAAAATATCATGTTCGAGTAGAAGACAATCACGGCTATGACTCCTATAGACTGCTGAGTTCTAACATAACATCATTTAACAGAGCGGAACCCCTCTCACACTCGTTAAGCCTCACTGGGACTCACATGCACCCTACATTATTATTATGTGTGCACCCATAATAATAAGGCAATTTGCATGCTTATCTAAGTGCCTCTTAACTCGCGCTAAAAGTTTCCCCGAATTCGAGCAATAAGACAGATGACGCCACAACATAGATCATGAAAGTTCAAGAAGAGTCGCACTCTTAAAACACGTAACATGGGTTGGTAACATAGAAGTTCATACTGTAGTGCTAAATGTGCATTCACGTGTGATGTTATTCATAAGCAAACACTGGATATACTATGCAATAGTAAACAAGAAACGAACCTTGCAGTCTGGAGCTGAGTGTCATGGTCGATTTCGGATCCGTTCGGTTATAGTCTGGTTTTATAAAAACGTTTTAAAACCAAGTTCACTATAACCAGTGGCTCTGATACCAAACTGTCACACCCCCAAAATACCACCTAGGGAATGTCCCTGTTAGGCGTGTGACGTCCCAACAATGAGCCACTAATTACATTGAACCCATACATGTTGCAAAATAAAGTTCTCGATTATTAATAAAAATACCATCAACAAGTTTAAGTGAAAACCAAAGTGTTCAGCGGAAGCAAAGTTAAACAAAGTCAAACAGTTAAAAAAAAAAACAATATATAGTATCAAGAAATTAATAGCATAAATCCCTCCAGTCGACCCATGACCACTCCTGCTACTCCAGACAGCAAGTTCCAATGCAATACAGCTAACGGCCTACAAGCATGCAAACAAGTGTGTCAGACGACGCTGGTGAGTTCAAAGTTTTGTTACCGAGTTTAGTTACCAGATACATGTATAAAACAGTTTAACAAATTGATCTGATGTTGTTATTACTCGATTACCGTATGTGGCGACTAGATGTGAATGCCCAACCCCAATGCCTCCATTTAGGCATTGGTCATGAGGTCAAGGTATCAAACAACCTTGAATAGATGTAAGGGGTCTTATATATACACGATGAGAATGCCCAACCCCAATGCCTCTAACTAGGGGTCCAGGTAATTAGTTCACGCCCGTCCTTTCGGCCCGGTGTGAGGGTGCCAATCCTAATAGCGCTATCAACTAAATACCTCGTTGCTTCTTCAGCAACACGGTAGATGTACGGGGTCTTACATGATTTATACTGTGTTCAATAACCAACATCCCGATTAAACAGTTTACCCAGTATTCCCTTCAGAAACGTTTACCAGATGTCCCAAACCACCGGGACACATGCTTAGAGAAGTGCAGTGAACTCACCTTGGATTGCTCGGTAATGAAATTTACTTATTCCCAGTTGATCTACCAACCACGTCCTAATCATGGTTATTAATCTAATTAGTTTCGTTTACTATTGACCACGTGTGTATCAAATATATCACATAGCACTTAAGAGATGGCACATAGCATGCGAGTCCAACACAATTTCCACTTAACAGTCCAAACTATCAGAACACCGTTACATTCAGCCCGGTAAATATAGTCCATGAAATTTTTGTGCAACCAATATAATTTACTAATCCCCTGCCCAACCAGATTTAATCATTCTGGACCGCTTGTACTCAAGCCCACAACATGCCAACCTAATAACCAAATTCAAGTATATATGATATGCCAAAGAAAATATATAATCAACATGATTGCTCCATTTAAGTACATATATGATCGAAGCCCAGTAATCTATGGTCCAATACAGCATATGTTTGAAACAAATCAATTCAATATTACTTAGACTAAAGGTGGCCCAATAATAGCATTTAACACATAAATCTGATATACATGTATCCCACCTACTATATTTAACCGATACATGCTACCCGGCCCAACTGTGTGTATAAAGCCCAACATCACAACCGCCCCAAATAACAATTCCATCTACTACTTTCTGTATTCCATTTACAAGTATTGGCCCACTTAATGTATATATATGTTACAGAATTCAATTGTTTATTTGTTAACTATTAAACTAATGCTCAAGCCCAAAGTCCCAGTTGTTGATCACCAGCCCACATCCCAGATCGTGTACAATATGAACTCTTATAACATCCATATTGAATTATGATCATATAATTTATAACCTAACATCATACCCCTTACTAACATCCTATAAATCGGCCAACATTAACAGTGTTTAATATACAAATTATTAATCAGATTCACCAATAACAAATCACCCATCACAGCTCTTATTATTTTCTTGAAGTGCCGCGAGTACGAACATCAAAACAAGATTGATTAATCATCATGAAAGTTTCAATACAACCGATAGCTCATCGCATAATCATATACTAACAAACATTAACTAAGACTCAAACAATTTAATTATCCTTCCGTCTATCTTGAAAACTCACCATCACGCGGACTAGATTAATCGAATCAGATTTCTCATTTAACTCCTATGAATCTACATCACCGAGCACGTCATGTTTCATTCATCATAGCAAACTGATTCGCATATGTACTAAATCACAATCATGCATTCCAATAAATCATTTAACAAACACCCTAGTCATCCGTTACTACTAACAGTGACTAACAACATGTATTTAATCCAATCCACAAATCATGTTATGTATTTAACCCTTTATTCATGCACGCCCTAACTAGCACCCACACCACAAACCAATATAACCTAATCGTTACAACAAGCAGGAGCGGTGATACTAACCAGGATGCAACACGAAAATCAATATGAGAACTTCCAGATGAAAGAAAAGCCGATGCTAAGTCCAATGAGAGGAGGAGAGGAGAGGTGATGCGAATATTAGGGTTTGATAACTGACGTCTCCGTGCAACCGTGCAAATATAGAACCAATATAATTTCATGCTGCTGTTGGGCCTCACATGGGCCGAAAGCCCATCTCAGCGACGAAACCTTAAATGGTCGACGAAACCTCAAATGGCCATCTTTAATTGAGCTCACATGCAACAGTTTTCGTGGAACCACTATAATTCATATGGATTTTTATTTACAAGCCCAATCATTAACTCATCATTATGTTAAAGATAAACCCCAATATATAAAATATGCATGCCGCCCATAAAGAAGTTCGGAGGTGGTTTGGGCTTAATCTTGGGCCGATGAAAGTCCATGTGGATCAAAGGGTGTATTATTTGAAGGAGGAGGTGTATGGCTAGGCCCAACAGATCAACAAATATAGTCTAACAACTTATAAAAATATTTATAATCCCAAAGGGCCATTCAATGTTTAAAGTAACATACACTCAATCATACCAATTTAGGTTTACGCTAAACCATTTATCGAAGCAAGGATGTTGGACACATTTATCATAGTGAGGATGTGAAAGAGAAACAATGAGCAATAGGATCACGAGACTAACCTTGAAATTTCGGGTTGTCACATCATCCCCAACTTGAAAGAAATTTCGTCCCGAAATTTAATAAGCAAGCACAGAGAAGTGAAGTGATAAATCAAGGTTGCTACAGATTTTCCTCAGGTGCCACATAAACAGTTTATTGCTGATTGTCGCAATGCTAACATTGGCCCGACGAAAGCATACAATATACACGTTGTTTTAAAGGGAGGTCACCAAAATGTTCGTGGAACGACTACTAAGTTTAAGAACTTTAGAAGAGATATCCGGGAATTCATTGGTGACAGAGATGCACAAATGGTCGTTGACAAATTCAATGAACGTGTGGAAAACAAGCAAAATTACACGTTTAATACACATATCATTGAAAAGGAACTTCAGTTGATGTTTTGGTGTGTTGGAGTTTCAAAAACAAATTATCACGCTTTTGGCGATGTAGTGGCATTTGATGCAACATATCACACAAACATGTAATGTTTTTAAAATATTTTCTGCATTTAGTATCTGGCTTTTTTCTATGTCTTTAATGTAAACATTATATTTATTCATCTTTTTTTGTAGGTACGATATGATATTTTCCCCTTTACCGGGGTTGATCATCATAAGAAGTGTACAATTTTCGGGGCTGGATTGATTCACAACGAAACCATTGAATCATAATCATGGCTTTTACAAAAGTTTCTAGAAGCGCACGATGGAAAACAACCTCTTATCATATTAACCGTTCAAGATTGCGCCATGAAGCAAGCCGTGAACAATGTATTTGATAAGCTGTACACAGACTATGTATGTGACACATCACCAATAAAATACCAGCTAAGGTATGGTAAATGGATTTTAAGTACGTGTATCTGTATAGGTTACGTATGTGTCATGTATATGTTTAAAAAATAGCTGACTTTTCTGATATACACATATGTACAATTACGTATGCTGATTGACGGGTGTATTTATTATGATACTAACGCAATGACTTATCCTATATCCTATGTGTAGATAAAGGGCAGTGATGAAACGAATGTTGAATTAAAGAAACAGATCCACAAACTGGTGTGGAATGTTTACATAGAACCCCACAGGTTTGAAAAGAGATGGAACTTACTCATGACTGAGTATGGTTTGGAAGATCATGCTTGGATGAATGAAATGTACGCTATAAGGGATTAGTGGATTCCATGTTATTTTCGTGATATACCTGTGTTGCCTTATGAAGACCACTTCTCGATGCGAAAGTGCTAATCATATGTTTAAAGCAAATTCTAGTCCCCATAATATGTTGGTGCAGTTTATGCTTTGCTATGATACATCGGTGGACAAGACACCTAACAAACAACGTAAATTGTCTTATGAGACAGACACAACCAATCCCGAGCATTTCAAAACATCGTTTTCGATAGAATGTCATGCCAATGAAGTATATACACGCACGTTATTCTAGGAAGTTCAAAAGGAGATTGACAAGTCTAACAGTTTGTGTTATGTTGCCGAAAGAGGAATGGTTGATGGAGTTAATACGTATCTCGTTGCTCATCAAGATCACACCAAAGAAATTGTGAATGAGTTTAAGGTTAGTTACACTTTTAGTGTCTACAGTTCTTACAATCTTCACAACTTTGTTTCTATTGAACAAATTTTAAATGTCTTTGTTAATATTGTAGGTAACTTTCAACAAAAGTGATTTTACAGTTTCATGTGTATGCATGGGTTTTACCCGGGTTGGGTATCTTTGCCGACACGTGTTTTGCGTATTCAGGCATCACAACATTTTTCAGATTCCAGCCAGATACATACATCCGAGATGGTGTAGAGAAGCTATCCCAGCTAGTGTACACTTCCTGGAGAATAGGTTATGTGACGACCAAAGTAGGAGTGGTGTGTTGTGGCGCGGGATTTGTCATAACATGAACATGTGTAGAGATAGGGTGCGTGGCAATATTGAGAAATTACAAGAGTTAAGTGACCAAATACAAGCTATTAAAGATAAGCTTTTCAGCGAGATACCGTACGATCATTCAATCAATAAAAAGGATATTGTGATAGAGGATGTAATTGCGCATAAACAACCAGTTGAGTTTCTTGCACGGCACCACGGAAAATATGCAACAAAGGATGTGGAAAGCATAAACAAACAGTTGGTCCGGGTGAGAAAGCAATCAAGATTAGTAAAAAACCAAGAAGGAAATGCAATTTCCGCAAAAAACGAGTTAGGGGCCATGATAAGAGGAACTGCCCGCTCAAAAAGGGGGAGCCGGTTAAGGACGACTCGACAACCGACGAAGAAGATGAGATATACGAAGATGAAGAAACTGAAGAATCTGGCTCTGAGGATTCTGTTAATGAAGAATACTTTCCGTAAACCGTAACAACATTCGCCCTTTTTTCTAAACATTTCTATTGGCTATTGTATTAGATTACATGCTTATGTAGATTGTCTTCTCATGTACCAGCAACGAAGTCTGGGTTTTTTTAACTTTATATCCAGTTTCCATGCTTTGTTTAGTGACAGCATTCTCGTCTCCTATTTAGAATCGCGATGTATGCAACCATTTCTAAGCATTAACCTTTTTGCAAAATAGATGAGTGAAGTTAAACAATGCGTTAGACATGTGTGAGGAATAAGGCTCAAATTATTCCGACTGTTAATTATCTATACTATTTTTGCAACTTTCGGAATGCACATAAGCGTGACAGTTCACCTTACTAATATATATAGAAACTGGACGTTACGATTACGTTAAACATTATCCCATACACGATATTTCGACATAGCATGATTAACACCCACCAAAAAAAAAGCATGATAAGGAGTCTGTTCACAGATAAAATTGTCAAACAAAAGTAAATATATTGTTTCAACATTAGCAAAACTAAACTACAAAAACAAATTCCAGTAGCAGTCTTTTTATCTATTTCTCTCTGTTGATGCCGACATATTGGTAGGCTTCTTTTAGAATAGTTCGCGATGTTTGTTCGCCTCCGAAGTTATCAACTTAACTGCATACTTCTTCCTATGTTGTGCTATCTTCAGTGACAACTCGTATTTCAGAACCCATCTTCGTGTTTAATGTAACGTATGTGGACCTTATGTGATTGTATGAACTTGGTTGATTAATTGAATGTTATGTTTGATATTGTGTTATGTGTATGTATGTAACTCGATCGCACAAGCCCATTCGGGCCACACTTTTGCATCCGAAACCAATGGGCAGCCCAAGTTTGGGTTCGGCCCACTACTTCACACACATACACATACCTTAGAAAGTTTGGTTTCTCACTTGTTGCAAAATAAGAAAAACACACAAAACCCTACTCGCTCTCTCCTCTCTCTCGAAGCCGACGGCCACATCTCTCTCTCCCTCGAAGCTCTCTTGATTCGGATCATCCTTGTTCTAGCCTATAATCGGTTAGTGTTTCATGATTTGTTAAATGATGTTAGGATTTCATGATTTGATATAACAGTTAGGGTTGTATATATGATGAATGATGATGTTTACGTGAGGATGTTCATGTGAATCGGATTGCATGTTATTGATTTTAGGATCCGAATGGATGTATGTAAATTGATGGTGATATGTTTGAACTCGGATGATATGTGTTAATCCTAGTGTTTAATCCGATTGAATGTTTTGATAAGTTGTTGTTCATGATTATGATTAATTAGGGTTTATGTGAATTAGTGATAACAACCTTGTTTTGATCGAATAAATGTTAAATGGAAATTGTTTGATTGTTTGATCACACATATGGAAACTGTTAAATGGTGTAACTGAATTGCATAAGTTTAGGGAATTTGGTAGCCAATCGCACAAGATCGGATTTTATCACATAAGCTTTCTGATCGTACAATTCCTTGGTCGCACAAGGACTAATCGCACAAGATAGGTACAATTGCTTAAACTCACAGTATAAGTTAGCTAATCATGATCGCACAAGGCAGTGCCGATCGCACAAGGCTTGGGTCACACACATCTGTTGAACATTTTATACTGTTGGGCCGAATAGTCCAAAACACAATCGCACAAGTTACCCGGATCGCACAAATCCATCCGGACCGCACAAGACCAATGCATGTTATTAAATTTGGCCGTGTATCTACGTTTGGGCTTTTGACTTTTTGGGCCGGGCTTATGTTGGATCGCACAACATGCTGTGGATCGCACAAGGTGGTGCTGATCGCACAACATGTTGGGCCGGGTAGTGGTTGGGTTTCAACTACCCACTCGCACAAGATATTATTGGGCCTACATTGTTATCTCAGCCCAACACATCCTGATCGCACAAGTATGAATGTGTTATGTACTTAACTGTTATGTGTTTGCCATGATCAATACGTGTTCGAAACCTGTTAGCTTATGTGTAAACATACGTGCATTACTTGAACCTAGACCTGACTTGTATGGTAACCATGTTAGGACCTGGTTGACCCCCTTATAGCTCAAGTAACCTTTTCGTGTATCTGCCGAGCAAACCAAGGTGAGTTCACACTTTTTCCAAGGCATGGGATTCCCAAGGGTTGGGAATGGGTAAACAGATTAAACGGTAATTACAACCATCCTCTGGGAGTAGGATGCCAAGTATACACACTGGACCAAATCTCTATCATTAAGTCCCTCATTATATCGACTTAATCCCCGAGGCCTATGGTGAGCGGGTCATTAGTTAATAGCGCTATTAGGTTTAACAAACCTCACACCGTGTCGTTCGAACGGGCGTGTACTAATGGACTATGGGCAAAGTGTCAATGCTGATAGACATTGACTTAGGGCACCTCTTACATTTTCGTAGCAGTCGATACACATGGTCTGGTAACACATGGGAAGCCCCCACTAATCATCGCAAACATGTCTGGGAGACCGCGATACGAATCAATACGATACATGGTTTACAAAATGAATATATGATTTACGAAACAAATACCATAACTAAACAACCAACTGTGAACTCGCTCAACTTTGTTGTTGACTCTTTGTTACATGCCTTGCAGGTCGTTAGGTACTCATGGAGCTTGCACAGGGAGGCGCGGTCGTTGTGGGACATGACAATGGGTGCCATGCTAAAAACATTACTTTATTCCGTACTTAATACTTAAATTGGGTTTTACAATTATGCTTCCGCTGAACACTTAACTATGTTTTTGATTTGAAACACCTTTCATATTGTGTGGTTGAATTTTACTTATTACTTGTTATGTTCAATATGATTGGTGGCTTAATCCTGGTCAGTCACGCCTCCAAGCGGTAGTACTCTGTGTGTGGATTTTGGGGGTGTGACAGATTGGTATCAGAGCCATTGGTTATAGAGAACTTGGTTTTAGTAAGGGGAAAAAGTTTTTGTTAAAACCAGACTATAACCTGTACAGTGCTCAACGATCCACAACGACGCTTCGCTCTACGTGCAAGACTCAACATTCTAGGTAATATGATTTATGTTTACATTGCCTACTTGCTAGATTACATAGAACATTGCTCATGGTATGATTAGATAAAAGTAACAGCTATTGCTTGAGAACACTTATGTGCTTACTATCTTCTGTCATCGCAACTTCTCGAACCTCCCTCACTCATGTTTCCCTTTTGTTATGAAGATCATGAGTGGACGCGTTAACATGACTCAAGCCCAGTTGACGGCTCTGATTAACGAACAAGTTGCTGCGGCACTTGCAGCCGCACAAGCAGGAGGTATACCCTGCAGTCACAAACTCACTCTAGGATCTTTAGATCCTACATTCCTAAACCAACTCTTGTGTTAAACCTTGTCCTGTTCTTATACACAACAGGTCAACACGCTCAGCTACCTGTATGCACCTTCAAGACTTTCATGGACTGTCGTCCTAGTACGTTTAGTGGCACAGAAGGAGCTGTTGGACTCCTCCATTGGTTTGAAAAGCTCGAGTCCGTCATTGAGATATGTGAATGCCCTGAGGCTCGCAGGGTGAAGTATGCCACTGGTACCCTTGAAGGCATTGCGCTGACTTGGTGGAATGCTCAAGTTCAGATGCTGGGGTTGGCGGCTGCTAATGCCACCCCATGGAACGACTTTAAGGAACTGATTAAGCGAGAATACTGTAGTCGTGATGACATCCACAAGCTAGAAGTGGAGTTCTTTAATCTGAAGATGACGGGGTCAGAGATGTGACAACTCGAGTTTCCAAGATTCCATTCTCGCATTTATTGCACGTTCACTGTTTGTTTAATCGTTTACTTGCACAATTAGTTTGTTGTGAAACTGTAACGTTTTGATTCAATAAAGTATATTGTGTTTGAGCATGGTTATGTGTTGCTTATGAATGATTTGACAAATACTTAAATGTGGTGGTGAAACTGTAAATTGTATATCTTGTGCATGCAATATGTGATAGATAATTCTTTAGGGTGCTTAGTGCTAATAGTGAAACTTAAATCATTCTTAACCCTAATCCCTTTTCACTAATCACCACCAAAGAAATCAAAACACGTACTTTCACTATTCTCTGAGTATCTCTGGCAATCATCACCATCATCATTGTTTATTGATTATTTGATTGTTATCAACTCTTGATTTCCTCTCTTTATCTAGAAACAATCCAAGGTAATTGTTTATTGATTATTTGATTGTTATCAATTCTTGATTCTTGTGATTCTTGTAAACCCTAGTTCTTCACATGCTAGTTCTGTAATTGTTGATTTGATTCTGATTATTGTGATAATGTTGTTGATTAGTTGTACAATCGATTGCCTGATGATTTAGATTCATGGTATGTTAGAAATGTTAACTGTTGATTTGATTTATGCTATGCACTGCATGAGTTAGAGTTTCCTGATCGTGTGAAAACCAAGAATGTAACTGTTACAATTGTGCAATGGAATGGAATATCTAATGAGTTATGTTTGTCAGAGTTTTGATATGAACACAAGGGTCCGACCTTTAATGATACAATAGATGTCCGAGTTTTGTAACAAAGATAGCTTGTCCGAATTTTTGTAACAAAGAGATCCTGTCCGAGTTTCATATGGGGAATGAGTCCGAATTCTTAAAGGGGATGGATGTTGTCCGAATTTTTATGATCAAAACAAGGTCCGGGCTTTGAGTACAAGTAGTGTGTGTCCGAGTTTGTGAGGAGCCCCACCTAGTCCGACTTTTAGGGATGTAAAGGGGGTCCGACCTTTATTGAGGGGTGTGGTCCGAGTTTTGTCACCCCATGTGTGGTCCGAGTTTCAACCCCCTCCCCCTCTGTCCGACCTTGTGAAGACCCCCAACCCCTGTCCGATTTTTAACCCCCACCCCCCTGTCCGACTTTGTGTGATGATTAAAATGAAGCTTTGAGTTGTATGTTAAATAATGTTGAATCTGTTAAGATATGTATGTTACTTTGCTAAGCCACTAACTCCATTAAACCTGTTAAGTTTATTAACGCTGTTAAATATGTTAAGTATGTTAACTATGTTAACTCTGTTATGATAACTACGTTATGTGAGTTAACTGTAATATGTTTCTGATTAACTCTGTTATGCATGTGAACTATGCAAAGTGTATTAATCCAGTTAAGTGCGGATGATATTGTTAGTTTATGTTGAGAAAGCCTTTATGTGAAACGTGGAATTGTATGAAGGTGATTAACTGACGTATGATGCATGATATCAACTGTCAAACATACTCTGTGGTATTAATTGCATGTGAAACTTTACGAACTTGAACTGATCAAGTATACGTGCTTATTATAGGACTTGATTGATTAATTGCTAGCACATAGTTAAGCATACCGAGCAAACCAAGGTGAGTTCACACAGCCAAGGCATGGGGTTCCCAGGGTGGGAATGGGATTTGATTATTTACTTGTACTTACCTGGATAATGGAAATTAGTGATATGATCCTCGGGTGAGGAAGGTTATTGATAAGATACGACTAGACTAGTGATACTTATAGAACTGATCTTCGCACACACGCCAGGGTTGGCTGCGATAATATGACTGATCTTCGCACACACGCCAGGGTTGGCTGCGATATTATGACTAATCTTCGCACACATGCCTAGGAAGGCTGCGAACTATACGCTAAACTTCGCACATGTGCCGGGTGGCCGCGATACAAATATACCTAGTCTAGAATACTTGGAAACTTTCCCTAATCTTCGCATACATGCCTAGAGGGCCGCGATACGAACTAATACGATACATGACATAATTAACGAACACAAGGCTTACTATACTATTACAATTACTGAACTATAAACTGTGAACTCGCTCAACTAGTTGTTGACTCTCTGCTGCATGCCTTGCAGGACCTTAGGTACATATGGAGCTTGCACAGGGAGGAGCAGGTCGTTGTGGAGCATGGATCGTGGATGTTTTGTTTCACTTTATAACACTTGAACTTATTACATACATTGGGTTTTCATATTATGCTTCCGCTACTTAAACTATGTTTGGTTTGAACATCAACTGTGTTGAATTGGGTTTTTATGAATTACTTAGATTATTATATACTGTGTTCAATATGATTGATGGCTTGATCCTGGTCAATCATGCTCCCAAGCGGTGATACTCCGCGGGTGGATTTTGGGGGTGTGACAAGAGATAGAAGCGTATACGAAGCAGTCCAACGAGCTGGCCATCTTGTGTCCAACTATGGTGGACCCTCCTATCAAGCGCATTGAGTTGTACCTCAGAGGCTTAGTACCAGAGATTCAAAGCCATGTGACGTCTGCCAACCTTGCTACTATTCAGGATGTTACCCGTCTTTCTCATCGTCTCACAGATCAGGCAGTGGAACAGAACAGATTGCCTAAGCGTATCAGTGCTGCTACTACTACTACTTCTGCTACTCCCAGTGATAACAAGCGAAAATGGGATGGAGCCTCCAGCAAGGGTTCGACTTCAGTATAGTCCCAGACACAGCAGCGAAAGATTAAAGACTATCAGAGCCCTAGTCAGCAATCTTCTGGTGGTCAAAGGCAGGGTGGATATCGAGGAAACCTCCCGAAGTGCAACACATGCAACAGGCACCACAATGGTCAGTGCAACAAGGGTCGTTGTCAGAGATGTCTCAAGATGGGTCTTGAAGCTAAGGATTGCAGGAGCTCACGACCTGTGAATCAGAACCAGCAACAACAACCACCAGCTCCACGGAACCAGCTGTAGCAACAGCAGCGAGGCAACAAGGGATGCTTTCAGTGTGGTGCTGAAGGCCACTTCAAGAGGGACTGCCCCCAGTTAAACCAGAATCAGAACAACAATAATCTGGGCAATGGGAACAACAATGGGGGAAACAATAATGACAACGGTGCTAGGGGTCGTGCGTTCGTGCTTGGTCAGGGTGATGCTAGGAATGACCCCAACGTAGTGATGTGTAAGTTCCTTCTCGACGACTTTTATGTTACTGTTTTATTCGATTCGGGTGCCGATACCAGTTATGTATCTCTAAAAGTTAGTCAAATGCTTAAACGTGCACCAACTCCTTTAAACACCAAACATGTCGTAGAGTTAGCCAATGGTAAAAGTTTAGAGGCCACACACATAGTTCAGGGTTGTAATCTTGTCCTCGCTGGACAGACTTTCTCTATCGATCTCATTCCTATAGTTCTGGGTAGTTTCGACATCGTCATTGGGATGGATTGGTTATCCCAACAGCAAGCAGAGATCTTATACAAAGAGAAGATTGTTCGTATTCCCCGTTCTGGTAAAGAACCTCTCGAAATTCAGGGTGACAAGAGTGGTGCCGTGGTGGGCATCATCTCCTTTCTTAAGGCTCAGAAGTGTTTGCGAAAGGGCCACTCCGCTATTTTAGTGCTAGTTACTGACGCATCAACGAAAGAGAAGAGATTAGAGGATATTCCAGTGGTACGTGACTTTCCTCAAGTGTTTCCTGAAGATTTACCTAGACTACCGCCTCATCGCCAGGTCAAATTCCAAATCGAGCTAGCTCCTTGAGCAGCACCAATAGCTCGTGCACCGTACCGCTTAGCTCCGTCAGAATTAGAAGAACTATCGGCACAGCTACAAGAACTCTTGGAAAAGGGTTTCATACGTCCTAGCTCTTCGCCCTGGGGAGCTCCGGTGTTATTTGTGTAGAAGAAAGACGATACCTTCAGAATGTGCATTGACTATCGTGAACTCAACAAGGTGACGGTGAAGAATCGCTATCCTCTTCCACGTATTGACGACTTATTCGACCAGTTGCAAGGGTCGAGTTACTACTCAAAGATTGATCTGAGGTCAGGCTACCATCAATTGAGAGTCCGGGACGAGGACGTCTCCAAAATGACATTCAGAACTCGCTACGACCACTACGAGTTTCTGGCCATGCCATTCGGGTTAACAAACGCGCCTGTAGTCTTCATGGATCTTATGAACAGAGTGTGCAAGCCTTACTTGGATAAGTTTGTGATTGTATTCATTGACAACATCCTGATCTACTCTAAGAGTCAGGAGGAACACGAGCAACATCTACGACTCATTTTGAAACTACTTCGAGCAGAACAGTTATACGCCAAGTTTTCAAAATGCGACTTTTGGCTTCGTGAAGTTCACTTTTTAGGCCACGTGGTAAACAAGGATGGGATTCATGTGGATCCATCCAAGGTAGACTCGATTAAGAACTGGCCTGCACCACGTACACCAACGGAAATACGCCAATTCTTGGGTTTGGCAGGTTACTACAGAAGGTTCATCAAAGACTTCTCGAAGATTGCGCAGCCGCTTACACTACTGACACAGAAGGGTGTCACCTACCGTTGGGGTAATACACAGGAAACCGCTTTTCAGCACTTAAAGGATAGACTCTTGAGCGCACCCATACTCTCATTGCCAGAAGGCACAGACGATTTTGTGGGTCTTGGATGTGTGTTGATGCAACGTGACAAGGTCATTGCTTATGCGTCACGTCAACTTAAAGTTCACGAACGAAATTACACCACACACGATTTAGAGCTGGGAGCTGTTGTTTTCGCGCTTAAGATATGGAGACATTACCTGTACGGTACCAAGTGCACCATCTACACCGATCACAGGAGTCTCGAGCATATCTTCAAGCAAAAGGAATTGAACATGCGTCAACGACGATGGGTCGAGTTACTGAACGATTACGAATGTGCCATCAAGTACCATCCGGGCAAAGCAAATGTTGTGGTCGACTCCCTCAGTCGAAAGGATACTACACCTAGGCGTGTACGAGCATTACAACTTACCATTCAGTCCGGTCTTCCTGCACAGATACGAGATGCTCAAGTAGAAGCATTGAAACCAGAAAACGTCAGGGCTGAAGCCTTACGCGGCTCAAGGCAGCGGTTAGAACAAAAGGAAGACGGCGCTTTCTATGTAACGGGACGTATTTGGGTCCCACTCTACGGAAACTTACGTGAGCTTGTGATGGATGAAGCACATAAGTCTCGCTACTCAGTACATCCTGGTTCAGATAAGATGTACCACGACCTTAGAACTACGTATTGGTGGCCTAGTATGAAGGCCCACATAGCAACTTACGTTAGCAAGTGTTTGACTTGTGCGAGAGTCAAGACGGAATATCAGAAACCATCGGGCTTACTTCAGCAACCAAAGATACCACAATGGAAATGGGAAGAAATTTCCATGGATTTTGTTACTGGTCTGCCTAGATCTCAACGTGGGAATGATACTATTTGGGTGATCGTGGATCGACTCACAAAGTCTGCACACTTCATGGCTATTAAGGAAACAGACAAGTTCTCTACCTTAGCAGACATTTACTTAAAGGAAGAGGTTTCGAGGCACGGGGTGCCAACCTCCATTATTTCCGATCGTGATGCACGTTTTACTTTAGAACTGTGGCAAGCAATGCATAAATCTTTTGGCTCTTGATTAGACATGAGCACAGCTTATCACCCTCAGACGGATGGGCAGTCTGAGCGCACTATTCAAACCCTTGAAGACATGCTTAGAGCGTGCGTAATCGATTTCGGCAACGGCTGGGAAAAACATCTCCCGTTAATGGAGTTCTCGTACAACAACAGTTACCACACCAGCATTCAAGCCGCTCCATTTGAGGCATTGTACGGGCGTAAATGCCGATCACCTCTATGTTGGGCAGAGGTGGGGGATAGTCAGATCACGGGTCCAGAACTTGTAGTAGACGCAATGAAAAGAATTGCTCAGATACGACAACGAATGGCGGCAGCTCGTGACCGTCAGAAAAGTTACACTGATAAGCGCAGGAAACCACTCGAGTTCCAGGTTGTGGATCGAGTGCTACTCAAAGTCTCACGTTGTAAAGGTGTAGTTCGTTTTGGCAAACGAGGCAAGCTCAATCCGTGATATGTCAGACCGGTCGAAATCATCGAGAAAATAGGCAAGGTGGCCTACAAACTGAACCTCCCAGCAGAACTCAGTGGGGTTCACAACGTAGTTCACGTGTCAAATCTGAAGAAGTGTCTGTCAGATGAGACCCTCATAGTTACTTTGAAGGAGCTCACTATCGACGAGCAGTTGCGATTCGTCGAGGAACCAGTTGAAATCACAGACCGGGATGTAAAGGCCCTTAAGCACACCAGGATACCGCTCGTTCGAGTTCGTTGGAACTCCCGTTGTGGCCCAGAGTTCACTTGGGAACACGAAGACCAAATGAAACAAAAGTATCCCCAATTGTTCGCAAACAGTACAACCACTACTGAGGCTGAAGCTACTGCGGAATTTCGGGACGAAATTCCAAACCAACGGGGGAAGGATGTGACACCCCAGGAAAACCAAGAAAACCATGCAACTTAACTAGCTTCCTCAATGAGTAAGTGCTAAATTTCGAGACGAAATTTCTTTCAACTTGGGGATAATGTGACAACTCGTATTTCAGATCCCATCTTCGTGTTTAATGTAACGTATGTGGACCTTATGTGATTGTATAAACTTGGTTGATTAATTGAATGTTATGTGTTATGTGTATGTATGTAACTCGATCGCACAAGCCCATTCGGGCCACACTTTTGCATCCGAAACCAATGGGCAGCCCAAGTTTGGGTTCGGCCCACTCCTTCACACGCATACACATACCTTAGGAAGTTTTGTTTCTCACTTGTTGCAAAATAAGAAAAACACACAAAACCCTACTCGCTCTCTCCTCTCTCTTGAAGCCGACGGCCACATCTCTCTCTCTCCCTCGAAGCTCTCTTGATTCGGATCATCCTTGTTCTAGCCTATAATCGGTTAGTGTTTCATGATTTGTTAAATGATGTTAGGATTTCATGATTTGATATAACAGTTAGGGTTGTATATATGATGAATGATGATGTTTACGTGAGGATGTTCATGTGAATCGGATTGCATGTTATTGATTTTAGGAACCGAATGGATGTATGTAAATTGATGGTGATATGTTTGAACTCGGATGATATGTGTTAATCCTAGTGTTTAATCCGATTGAATGTTTTGATAAGTTGTTGTTCATGATTATGATTAATTAGGGTTTATGTGAATTAGTGATAACAACCTTGTTTTGATCGAATAAGCGTTAAATGGAAACTGTTTGATTGTTTTGATCACACATATGGAAACTGTTAAATGGTGTAACTGAATTGCAGAAATTTAGGGAATTTGGTAGCCAATCGCACAAGATCGGATCTTATCACATAAGCTTTCTGATCGTACAAGTCCTTGGTCGCACAAGGACTAATCGCACAAGATAGGTACAATTGCTTAAACTCACAGTATAAGTTAGCTATGCATGATCGCACAAGGCAGTGCCGATCGCACAAGGCTTGGGCCACACACATCTGTTGAACATTTTATACTGTTGGGCCGAATAGCCCAAAACACAATCGCACAAGTTACCCGGATCGCACAAATCCATCCGGACCGCACAAGACCAATGCATGTTATTAAATTGGGCCGTGTATCTACATTTGGGCTTTTGACTTTTTGGGTCGGGCTTATGTTGGATCGCACAACATGCTGTGGATAGCACAAGGTGGTGCTGATCGCACAACATGTTAGGCCGGGTAGTGGTTGGGTTTCAACTACCCACTCGTACAAGATGTTATTGGGCCTACATTATTATCTCAGCCCAATATTGTAGGATCGTGTTTCGACCCGAACGAGTCGTTCAGAGGAGTTTTGATCAGATACAGGTGCGGAAAACAAGTATCTGACTTAGAAACAGCTAGCAAATCACTTTTAACATCTTTTTGTATTGATATCTGACAGATTACATCCAAATCTCACACCGGTAGCACCTCGGTATGGAATTGCACAACTACTTATGTGATTTCGCGTATAAGCACCTATATATAGTGCTTGTGATTTCGCTCCAAGGTACATGTCACATGAGCGAAATCATCAATGACCTCATAAGCGAAACCCCTCTGTGTCCCTATAAGGGAAATCCTCATCTAAGACATATATACTATCCTATTTTCTCGTAACACGTGTCCTGATCTAACAATCTAAGACTAAGACTCGATACAAGACGAAGTCGACAAATGCATGCACCAACAGACTCCCCCTCAGATGTTGATGAGTCGACTATCGAGTCATGACAATGCTGTGTCTTCACTTCTTCAGTCTTGATCAGTCTCTGGGCTTCTCTCTCTCTATTTTTATCTCTTTCTCTTTTATCACCAACACACTTCTTCTCTTTAGATGTTGACAAGTTTAAATTCATCATCACCAACATGCACTCCCCCTCAAATGTTGACTCTTCCTGCATAATGTCACACCCCGACCACGTAAAACAACAAAACGTGACGGAATCGTCGGGGAGTGTTGTAACAGAATCATTGTTTCATAACACATGGAAAAATTGAAATTTTGTTTTATTGATTGAATGAGTTACAATGTCTTAACAAACAAAGAAGTATAACATAATTAACTAGTCTTGCGTCTGTTAGTGTCACTAAGGCCTCGTCCAATCCTATGTGAGCATGCATCAATATCATCATCAAATATCATCAACTATTGTACCTGAAACACATGTGAAAATACATCAGCATAAAATGCTGGCGAGTACATAGGTTTTGTGAAAATAGGATTCATGACTTAGAACATGTTTAGTTAAGTTAGAAAACAGGTTTGGTATCAAAACAAACGGTTTTGATACCCTAGAGTAGTTTGGTTACAAAATACGCGAGAAAACGCATTTTGGCCGAAACTACGACTCGTCACTAAGCCTAGTTAACGTGGTAATCAGTAGGTATAGTCACTAGGGACTACAACCATCGTGATTACGCTTACGTTATGAAGTTCAACCGAACTTCGCGTTGACCATTGACTGGTCAAAGCAGAAAGTCAAACACTGTTTGACTTTAACATTAAAACAAAAGAAAAGCACGAAAGAATACTTACAGAAGGTCCCCGCAAGATTTCATCCGATTCTCTCTCAGGTAGGAAGCATATACTTCCACTTAGAGAGCTTGAATCAGATTCAAATGTGAGGAATGAATGAAAACATGGTGGGTATTTATAGTTTTTGCACAACCGTTAAGATCGTTCATCGTAAAACTGTAGGTCCCTCGGAGGTTGAGGTTAAACCTTATCCTTGTTATGTTTAACACACTAGCAAGTGCGGAATCCAAGCTAGAATGCAAACCGGTAGTTTATATGAGAACACAAGCTACAAAGAGAAAGGTAGACACACGAGATATCAAAGTTTTCTCTTGTATTTTAGTGGACACGGTTACAGCCCTTGACCAAACTGAAAATACGCTCTCTACAAGACTAAGTTCACTCACATTCTGAAGTGAACACATTACATGACTATATATACTCATCACAGATCGTCTGGTCGAAGGATCAGATAGACTGATCGAAGGATCATCTATCGATCTGAAGCCTATCGAAGGATCCACATATACCTCGAAGGATGATATCCTTCGAGGTCCATCCATATCCATCGAAGGCTTATCCTTCGAGCTCATCGAAGGATCTAAACAATCCTTCGATGACTCATCCTTCGACACAAACATATTAAAAACTATGTGCTAACTGTTTGGCCAAGTCAAACCAGGAGGATGGTTGACTTGGTCAAACTTACATCAAACACGCATATTAACCAACATAAGACGTAAACAAGACTAATAAAAGACATCGTTTTATATCATGACAAAATACAGACAAAGTACAGACACAAGTGCACCAACAAACTCCCCCTTGGCTGTAGCTTTGTCTCGATCTTCGTGTCTTCAAGTCTCTGACGTCCTTTCAACCGTTAAGTGATGTGTTGACCATGCACTTCCCGCATTCACAAGTAGGTTGAAGCAATACAAAGCCATCTTCTGAAACTTCATTGCTTGTGCACGATCCCTAACCAAGTAGTTGGTCTCGTGATCCTTAAGAACGATAATATCCGACCTGGACATGTTAGTAATCCACATCGGATCTATCATTCGAAAGTTCTCCTGACTGTCTTGGAATAAGATCACCGCTTCTCCAGTATCTGCATCATAAACCCAGCAACGAAAGTTACCCAGAAAATCTATCCTCATCTTTAACAACGGTATTTTCTTCATCAACTTCGGAGGATCATAAACCAATCGATAACGAGCAGTATTTGTATCTGGATCAAGCGTAAACCTGATCTGCTCGTATCGAGGGAACTGCGGCCTATATAACGGATCCTTCCAACCAATTCTTCGTTCCAACCTGATCTTCTTGGCGAACAGATTCACCATTTTGTCTTCGACTCGATTAATAACCCTCAGCTGAGCCAAAACCGCAACATCATAATAAGGAAGTGAAAGAATGCTGAGAAGAGTCCTGAAGTACTGAAGGCCGCATTCTCGCTTCACAACCATGCAGTGAAGCTCCTTGATGAACATCCAGCTGATAATACGACCCCGAGCCTGATTCCTTTCCAGATTCATGTAGTTGGCCTGATCCAACGGAGGGAGCGGAGGAGGATTCCTAGCTAGGAAATCCGCTCGCCATTCGTTCACGGTCTTCTCACGGCTTTCTTGAGCTGTAGGAGAATCTGAAGAAGGATTAGTAAATTCTGCTGTCTTTGCCGCCACAAACTCATCATCAAGCGCATTAAACTCCGCATTATCTTGACCAACATAAACAAGACGTTCCGGATCCGAACCGATGAAGATTTCTTCAGTCGTAGAGAAATCGATTTCGTCCGGAACTAACGGAGTAGCATCGATCGTCTTCAAATCAACTTCAGCCAATTCCTTCAGAGCTAATATACGTTCATCATACATCTCTGTAACGTGTTCTCCCTCTTCTAATAGTTCACCCGTGACTGGATGATACTGTTGAACAGTTGAGGATTCAGGGAGATCGGTAAACGCTTCCGGTTCAAGACTAACATGTTCAAACCCTGCCGAAGCTTCCCACGTTTCAGTCTGCTCAGATGGACCAGTAGTAGCTGTTGGAGGAGCAGTAGGAGCATCTTGAGACGTACCAGACCCACCTGCAGCACCGGATGCAGTTGCACCGGAACCTGAGGCAGCTGGTTGATCAGGATTTGCTACATCATCGTCTTTGTCATCGCCACGCTTTGAGGGAATGATGCCTAATGCTTTGCACCTTTCATTCCAAAGCGTAACTACTTTGTGATCAAATTTCTTGAAGTTTGCTTGAACAGGCTTGAAAGCTTCTATTAATCGATCATCACGATTTTTATAGCGATCCGACAGCTCTTCATGCTTTTGCTTTAACACTTTTGCCTCATGCTCTAACATAGTGCTATGCCCTTTCATTATCTCAACTTCCCTATCACGAGCCCTGTTTGCTTCTTTCAGTCTTTCAATCTCTAGAGCTTGTTCTTTTATCTTAAGATTCTGTGCACTAACAATTGAGACTAGCTTGTTGTGTGCCTCCACATCCTGTGTTCGCTGTACACGATACTCTTCAATCTTTCTAAAATGCCGACCGACTAAGTTACCCAATTCACTGACTTGTTCGATCAGGAAGTGAATTCTCTCAGCGTCAGACAGACCAGACAATGTTTCTGCTAGAGTCGGCCGTGAAGGCTCAGGTCCTGATGAGCCAGACTGACCAGATGGACCGGAAGTACCTGTTGGACCAGTAATAACAAGAGGAGGACGTGTGTGTGTACCTGAGACAGGAGTTGCAGGTGGCTGTTGATCAACAGTCGCCGTGCGTGTCCCAGAAGACGTCTGCGGAGAAGAAACCAGCGCCAGCATCTCTGAGGTAGTTAATTGATCACTGACAGGTGGTAGCTAATGCTCTGGAGGCGTTGAATGCTGGATCGAATCAGGTATAGTGACATCACCAGCAGTTTCACCCATTGACCCTGATCCGTCCTTTGATTTCTTCGAAGTACGAGTACCCTGTTTTCTTGATTTCCTCTTCTTTCTAACCAAACCAGGAGCAGCAGGAATATAATCATCATCTTTGTCAGATTTTGCGGCACTAACCAGTTTCTCTATACGTTCAAAACCACGAAGATTCCCGCGCTGATCATAAACCTTTCGCATCCCTGGTGGAGGAGGATTATCATCCTCAGAAGACGAATCATCATTACCAGAACCTCCTTCATCATCAGAAGACGAACTGCTTTCATCCACCAACCTCCTCGGCTCGTCCGCCTTACCTTTACCTTTGTCGATCGCATCATCGCCTGACCGACTTGCAGAACCACCATCTCCACCTGCACTACCACGAACATCAGAATCGACGAACACTCCTTGAACTTCTTCCGCAACAACATTCACATCAATTTCAGCATGTGTTGCAGCACTGGAACTGCCAGCAGACTTCTTGCTCGATGCTTTAATTCCGTGCTTAGCCTCGAGTTGTGTGTTAGCCAACGCAATTAACCTGGGCTCTTCGTCATCAGAATCACTTCCATCTCGACGCCACTTGTGGTTCTGTGGTGCCTCGTAGGCCAGATCATCGAGGTGACCAATAAGCTTTCTGACTGGATCGGATTCCTTATACTTAGACATAGACTTGAAGATCAGCAATGTACGCTCGCTCATCGGATTAACTGGTAGAACATCTGTATCAAACTTGGGAAGATTCGGAATCTGATCATCCATCATCATTTGCAAGAATCTTGGATATAACCAAAACTTGGTTGACGTCCGTTGATTTGCTGACGGAAGTGGCCTGCGGGCATTCTCTTTCAGATTGTCAAAAATGTAACGTGATATGTTGAACGGCTTGTTCAGAATTAAAGCCGTAAACAATCCCGTCAATTCAATAGGCGACAAATCGTATCCAGACCGTTTGTTGCTCAGACAGTGAATAAGAATATGCAATAAGAACTTGTATCGTAACGGCATGAACCCTTTGTTTATCTGATTTGCTAGCACATTATCGGAGTAACGTAGCCTCATCAATAAACCACGCTGACACTGTAAATCAATAGAAGTCGAATCTTCTGGTTGATCTCCCAATTGCAAACGCGCTCTGATGGTGTTCTCTGTGATCACCACGGGTTTCTCAGTAACGAATCCTATAACCACTTCTTGGTTATTCACTGTTTCAACCACAGCAGAATTCCAGAATTCCTTGATCTGGGACTGGTAAGCGGTGTGTTGTGTAGTAATGGCATAGTTGATTCGCGCCCGATGAAGATACTCCATTATCCCCTTGTATTCCGGACTGACTTTGTCTTCCGGTTGCAGATACGCGGCCATGTTGTGTCTTGGCTCGGACATAGATTCAACTTCAGACTTTTCTTTCTTAGTTGGTTTTGCCCGTTCCTTCTTCTCTTTCGGTGCCATTTCTGTTCATGAAAACAAGGACACGTAATGAGAAAACAGTCAAACAGTCAACAAGGATTTCACACTTAGAAAGATTTCAGTTTCTTGAAACATTTCTAAGTGTTGATTCCTCGAAGGATTCCATTTAGACATCGAAGGATTGACACTTGATTCGAAGGATGACGATTTGATCGAAAGATGTTATTTTCCTCGAAGGATGAAAGGCCTTATCGAAGGATCAACTTTCGAAAGATCATTAATTTTGAAAGATATCTGGGTCAATCGAAAGATCTGATCAATCGAAGGATGAATCCTTCGAAAAGCCTAGTATCCTTCGAGTCTCAGTTCGAAGGATATTTTGCAGTCCATCTTTCGAGGTTAAGGAACATCATCTTTCGTGATCGAAGGATGTTTTCCGGTGGCACTGTTCATCGGCGTGTTTTCCGGTGATTGTTTTAAGTGTGTTTTAAGAGTGTTTCAACCCATTCAAAAACATCAACATCAAAACCAATCAAAAACATCAACATCCTAGTGTCAAATACATTACATCTGATGTCTGATTTAAAACAAAACCCCAAAACAGAACTATGGTTAACCCAAACCCAAAACCCTTGACATCAGGAACTACCATCCCATCATTTTCATAAGTATGATCAGATGAGGTGGTCATGTTGTTGTTTGTTAAGGTATTAGGATTATCCTACCGTGATTGTTGTTGTAATCCTGATAGCTTAACTTTTGTTTCGATTTTGGCAGAGTTTTGGTAGGATCAGAGGTTTTGAGATGAAATTTGAACTGTTATGTTGAAATGAAGAAGAAGACCCCTTTTATACTCTGACCTCGAAACGCGAACCACCTCGAAGGATCATTATCCTTTCGAAAGATGAAAAGGTGCTTCGAAAGATGAGATTTTTGGTCGAAGGATCCAGATCTGGATCGAAAGATACCAGATATTTGTGGGAACCCTCAACAACCTCGAAAGACGATCCTCGAAGGATATCTTTCGACCTGATCCATCTTTCGAAAAGTCTGATCAGCTCGAAGGATCCAATTGGTCAAATCCTTCGTTGACCAATTCATCTTTCAAGCATCAAGATTGACTTTCATTGACCATCTGATCTTTCGAGGGCCATTGCTTCCTCGAAGGATCAGATTTTCACCAACACTTTGGATTTTGGGAATTTGCAATTCAAACCCTTCAAATTCTTAAAAGTTTTCAGAAACGACCGTTTTGAAAAATTGCCCGTTATGAAGTTCTGCAAAGGTCAGTTTTATGAAGTATCTCGGCTTGCCAGGTATCGGATCGAGCACCAACATCGGTTAATCAAAAATAAGATTAAATTGAAAATCTTTTTGGATTTTGATAAAATAAAAGACAACAATTTTAATATCCTTTGAATGTTATCAAACGACATCACCGCTAATGTCGTGCTGATATGCACCAAACGACAAAATTGTTTAAAATAAGACAATAAAAGTTAAGCAGTAAAGTAAATATGTACAAACACAACAATGTTTTTGCGAGTTTCTGGCGAAGAGAATCATATCAGTTTGCGGTCTTTTGTCAAAACACATTTCCTTTTAATATTCTTTTACAGATATGGATAAGTATTCTACCACAATTACCGATATTGTTATCCACTTAAACTCAACGATCAAGTGTAATCATAATACATTGAGATACATTTAAGGTATGATTTATACTTACCGACCGGTGTTCATCCACTCACGACACATTCCCGTATCAAGGTATGCACGAGAGTTCATCTTACTGGCGAGTATACCATTTATCATCCGTTTTTAACGTATATAAAATGTGAACAAGTCACTTATTTGAGTTTGAAAACCAAGCCCTATGTGATGAAATCACTTATTGATGAGGAACTTGATTTTCATATGCATGAGGGCACAGGAGCAAGTCCGTGAACAGGTCAGTACTTCCGTACAGCAGAGAGACGAACTTGACTCCCGGATAATTGTGATATTTTATCACTTATTTGTTTGGACATGTGATTGTTTATCACTTATTGAGGTCGAATGCAGTATGTACACGTATGTATGGTATCATGGAAGAACTAGACTTTGTCTTTTATAGAAACAACCATGATACCCAGATGATAAACAACATAAACCCCGAATATCTCAGAACCTCGGCAATCTATCAAACGAAATTTCGGTACCAAGACCATATGCCAATGAGCGGTTCCCACGCGGTTTTCAGTTCGTTATGTTTATATCTCCTGCATACTTTAAAATGATCGTGAGTCTACCGGTACATCATTAGTAGAGCTACTTATCATTTTCTTTTCTTTTGATTTCTAGAAACATGTTTCGACCGACCTCTGATGTAATATCATTTTCTCTTATATTACCAAGAAACTCATTTTTGTTTTTCTATTGTTTTTGTATTTTTCTGAATTTTCTCCCCCTTAAATGCAGAAAGTAAATAAAGTAAAGACATATTTTTGTATTTTTGCGGTTTTTCAATGTTTTTGTATTTTCCTTGAAACTTTCTCCCCCTAAAATTCAAAAATAAAATGAAGTAAAAACATATTTTTGGATTTTTGGTTTTAGAAAAATATTTACAAAAACGATTTCCCGATGTCGGTTACTCTTGCTTCACCTTTATGCCGTTTACCAAAAGTAAATAATCGAATCTTGATTTATCAAATGCTTTGTAAAAAGGTCGGCACGTTGGTGATCGGTATGAATGTGAACCACATCGATAAGTCTCTTTTCAAAGCAATCACGTATGAAGTGATATTTAATATCGATGTGCTTCGTTTTTGAGTGCTGTACAGGATTTCTAGTGATCTGTAAAGAAGCTTCATTATCAACATAAATAGGAGTAGTTAGGAATTCAAAACCGTAGTCCCGCATCTGTTGTTGGATCCATAGAACCTGGGAGCAGCAACTAGACGCAACAATGTATTCCGCTTCACATGTAGACGTAGCCACACATGTCTGCTTCTTGCACTGCCAAGTGACTAGGTGATTGCCTAAGAACTGACATCCTGCTGTAGTTGATTTGCCATCTTTCTTGCAGCCGCCGAAATCAGAATCACTGTAAGCCTTGAGATCGAAGTTATCATCCTTAGGGTACCATAACCCGGTGTCAGGGCAACCTTTCAGATAACGAAAAATCCTTTTGACAGCAGCATAGTGAGAGACCTTCGGATTCGCTTGGTATCTGACGAGAAGGCACGTTGGATACATAATGTCGGGTCTTGATGCGGTGAGATACATTAAAGATCCAATCATAGCACGATAAAGTGAAGAGTCCACAGCTTCCCCTTTTTCATCCGGAGTAATCCCGTGATTCTGCGGAAGAGGAGTAGAAATTGGCTTCGAATCGGACATCTGGAACCGGCTCAAGATGTCTCCGACGTACTTGGTTTGATGGATAAAAATTCCAGATTCGGACTGATTAACTTGCAAACCCAAGAAGAACGTCATTTCACCCATCGCACTCATCTCGAATCGATCTTGCATCACCTTCTCAAATTCCTTGCATAACTTATCATCGGTAGAACCAAAGATAATGTCATCGACGTATACCTGTACCAACAGAAGATCTTCACCTTTTTCCTTGATGAAGAGGGTACAATCGATCAAAACCCGTCTAAACCCGTTGTTCAGCAGGTAGGTAGACAGTGTCTCATACCAGGCTCGGGGTGCTTGATGAAGACCATATAACGCCTTGTTAAGTAGTAAAACTCTGTCAGGATGTAATGGATCTTCAAACCTCGGTGGTTGCTCGACATATACTTCCTCTTCGACTACTCCGTGAAGAAATGCACTTTTAACATCCATCTGGTACACCTTGAATTTTTTGAAGGATGCGTAGGCTAGAAAGATTCTAATAGCCTCCAGACGTGCAACAGGTGCATACACTTCATTGTAGTCAATACCTTCTATCTGACTAAAGCCTTGAACAACTAACCTTGCTTTGTTTCGGACAACAATCCCACGGTCGTCCTTCTTGCACTTAAACACCCAACGAGTTCCGATCTTCTTGTAGTGGTCGGGCCTATCAACCAATTTCCATATGCCCAACTTCTCGAACTGCTGAAGTTCTTCTTGCATGGCTTCCACCCAGGAATCATCTTTCAATGCCTCCTTCCAAGATCTAGGCTCTTCTTGGCTAACATAGCAGGCGAAAGACCAATCATTTTGTTGTCCCGATTCTCGTATCTCAGCATACAAGCCAGCATTTTCGTTATTTCTGATTTGATTCCTTGTCCTTACACCACTGAGAACATCACCTATAATATTCCGCTGAGGATGAATGTTATGAATTCGGGTTTTAGGAACTAGAGGAATTTCAACATTGGTCCTCAAGTTATTGATATTTAAATTCCCGATATCATTCTGAAGCTGTTGAGTTGTAGAAGATGATGCATTTTCTTCTTGGACAATTGGCGCAGACACTGGATCCGTTGCTTCTGAAGTACCTTGAACCGGACCCCGTGCTTCACCATCATTTGCATCAACATACTCCTCATCTTCCGATGACAAATTGTAGTCGACAACATCATTAAACACCTCATTTGAAACTAGATTGTTGACAGAAGAAGATGCTTGTGAGTCAACAATGATTGGGCGAACTAACTGAGAGCCAGTCGCATTCTCGCTTTCAGACAACATTTGAGCAATTGCATTGTCATCATCAAATGTCGGCAGATTGAATGAGTCGAAAAGACCATCATAATCGAACATCCATGGATCTCCAGAAGGCTTCGGTGGATTAGAATATCTTTGAACTTTTACTTCACCCCATTCTTCAATCTTCTTGGTAGTCAGGTTCCATACTCGCAGATTAGGAGTAGCATACCCAAGGAAGTAACCTTCGATAGCTTTGGCACCAAACTTCCCGTCAGGCTCAATCATGGTACATGGTGCACCAAAAGGTTCTAGATATTCCAAGTCAGGAGTCTTCTTGTGTAGGAGTTCGAAGCACGTTTTGCCATGTCTTTTCACTGTGAGAACCCTGTTTAACGTGTAGCAAGCCGAGGCAACAGCTTCAGTCCAGAATCGAACTGGAAGCTGAGACTCAGCCAACATGGTTCTTGCAGTCTCAATTAAGGTTCTGTTCTTTCTTTCAACGACTCCGTTTTGTTGTGGCGTGTACCGAGAGCTGTATTCATGAAGGATTCCTTTTGCAGTGCAAAATTCATCCATAACCCTGTTTTTGAACTCGGTTCCGTTGTCGCTTCGAATTTGCCTCACCTTTAGATTATAAAGATTTTCCAACAAGGTGATCAAATTCTTTAGAATTTCTGGAGTCTCGCTCTTGTGGACCATGAAAGCAACCCATGAAAATCTTGAATAGTCATTAGTGACTACCAAGCAGAAAACCTCCCCGTGCATACTCTTGTGTTTGACTGGGCCGAAAAGGTCCATATGCAGACGTTCGAGTGGCATGTTTACAGTGTTAACCTTCTTCAATGGATGTGATTTCTTGATCTGCTTCCATTTCTGACACGGCACACAGACATCTTGAAGTTGAAAATTCTTCACATTGACACCTCTCACCAGATTGTTTTTGACAAGGTGATTCATTTTTCTGAGGTGAATATGACCCATCCGTCTGTGCCAAGAGATCGTCTCCTTTTCAGTGGCTTTTGAAATAAAGCAAGTAACTTGTTTGGACTTAGTTATTGCTTGGCTCATATCGAGGACATACAAATCATTAACTCTTGGTGCTGATAAGAGAATCCATTCTTCGGGAATCTTGAATCCTGGCTTCAGCACATAACAACCGGCATCATCAAAATGCACAGTGAACTTCTTGTCGCAGATCTGAGAAACACTCAGGAGATTGTGATCCAATTGTTGCACATAATTGATTTTGTCGAAACTCACAACTCCATTTGAGATCATTCCCTCGCCGGTGATATACCCTCCTTTGTCTCCAGCAAACGCGACATATCCTCCTCTTATACTTCGCACATCGAAAAGAAGACGATAGTCGCCTGTCATGTACCTGGAAGCCCCACTATCAACAATCCAATGACTATTAATAGTTCCTCCTAGAGCCGCCTGCACATGCAACTAACTTATCAGTTTGAGAGGGGGACCCAAGCCTTTGTGGACTTGGGTCGTCCTTGATCATCAAGGAAAGTGATTTCAATCACTTGATGATTAGGAAAAAGAACCTGTGGTGCTCCCCCTGATTGAATTACCTGCTTTTGCTTCCAAGCTGTTTGTCTTTTACCAGTATTTGAATTTATTGTTTTAGCATTTACTGGTTTTACAGTTTCAGGTTTTGCTTGTACAGGTTTTTCTTCTTTGACCTCTGATTTTAAGGCCTTTTCAATTACCTTTTGATTCTTTTGCTTTAACTTCTTTTCCCTTTCTTTCAAGACACGTGGGTCTTGTTTTGAGGCAACTGGTGGTTTTTGGTAATCGATTTCTTGGGGAGCACTCGTTTTTGACTTCAGCTTTTGCACGTATGGGCAATATCTTACAATATGCCCAACTGTGCCACATTCAAAACATGTTCTCCGCTCTACAAACTTCGGAGAAACATGTTGATGACCAGACGGAGAACCAGACAATGAACTTTGTGATTTAGACGTGCTTGGACCTAAATCGCATCCGTTGGTGTGTTGGGTGTAATTATTCTGATCATTTCGTTTTAAAATTCTAACTTGTTTTACAAAATCAACGTTAGATTTATCCTGAAATGTTTCAAGTTTGTCTGAACCCGTGGATCCAACAAAGTTCATTTTCGGTTCTCGTTTCTTAACAGGAGCTCTTTTGTTTTGCACCTTTTGTTGTTGAACCTTAGGTTGCTCAACCTTTGATTGTTGAATTTTAGGTTGTGCAGCCTTAGGTTGAGTAGCCTTAGACTGTTCAACTTTAGGTTGTTGAACCTTTGGTTGTTCAGTCTTAGGCTGCTGAACTTTAGGTGCTTGAACATTCTTGTTCTGAGCCTTCTTTCCCTGTACTTTACCCTTTCCGGAATTGACTTGTTGTTTTCGCTCAATTGGTAGTTTTTGGTTTCCGTATTGTTTTCTAATTTGTTCACACGGAATTGGATCACATTGAGTGACGGTAACTTTGCCACTTTTCTTCCCCAAAAACTTATCAGTGCATCCTTCAAAAATTTGCTCAATTAAATCTTGATTTACATTTTTAATTGGAAAATCTTTGTTAGAGTATATTTTGCTATATCCTTTGAGCGTGTACAACAAATTATTCCCTTCAAGGCTAGATACAATGGACTCCATTGCTTTTGACATTTCAGTCTTACTCGGTTTCACTGGTGGATCACACAGGATGTGATTCTCGATTGGAATATCTGTTGTAACCGAGTTAGACTGTTGTTTCACAGTTTCTTCAGATTCATCGTCCGAAGAATCAGCATCCTCAACAATGGGAGGACTCTGTTCCTTAACACACGATGAATCTGTCACATTCTCAGATTCTGATAACCCGAGGATGATGTACCAGTTGTGAACCCGAGGCCTGCTGCAAAATCATCTAGACCAAGTGGCACAGTAGGTTCAAAACGGGGCATATCTTCGTCATCAGGCAATTTGGAGTAATTGTGATTCATTGGGGGAGGACATGATTTGTATCCAATACATTTTGCATCCCCCTTTTTCTTTTGAACGTCAATGATGTGATCCAATACATAGCGGGAATTGGAATAGCTTTCCAGTTTCTGCTTAATTGTTTCACATTCACATCGAGCTGTTGCTAACTCTACCATTTGCTTTTCAATTGTGTCAATAAGATTATTGTTAGCATGTTGTTTTCGCAAAACAGCCTTTTTTAATTCTGAAACATCATGTCTTAATGACGCAATTGTTGCTTTAAATTCCTTTTCATTTCTAGTTAAAAACAGGTTAGCTTCAGTTGCTTTAGAAAGATCTACAATCAATTCTTGATTGTGTTTGTGTGTGATTTCAAACTGACTTTCCTTTTCAGCATATTTTAAACACTTTGCACATTCAATAGGAACAGAAATAGAGTCAGAATTAGTATCATATACCTAAGAAGTCTGACCTTCTACGTGAGCCATAAAGGCTGTATGAAAAGAAAAAGATCCATCTTCAGAGAAGAACTGAGCAAGCTTCTCGGAAGCTCCAGCAGATTTCTGGCTGAGAATAGATCTCCTCTTGCATAATGCTTCAGCTTCAGCCAAAAGCTCATCAACCTCCAAATCTAAAGCATCACTTGATAAATCACCAGCATCAAGTGATTCCCCATCCATGCTCCCACTATAACCCGAACTTTCTTCATCTTCTGAAGATTCACCGGCAGACACGGGTTCTACTACCTTTTCAATCACTTTAGCATAACATGCTGTTCCACCATTTCCTCCTTTTCCAAGCTGAAGGTTCCAGTTGCAGATTTCATCAGCTTGAACAACCAATCCTCTGTGGGGATTAGTGTTTGTGGATCCAGATGCATTTCCTCCAACGGGAACTATTGATCTGACAGAATTATTGTTCGGTTGCTGTTGTGGCTGTCCTTGATTCCTGAAGGGATTCTGATTTCCTTGCTTAGGTGGCTTCTGACACTCCCGCTTGAAGTGACCCTTTTCACCACAATTGAAGCAAGTGACAGCATTCTTATCAAAACCATACTTGGTGTTGTTGTTGCTTTCCAAGTTGGTTCTCCCCGTCCTTTCCATAAACTCCTTTGCTCTTCGAATTGCACTAGCAAGAGCCCATTTGATATCCATCATTTCAAACTCTTCTCTATCCACTTGCTGATAATCTTCATTGGTTAGATTGATATTCCCAATCTGACCTGCGACCAACCCACAATAAGCACTAACCAAGGTGTTCAACATCTCCATATGCTCCTTGGCTATTTCGACACTGACTTTGGAAAAGTTGGAAGTGTCTAATCTGACTGTGTTCGGATTGGAAGTGGCTTGAAAGTTTGAAGAGCTTCCATAAAACCCTTGCTGTTGCGGTTGTTGCTGCTGAGCTCTGCTTGGGTCTAAGAAAGGCGGTGGTGTGAATTGCTGAGCTGTCGGTTGCACATACTGTTGTTGAGAAGAAGAATCTGGTCTTGAATGCATCATCGTGTATGCTGAAGGATCAAACTGATTTGTTGTGGAAGGTCCGGTGTTTGAGATGAAAGCTGTTTGAAGCTTCGCGTGTTGAGAGGCTGGTTTTTCTCCACTGATACCTCCTGCCATCCCATAGTACATCTCTGTATTTTGAGGAGTTAGTGTTCTTTTTGCCTTAAGCTTTTCTTCTACATCCTTGTTCTCCAATTTTTGAATTAACTCATAAACGGTGATTGTGTCTAGAACACCATTCTGTTTGAGAATTTCAAGAAAACTGCTCCACTTTGCTGGTAAGCTATCAGCGAATCTCTGCACCATTTCTTGTGGAGTGGCAGTGACTCTAAAAGCAAACATCTCGCTCAACAAGTGATGGAACCTTGTAGATAACTCTGCCAAAGTCTCATTCTCCATACACGTGAATCCTTCAAACTCTTTCTTCAGTAATTCTTGCTTGATCTTTCTAGATTGAGCATTTCCTTCACATTGTAACGTGAGCATATCCCACAAGCTTTTAGTAGTCGTGCAGTAAACAAACTGGTGGTAAATGTCTCTGTGAAGAGCTTGTGTGAGAATCATGAATGCTTTCTTTTCTAACTCAAATTTCTTCTTATCATCATCAGACATAGTGCTGTAAGTTTGTGGATTAGATCCTGCAACTTCCAAATCATTGTCAAATGCGGTGAAGAAGCACATCCATAGATCTTGACCTTGCCCCTGAACATAAGTTCTCAGTCTTTCTTTCCACCATCCCCAATCATTGATGTGATTTAGTTTTGGTGGTTTTGTGCTTGTACCAGTTTCACTGTCGTTCTGCATCATTGCTTGAATGCTGCTGCTTTGATTTGTGACCAATGCCCATTGATTTGCAGTTATCATTGCAGCTTGAGGTAGGGCAATAGCCCGTATCCATGCAGTCTTGTCGAAATCTGACGCAGATTGCGTAGCTGATGATTGCGTAGCTGATGATTGTGGAGTCAAAGTTGTTTGAGTCCACGCGGTTGGATCCCACTAACCGTTTGTTCCCATTTTATAAAAATTAATATATTAAGTGAAAATTGATTTAAAATTTGAAAAACAAGTTTTCCCTTTTTAAAAATTTAATTTTCACAAACTATGTTAATATCTCGAATGATAACAACCAGCCGAAGGATCCCTGATCGAAAGACCTGAAAAACACAAACTTGTTAAACTTAAACAGACTAGGATCGAAGGAACAATACTTGTTCGAAGGATCAACAGTGTTCGAAAGATCACTAATGAATTTCGAACAATGATTTCGAAAGATTTTCCAATCGAAGGATCCTTATCTTTCGAATAAGAACTGTAGATCGAAAGATATATCCTTCGAAAAGATTCCTTGCATCGAAGGATAAGTCACAGACTTCGAAGGATGTTCGAAGGATGATTATCTATCGAACCTCCTTTGATCGAAAGATAATCTTTCGACTTCGAAGGATATCCTTCGATCTGTACTGACACAGTTGACAAAAAGTGACAGGTTGGTGAAAAGGTGATTGGTTGGTAGAGAACTTTCGGCAGAAGGTATGTTCAGACCATACTTTCTACCAAACCAGATTTGACCAATAAAATATTACCTAAAAAGAAGGTTCTTATCCAGAAAACCGGTCACCGGAGTAAGCCGGAATTTGGCTGGAAATTACCAAACTTCTTAAAAACAAGTTTTTAAGTTACCCAACCCGTCCTTTAACACACCCGGTTAGTTTAGAACACGTTTTTACGTCTAGAAATGCGAGAAAAACACTAAAAACGGGTGCTAAACCATGTGAGTTTTTGTCCAAACACTCCAAAGTCTTGTATAAACTCGGTTTTTAACAAGGAAAAGAGCCAAGACTCTGATACCACTTGTAGGTCCCTCGGAGGTTGAGGTTAAACCTTATCCTTGTTATGTTTAACACACTAGCAAGTGCGGAATCCAAGCTAGAATGCAAACCGGTAGTTTATATGAGAACACAAGCTACAAAGAGAAAGGTAAACACACGAGATATCAAAGTTTTCTCTTGTATTTCAGTGGACACGGTTACAGCCCTTAACCAAACTGAAAATACGCTCTCTACAAGACTAAGTTCACTCACATTCTGAAGTGAACACATTACATGACTATATATACTCATCACAGATCGTCTGGTCGAAGGATCAGATAGACTGATCGAAGGATCATCTATCGATCTGAAGCCTATCGAAGGATCCACATATACCTCGAAGGATGATATCCTTCGAGGTCCATCCATATCCATCGAAGGCTTATCCTTCGAGCTCATCGAAGGATCTAAACAATCCTTCGATGACTCATCCTTCGACACAAACATATTACAAACTATGTGCTAACTGTTTGGCCAAGTCAAACTAGGAGGATGGTTGACTTGGTCAAACTTACATCAAACACGCATATTAACCAACATAAGACGTAAACAAGACTAACAAAAGACATCGTTTTATATCATGACAAAATACAGACAAAGTATAGACACAAGTGCACCAACAAAAACGAGCTTCGATCTCATCCGTACAAATGTGCCCATGGTTTTGTGAAACCATGGGAGCCCATAGTTTCATTAAAACCATGTGCAAATGAGGGGAACAGCTGTAACAATCTGGAATTTAGATTTTTCATTTTGGTCCCTTCCTAAGATAACTATGTCAGATTGTCAATTTTGGTCCCTGAATGTGCAAAACATGGTTTTGATGCATTTTTGACACGTTTAAGCCCCGTTAATCCCATTTCAAGGCCCTAAAATGAAGTTAAAGTATAGGGAACATGAAACATGCTCAAAAATATCTCGGATGTCGGTTCGTTTGGTCGTACAGTTGCGTTGTTCGGTTAATTACAATGAAACACGAACGAATGCGAAAAACGATCCAAACACCGTGTCGTTCGAACGGGCGTGTACTAATGGACTATGGGCAAAGGGTCAATGCTGATAGACATTGACTTAGGGCACCTCTTACATTTTCGTAGCAGTCGATACACACGGTCTGGTAACACATGGGAAGCCCCCACTAATCTTCGCAAACATGTCTGTGAGACCGCGATACGATACGAATCAATACGATACATGGTTTACAAAATGAATATATGATTAACGAAACAAATACCATAACTAAACAACCAACTGTGAATTCGCTCAACTTTGTTGTTGATTCTCTGTTACATGCCTTGCACGTCGTTAGGTACTCATGGAGCTTGCACAGGGAGGCGCGGTCGTTGTGGGACATGGCAGTGTGTGCCATGCTAAAAACATTACTTTATTCCGTACTTAATACTTACCTTGGGTTTTAGAATTATGCTTCCACTGAACACTTAACTATGTTTTTGATTTGAGACACCTTTCATATTGTGTGGTTGAATTTTACTTATTACTTGTTATGTTCAATATGATTGGTGGCTTAATCCTGGTCAGTCACGCCTCCAAGCGGTAGTACTCTGTGTGTGGATTTTGGGGGTGTGACATCTTCTTCTTTGCTTTAGCCATTTCGGTTGGGAACCCAACGTCCCAGCGATCCTCAGTGATCCCCATCCAGGTTTCCATGTGTCGCATTGTGTATATTCCGCACTCTTCATAGTTTCCTATCGTCGCCCAACTTATCTCCAAACGAACAAGATGACGTGCTGCAATATCATAACAACGTGGATGACGAACACGCTTCAGGTACTTGACGGCCACATCTTTCTGCGCACAAGACAACTTGGTTAAGTAAACCTGCAGTACACTTGTGTATTACATAACGACAGTCACGTACCACTTTCATCGGAGTCGACTTTAATAAAAAATCGTCACCGTCAAATATTTTAACTGGACCTTCAAAACGATCCATATTGTCTATGATTGTAATCGCCAGATTTTTCAGGTCAAAGCAAACTAAATAATAATGTCCATGATGCGTGTGTGGTGTACTATATTTTTATGTATATTTTTAGCCCTTTTTAACCACTTTTAGTCAAGTTTTAAATTTATAAAACATGATATTTACTAACACCAAACACACATATGGGCAAGTGCACCCATCGTGAGCGTAGTATAGTGTTGGTAAGATACCGAGGTCGTCCAAGGACACAAGAGCTTTTAATACCGGTTTATCCTCAACGTCTAACCAAATCAAAAATTTAGAAAAAGGTTTTAAACTAGAAAATAAAAACTAAAATGCTGAAATAAAAATAAAATAAAAACAGATAGACAAGATGAATCACTTGGATCCGACTCGCCTTTAGTGTAACCTTTGATTATTTCCGCATTTTTGCACTTTTTAAGAGATTATCTTAGTTATTGTAGTAGGCCCCTCTTTTGAAGGTGACGTTACCCGCAACCCAGTAGTTTGAGTCAGCAAGGATACAATCCTAAAGGGTCGGATTATTGAAAGATAATTAATTAAGTTATTAATGCGTAATGTGGTAGGCCCCTCTTTTGAAGGTGACGTTACCCTCGGCTAAGTAGTCTGAGTCAGCAGGGATACAGTCCTAAGTAGCCGGGTTAAAGTTTTAATAGTAGTTTACATATGAGGGGATCATAGAGTTTGGACCCCCGCCATCCAATACCATTGGGTATTGAAGGAGGTCCTACTAAATTTGACTCAGGTCCTTGCAGGATCTATACACTGAACAAGGCAAGACTCTTACCAAACCATTCCCTTAACCCCTGACCAGGTAGCCAACATATCTCCATATAGACCGTGGAGATATGAATGGTGAAAATCTTTTATTTTATATAGACAGTAAAATAATGCCAAGACACCACGGACAAATGATAAGGAAGATTCACCTTCAACATAAGAAACTAGTTATTAAAGTCATTAATACATAACCAAATAAAAAGTGCGAAAAGATAAAAAATGAAAAGTATTACAGTAAATGCTTGTCTTCACCAAGTGATGTAAGAGACTTAGGCAAACATGGCCTTTGATTGTCAAGAAATCTTACGATCAATCTTGGATCCCGAGACTACTCACACACTCTATGATGGATGATGGATGATGGTGTTGTGGTGGTGGTGGAGTGTGGGTGAAGTGTGAGAGAGGTGGTGTGCCAAGGGATGGTTTGCAAATGAGCCAAGCACCCCTATTTATAGCCTGAACAGAAGATCGGGCACGACCCCGTGTCCATTGGGCACGGCCCCGTGTCCATCCCTCTTCTCTTTCTTCATTAATTGCAGTTTGTCTGCATTAGTTGACCACGCCCCCGTGTCCGCTGGGCACGACCCCGTGTGCAGAAGCGTATCTGTACTATCAAGATTTCCTTAGATTCTGCGAATGTTAGACTTGACCACGGCCCCGTGTCCGCTGGGCACACCCCTGTGGTGGGTGATAGAAGCTTCTACAACTTTGTCTTTTCTGCAGACACTTGGGCACGCCCCCGTGCTCATTGAGCACAGGGCGTGTTTAGCCTTCTGTTTTCTTGTTCTTGTTTGGGAGGATGCTGTCGAGGGGTCGGGCATGCCACGTTTATTCCTTTTCTTGTATTTATGTTAGATTTAGCTGCCTTTTTGCTTCATTTGTTCGTTTGAGCTCATTTAATCCTGAAAATACAAAAGGAAGACAAAAACACACTTTTTCCAACATTAGTACTAAAAAAGGGTTAGTTTTATACCACAATTGATGTAATTTATATGTTGCATTTTGCACACATCAGTCCACGATCAAGAATTGGGAAAATAAGGTTCCCGTATTCTTTCAGGTGCATTAACTCCTCCTTTTCCTCCAACACAACCCTCAAGGCGCTAGTAAACATATCTAACTGTTTGTTGTCATCATAACTTGATTTGGTCAGCATATCCTCAGTCTAGTGTTTGAAACAAACAGAAAAAAAATATTAAATTAATGTATTTGATATTCTAATTACGTAAAGAACGCCCTAACAAGATATGCTTAGTATTATAAAATGTTCTTACAAAAAGGGTGGTATGACAAAGCAGTCTTGGCATTGTAAACTCTCGTCTTTTGACTTCGTCATGATTAAGCATAGATGCCCAACAGTTAATGATGCCATTGCTCAGCTAAACATTTGGTAGCAGATCCAATATATGAAAGTGCATCAGATGTGTTCCATAGGCAGTGCAGAAAATATCATTCCTGTACACATCCGTGTTGCAAACAAAAACATTAGAATACACATATACATATCCGTTAATTTCACCAGCTTTTGTACATTTGAGTTAAGCACTTACGCCATAGTTCTTCGGACCTCATTTTCCTCCTTTCTATCCCGGTCAGATTTAGCTTTAATTCTTTTTTCCTTTATCAATTCAGCCAAAGGTCTGCATGACCCATAAAGAAAGGAAACAACGTGAACATAATTAAGTAGTATTCAACTGTTTACTATCTAATCCTCTAATTCAAAAGCGATGCGTTATAATAGATGACAGATTAAACATATACCTTTCATCCTCTTTATCATCGTCTTTTTTCCTATCTTCCCTTGGCTTTGCCACCCTACGTTTTGGATATAAAAACTAGTTAACCAAAACGTATACATATATGTATTGTAAAATAATATTAGACCCTCACTGTGTATCAACTGCACCCTCGAGGACGTATTCCCAAACTATGTTTTCTTCCTTTGTGATACCCTTGGAGATATTGACTGCTCTCTCCAGCCAAGGCGATTTCCCGAATGCAGATATTTTAGGTATTCTCTTTCGCTTCCCTTTGTTGTCTTCATTTGCTTGTGGTAGTTTTTTCTTTATATCCCGCACTTCCGGGGACGGGAGATCTTGTGCGGTCCCACGGCTCAATGAAGGTATTTCATTATCATTCCGGATGTCATTCACCGGCACGCCTTCATCATCTAGCTCTCCAGATGCAATATCCTCAATAACATCAGCTAGCTGAACCACACTTTGTGTCCACATTGACGCAACATGCGGTGTTGAGAAGATGCCTGCGTCGTTATTGTGACAACCGGTGATATACGACTCTTAATTTCATGATTAACTGGTGATTAACGCGATAATAAATAGTGTTTAAAGACGTAGATTAACTCATTTAGGCCTTTGGAGTGCCTAGGAACGTCTACACGACTTTACAGTGCGTGAACGGTGGTATACGGAAAAATCTGGTGAATATTGCGCGACAACGAACTGATACCGTACAAAATACTGACAACGCCGACAAGTTTTAAATTTTTACGATATATTTTAGCTTCGTAATTAAATTTTAGTGACTACAGTCGAAACCGGAACGAAAAACGGATTAAAAACGACAACGATACAATTTTTCGCGATTATTACTGTAACCGACGAACGGGCGTGCAAACAACGACTACCGACCGTATTTTATGTATTTTAATACGAAAATTTTATCTTTTGATGTTAAACGGAGTTCGGGTTTTGACAACAGGTCTCGTAGGAATTACGGGCCACTTACGCACGAGATGGGCTTGTAGGCCCTGGGCCCAAGCCCAAAACCCACAAGCCTAAACCTGCACATAATAGTGGTTTTCCTACAAAATCTGTACAAGATCTTATAAAATCACCATAAAATCTCTAATAAGATCTTTACATAATCTACAAGATTTAGAAAATCCATACCAGATTTGCAAACCTACACTAAATCTTACCAGGAGATTTTTGTTCTCAAAAGTGGACACATAGGATCTTACAAGATCTCTGCTAACCTCTATATAAAACCCATAACACCCCATTTCCTTCAAACAAACCTACACACACAAACACAGGGAATTTATACAAGACAGATCTCAAATACTTCATCTTCTCTAATTAAATCCTACTACAAATAAGAATATCACCTTCATTCAATAATCAGACACACACACATTACACATTTGCTCTCTCTCTCCGATAGATGTGACCGGACTCCGGCCGGCAAGACCGGCGGAGCCGGTGGTGATTCACGGCCGTGCCTCCGCCTCGGCGCGGTGGAGGTGGTTTTCCGGCGCTGATCGACCCCCGGCAAACACCCACACCCTGTTTTACCCCCTCCTCTCGTCGGCATAAAGGACCACCACCACCGTGCGGTGGTGGTGAGCGACGACAGCGGAACCAGAAGACAAGAGAGAGAGAGAGAGAGACTAGAACGGCAGGAGAGAGAGAAAGCCTCGGTCCGACGGTCGGAGTCACGGACCGGCGGTCCTTGTCTCGGACCGGCGGTTCTTGCTTCGAAGAGGATGATGAAGACGACTTAACGGACGGCGACGGCGGTGGGGTTTGGCAACGACAGAGAGAGACTCAGAGAGCCGACGTCACCGGCGACCAACGCCGTTCACGGCGGAAGTAGCGGCGGCGGTTGATTCCGGTAAGATCTTGTCTCCCTGTTCGCTTGTGTTCTTTTTCTGCAGTTGATCTTGAAGATGATTATGGTTGATGATGTTCGGTTCACGTTTCGGGATATTTCGGGTCTCGGGTCACAGTTGGGTTCGGGTTTTCAGGTTCAGTTTCACCTCAGATCGGGTTCGGTTAGCTCAACGGAGGTTCAGGTCAGATTTGGCTCGGTACGAGTCAACTCAGTCGGTTGGGGTCAGCCGGTTCAGGTCAATCGGCCAGATTAAGACGGTCCGGTTCATGGTTTGGGTTGACTCGGTCAAACCGAGTCAACCCGGTCAACTCAGTCTCGGTCAACACAGTCAAAGGGTCAAGGACTCGATGCGAGATTTTGGTAAAGATTATCGGCGTGTTTAATATTTAAGTTATATTTTTAGTTAAAATTCTCACGTGACAACGAGCTCGAACCAGTGTGATTATAGTTTACATTGTTATATTTGACAAAATTATATATAATTTGATTGAATCTTGAAAATATAACGACAACTGGAGTTGTCGTGGTCATCCAAAAACAGAGGAAACTCTGCCCGTTTTTCGAGAAAATCCATAAAGTAAATGCGTTTTATTATAAAACAAACATTCGGATTCAAGTAATCTTTTAGAAAATAAAAAACGAACATACAATTACTTTTGACGACACTAAACAACTTACGAAAGCTACGATACGGGAATTATTTGCAAACAATAAACATAATTATTTTTAAACTTCGAAAAATTCGACAAAACTTTTATAAAATTAACGTAATGATGTATATTGTTTCAAATGTCGAATGATGATACGAATTCTCTTCATAAGAATAAATATTTTGTATTTATTTCAACAATCAAACGACACGACGATTGTTTTACTAAAATAAATATAGTTTATATATTTATTTGAAATGTTAATCGACATGAATTCGTATGATAAAAATAAATATAGCTTAAATATCATACAAAACGAATCCTTTTATAAATAAATATAGCTATATATTTATTTCCGACACAAGCAAATCGAATTCTTTTATAAAATAAATATAGCCATATATATTTTCAAACACGACAACTCGACAATTCTCTTATAAAATAAATATAAGTTTTCATATTTATTTCAAGCGCCGAAACGGCATGTACTTATTTTTTGGCAAATATATACGAGACATAATATATATAATAAAAGTTTATTATATATTACGTTCATAACGAATACTTCTAAATGCACAAACGACTTCTCGGGTCGACAAGCGACCTTAACTATATATTTATATATTCGATATAAATATTTATTTACTTTCAAATATCTCGAGAATCAAGTCTTTTCAAGACTCATTAATTATTACCGACGAATAGACGAACTAAGCAAAGTATAACTTCTTCGTTTCAACTAAGTTAACAACTTAGGTCGAATTGTTCAGTCAACGACTCGGTAGAGCTCGATGACACGTAGTTTAACTACTGCGTTTATTTAGAAACTTATAAGACATTCCGTGTTAGGAATATTGTAGAATGCACGCTAGCGAATCTCATCTTGGAAACAACATCACGAAGTCGTAATTAGCTAGCTTTGCACAAGGCAATTCAGGTGAATTCATAACCCCACTTTTTTTTACGGTTTTACATTTTTGTAAATGTTTTCGGGGTGGAAAGACATGCACGATTTTCAGAAACATACAAAGTTTTTCGATAAACAAAGACGGTGTATTTTTAGACAAAGCACGTTTTGCAAGAACATACAAAGTTTTGAACAAACGCAAAACTCGTATTTCTAAATCATATTACGAATGGATTTCGAGGAACTCAAATGATTTACGAGAGGTTTATACAAAACATACCGGTTTTTACAAATCAAATGCGTATTTTCGAAATGTGAATGATTTTCATAACTAGGGACGGGTCGTCTGGGGATAATCTATAGAGACTAGGGAGTTGGCCTTAGAGGCTGGGGAGGTTCAGCCTTAGAGGCTGGGGTAAAATACATGTTACAATTATTACTAACATTTATTTACATGGTATGGTTAGCGTAGGGAGGGTTTATACTACTAGATCATGTGAGGGCTGGGTACAATGCTTGAGGCCATTAATCCTCGTTGTTAGGACCAAGGGACACAAGAGTGATAGATCTATTTGGGTGTAGCAAGCCCACACCCGTGAGGCCGGGGCGGCCCATAGAGGTGACTGTGTCTTCCAGCCGAAGCCTGGTAACAAATTTGCTAGGTTTGAGTTTCCCTGCACTTTCTCACACATACCAGTGGCTTTGCAACCCATCGGTGATCTCTTTTTCCTTATTGCTACATACCATGGATTATTATCATACACACTTACAAAAATGCTTGATTTATACAAATTAAATACCATGTATTACACAAATTCAAAGTATAGGATTATACGGGCATAGAGTCAAAGTCAGGGTGGGCATTGACGGTTATACAAATTTTACAAATTTTGCAAATACAAGAGTTACAAATACATGGCTTTACGAACATAAATCGTTACAAATACAAAGTTTTCATATAACTTGACAAGAAAATGATTTCTAAATTCATTTTCTCAATATTATTTCACAAACCGGTTATTCAAAAGATTTATTTCAAATCTTTTACAAACAAACTATGAACTCGCTCAACTTTATGTTGATTTTTCGCATGTTTCTTTCTCAGGTTACTTTTCAAAGTTATGGCACGGTTGGACTTGGAGGACCATGAAGAGTCGAGTACTTAGTGGGCGTTCATTTTCTAGAAGTCTTAGCTTATTTTGCTTCCGCTGTGCAATGAAGATACCAGTCCAGTCACGCCAAGCTCTGATAATTTCGGGGTGTGACAGATTGGTATCAGAGCTATAGGTTACAGCGAATAAGGTTTTCTGTAGGAATACCTAGGCTCTAACCTCACTTTTCTCTGGGACTTAGACTATTAAGACGTTGAATACATACAGAACGCCTAGTACTCGAATATGGTCTCCAATCGTTGCTGAAAAACAAACAGTCAAGATTTTGTTTTACGCTATTGTGGTGTTATACACATGGTACACAAAAACAATTACATACAATACACAACACTCTGAGAGTTTAGGAAACATGCATTTAGGACCTTCAGAGACTCATGTTGAAGTTTATTAAAGGTCATCGCGTAGGAACCGCGAATATTAACTCGGGCACACACTATTATCCATATTGTCTATGATATATTAACTTTCCGAGCAGGCAACCTACGCATAACAAAACACTAGTGCACGAGAATACACAAAACTCAAATTTTACTTCAACGGATGCCGGAGTACATAACGTCCTACGCGAAAAATAACGCTAGTGCACAGGTATACGTGGAACTTAAGCTATATGTCAACGGAGGTGGAAGTACGACACATACGAGTATCGAGGCGAGGCCTTTGAAAAGACACGATGGCGCAATTCAACGACGACGCTAGATTCCTGTCAGCAGGAGGACTATCGATCAGGAAGCGACGGCTTGACACGCGATCCTGCAACGACATGGGTCATGCTAAGGAGAAGACGCATGCCTTCGTACTCCCCCTATCTGATTAACGACGAATACGCTATGTTCGACATTCCATGGTAATGTCACCTAACAACTGGTCGTCACATGAAACCCCAGGTAAAGTCCTCAAATTTCTTTTGTTGAAATCTCGACTTTCACACTAACTGAGTAGAATTTTGTATCTCTACTCCTCTTAATGGTCATTGTGTCACGATCATTTCTTTCAGTATAGCGAATATTCATTTGCTTCATTTTTTGAAAATTTATATGTTACGCATGCATCATTATTACGCATGTGGTTTCGTTTCGAATAAGCATTCCATCAAAGTTCAAATATTATTTCGCTAAATCTAATTATCGATTTGTGATTCGAACGATCCGCATTATTGTAACTGTTGGCTCTTTTGTTATCAAGTCAACACATTTTCTTGAAATTTCTCTTCTTTTCATGTTATATACATGGTTTTTCATTGTGACCATGCTGAAAGTTTTCTTGTCGATACATGTATTTATTGTCGAATTGCGTTAAAACCAAGTTCAATTGCTTGAACTTGTCTGTTACACATATTCAATTCATAACACCATATGATGTATTGAAGACATCATATTCAAATTCGTTTAAACAAGCGTTTCATTTGTTCCGAGTCGAAGTAAATTAGTTTGGCATTCGACTCCATTAAATTGTTTGTTGATTTCGACACCTTGTCGTGGTACTTTCACTTATTTGAATCTTGCGCTAAACTCGTTTACATATCTCATGCACAGATTTAATTATTTATTTATTGATTTAGATTAAATTCGCTTTGATTTATCACATTACAGCAGTCTTAACACAATCGTGTGATAAGACAATGGTACACAAAATTCATTTTATATTCTGGTGTACCTCCTAACGGTTCTTTCAACATCGATCGAAAGTTTTGCGATATTCATTGCTGCTTCATCTTCGATCGAAAACATTATTTCTTTGATGTTCAAATTTCAATTGAAAATCCTATGATGTTGTTAGAAACAAATTTTCATATTTACTTCATTGCGCTTTCAATTGGCTGTAAAACACAGGTGATACTTGTTCAATCACCCCTATTATTGAATTGTTTCATTCGTTGCGACACCTTGTGGCGTCGGTATGACTTGCAGCTTGTGCTGATCACGATCGAGTGTTTTCATGTAAACTATTATATTTGAGATTGTTGATTCTAAGTTCATCCAGTGGATGTTATTGCCTCTAGAACTCATTTACATACTGTGAACGTTCATACGGAAATGTCACGCTAGTGACTGTATCTATACGTCTTGTTTCCTTTGACATCAAATCTTTGAAACACATTTCTTTTAAACCGTTGGGTTCTCATTGTTGAGAAATGTCATTAAATTCACATGATTCGAATAAGACTGTTTCGATTACGCGGTCATTCACTTTGTTATTGTTCGGACTTACCTGCGAACAACACAATTCTGAGGAGATAACGTAGTCTAAATTTCGAGGACGAAATTTCTGTAACAGGGGGAGAATGTGACAACTGGTGATTTACGGCTCTTAATTTCGTGATTAACAGGTGATTAACGCGATAATAAATAGTGCTTAAAGACGTAGATTAACTCATTTAGGCCTTTGGAGTGCCTAGGAACGTCTACACGACTTTACAGTGCGTGAACGGTGGTATATGGAAAAATCTGGTGAATATTATGCGACAACGAACTGATACCGTACAAAATACTGACAACGCCGACAAGTATTAAATTTGATAGGATCGTACGGCTGACCCAAATGAGTCGTTTAGAGAGGTTCTGATCTATTTCAGGTGTGGAAAACAAGACATAGACTTAGTAACAGCTTGATCTTCACTTAAATCACTGATTGTATTGATTTGGCGTTGATTACAATCGATTCTCACACCGGCAGCACTTCGGCATGGATTACAAGGCAATTGTTACTTGATTTCGCTCCAGGTAACCTATATATAGTCACCTGATTTCGCCCGAGATGACACAGGACAATAGGAGCGAAATCTCCACTTGTGATTTCGGGCGAAATCACTACATGTGAGCTAGGAGCGAAATCAGCATTAAACATACTAACACCTCCTATTTTCTCGTAAAACGTGCCCTGATCTATACAATGCAATCTAAGACTCGATACAAGACGAAGTCGACAGATGCATGCACTAACAGACTCCCCCTCAGATGTTGACGAGTCGCACGTGTCGAGTCTTCTCAAACTTCAGCCTTGATCAGTCTCTGGGCTTCACTATCTCTATCTTCATCATCAACAGACTTCCCTTAACAATGTACTGGCATTCCTCTAGTTCTTCAGCATCATCTGCTTCAGGATCGTTGTCTGGCTTTCACACTTTGTCCATGATCGAAACCTGGCTCAAGCTCTATTCACAGAGTCCTCAGGTGTAGGAAACCTGGCTCTCTAACACATAAGCTTTTTTAGGATCGATCAACCTGGCTTACTTTCACACAGCTTTGATTCCAAAATCAAAACTTGGCTCTAGACTTGCTCAGGATTGATAACTCAGCTCTCATTTAACCTGCATATACTCTTCCTCACAGTAAACTTCTCATGTTCCAACTATAGAGACATGCATCAACACTGACTCTCCCTCAGAACAAACAAAGATTTTGATGAACCAATTGAAGAATTAGATTTTGAAAACATTTAATTCCAAAGAACACACTCCCCCTCAAATTTTGCTCATCATGTTTAGCACTCGGAATTTTGAAAATCAGCTTTTCAATATCAGTTGTCGAAAATCTTTTTGTATTTTTCACAATTTATGCTAAAACACACTAAAAAATCTTTCTGAATTTCGAAATGTAAAGAGAATAAAGACACCAATTGTAGAAATAAAGAAATGCAGAAACGAAATATTTACAGACAATATTTTTGTGAGTTTGTGCAAAAGGATCATACCAGTTACTGAGACATGTCATCAACACCATTAAGCTTAAATCATTTTAGGTTCTAAACAATTCACCTAGATTGTCAGTATATTTTTCCACTTAAATTTTTACACAAAGTTCAATTGTTTCGAGATACGTTATTAATGTTTTAAATACTTGAACTTATCCGTGTGTCCCACTACTTGAATATACTCCCGTATCCAGATCCCAATACTCAATCTTACAGGTGAGTATACCACAGATGATATCTGTTCAAGGGTTGGATGCGAGGGCCGTGAGAGCTCAGGTCGATACTTCCGTATACGCAGAGAGATGACGGCTTCGACTTTTGGTGTGTCCCCTTTAGAGGATCTTTTGTTTTGTTAGGATCTGAGTTTGGATTGATTGTGATTTGTGTTTGAATTTCGATGAACAAATGAAAGAGTAGTGCAGCGGAATTTAAATGGAAGCAAACTTTTCACAATCAAACAGAAGAAATGCTTTCAATCATACATTTTCACCACTGAATCAAATGATTAAATTTAGTTTTGAACTCCGATTACAATGTATGTATGATATGCAAACTCCCCCTCAGCCCGAGCTCAGTGTTTGTTCGTGCAGAAAGAAGATGGTGAAAGAGCTAACAGAACAGTACAGAGTACTGTTCTATTTATAGGCACTTGCAAACCACTGAGCATCTAAGCTGACGTCACCATGAAAGTGACATCTAACCTCCTAACAAACTCTAACCTCTGATCTATACAAACACTGCTATGGTAACTACTGATATTACATTTATAAAGTAAATATAAAACTGCTGTTGCATTCTTCCACTACTGTGAACCCAGCAGTACTTGTCATGATCAGCAGTGCTTGAACCAAGGCAGTAGATTGAGCAGCAGAGCTTTAGTTCTTCAATCAGTCCTTAACTTGATCAGCAGTTGTAGGTCAGCAGTTTGCATGATCAGCAGATAGGAGGTCAGTAGATGTTGAAACCACTTTCAAGGGGAGAGACTTGCAATCAAACATCTGTTTATTCTGGATCCACTGCCCTGATCCAGTTTTGGCTTTCATTATCTGTTCCTTTGGTAGGGTTCAATCCCAACAATCTCCCCCTGGAACAGATAATGCCAAAACTCTTCATTATTGTAGATATTTATTGCCTAAACAACAGTTCCCTTATCTGCCCTTTGAATTGCAATTCAAAAGTTAAGGCATCTGTATCATCATCATCCCTGTTAAGTGGAAGATCAAGGAGATCCTGCAAATCTTCAAGACCCAGGCCAAGAGCTTGTTCCCTTGTTAATTTCTTCACTTCGCCATCAGACCTGATCATAGTCAATACGTGGGTCTGTTTATCAGTTTTCCACTTTTGTACTTTTGAGCCTGATGGGTTTCTTGGAAGATTTTTATTTGTTGAGGAATTTGGTGATCCTGGCCTGTTCATGACTGGCTGAGCAGTACTTGCAGATTGTTCCAGTTCAGATTCTTCTTTCAACATTAGCATAAAGCCCTTTTTCACAATGTCATTTCCGGCAATTAAATCTTGAACTGTTTCAGCACCCAACTGGCTTTGACTCCTTCTTTTGTAGATAGCAGCAGCAGCAGGAGCAGTGGTTCGTTTGGCTTGCAGCTTTGGTGGTCTTTTTGAAACCTCTGCTGTCACACCCCCAAAATCCACCTGCGGATAATACCCGCTTCGAGGGCGTGACTGACCAGGATCCAGCCACCAATCATACTGAATGATTAAATTTAATATCCAAATAGTGCTTACTAACCATACGATTAGCAAGTGTTAAGTTTAGAGTTCAATGTTTTAAGTTCAGAGTAAAAAGTAGCGGAAGCATAAATAAACAGTTTTAAACAATGTTCATAAGGTAAGCATGATAAATGCCCAACACACGGGCAGACGACCACTACACATCCCAAGCAGCTGCTCCAGTCACTGGCCACCTGCAAAGCATGCAGTAAGGGGTCAACATTAATGCTGAGTGAGTTCACTAGTTGTCCAGTTTTAATTACCAAAAACTTGTTTCACTAGTTAATTTATCCGTTTATACATGCCATGGGGAGCTACCCCAAAAGTTAGCGACTAAACTGTTTTTCCAATACCGAACACTAGGTAACCGTTTGCGTTTCCGCAGGATGCCCCGATGTCAATGTTCTATCATCATTGACGGATGCCTGAGTACATTAGTTCACGACCGATCCCATACCATGGCACGGTGTGAGGTTGGTAAGACCTAAATAGCGCTATCAACTAATAACCCGTTCGCCTGGCCCCGGCGACTAATCGGTATTATGTAGTAGGGACTTGAGTGATAGAGTTGCGTTTAGTGCCGTTTGGTTGCATTCCGTATAAACAGTAATTAACTAAAAGGTTTCCCAATACAAGGGAAGAGAAAGTAAGTTTGTTCCCAGTAACTAGGGAAGGAAAGTGAATGGTATACCCTTTTACAAGGGGATAGGGTTGTTCTAGTCTCGTGTCCCAAACCACCGGGACGCATGCTTTTAAGTTGTGAACTCACCTTGGGTTGCTCGGTAGATTATTTTACCCGGTCAAGTAAGTTGGTCACCACGTCCTAGCATGGTTACCAAGTATGGGTCAAGTTGGGTACAAATAAACATATAGCGAACACGTATGGCAACACATACAGCAAACACGTATAACATGCATAACAACAAACAGTTGGGTTATTGGGCCAGTCCTAAACATGCAATCAGCAGCAACAACACGTAGTCCAGTCAACAGAAAGCCCAACAGTCAAAGCCCAATAACACCAAAGTAGTCCAGTCGAGACAAGGGTGGTTGTGACTCGCAACCGAGGTTACGACTCGCAACCGAGGTCTCGGTTCATCACGTTTTGGTTACGACTCGCAACCAGAGGTTCCGACTCGCAACCAGCGGTTCCGACTTGACGGCAGTGATTACGACTCGCAACCAGATTCGAATCCGAGACATATTATATTTAATCCACCACAATCATGAATATCCATTCTATCTAAACATTCCGAAACATAAACATGCTAACCGGTTATCCATTTCACACATTTTGATTCACACAAAACATGGCAAACAATCATCATCCATACACAAGAATCATAGTAACACACAATATATATATATCCATCCTAGTGACATTATTAACACATGAACATCTAGAAGAGAGCTCAAACCACTAACCGGTTAACTCGAGGTGTAAGAAAGGGGGTGTTCGGGTGAAGATTGATCCGGCCGATCCTCCTTGTCGTTTGTCTACTTGATCCGAGAGGGGGAGAGGGAGAAGGACGTGGTTTTGGTTGCTAGAGTTCTTAGGTTTTTAGGGTTTTAGTGAGGAAGAAGGAGTGAGTGAAGGTGAGTGTTGTAAAAATGGTTAAGGGAGGGGAGGGTCGGTTTATATAATGTCACGAGTGGGCTTAGGGGTTTCCGGGTTGGGTTCTCGGTCGCAAGGCCCTAACCGGCCCAACACTTGCTGTTCACTCGAGACCAAGCGGTCTCGAGTCGGGTCTCGGCTCGTTTCACATACACACTTATATATCTATATACGCGTATACATACATACACATAACATGAACAACAATAGATCAAATTTTCATTCAAAAACACATATACACGTAAGTTACATCAAAAGGTTTCCCCGGGAAAATCCGAAGTGTCACATTATCCCCAAGTTTTAGGAACTTTCGTCCCGAAAGTTAAGGCAGCCACTGTCAAGCTAGCGTAAGTGAAAGCGTTTCAACGGGGTGTCACATCATCCCCCCGTTAGTTTGGAATTTCGTCCCGAAATTCGGCCGTAGCTTCAGTGCTGGGGTTTTCATTTGGAAACAGCTGGGGATACTTGTGCCTCATCTGGTCTTCTTCAGATTAGATACGTGAAAAACGTTGTGTACCGCACTCAGTTCCTCAGGCAGGTTCAACCTATAGGCAACCTTACCGATTTTCTCGGTAATTTCGAATGGTCTGATATATCGCGGATTAAGCTTGCCCCGTTTACCAAAGCGAACCACACCCTTCCAGGGTGAGACTTTAAGTAGAACCCGGTCGCCGACCTGGAATTCCAATGGTTTCCTACGCTTATCAGCGTAACTCTTCTGACGGTCACGAGCTGCCGCCATGCGTTGTCTGATCTGGGCAATCTTTTCCGTTGTGTCCACCACCATCTCTGGACCCGTGATTTGACTATCACCGATTTCCGCCCAGCAGAGAGGTGACCGACATTTACGACCGTACAATGCCTCAAAAGGTGCTGCCTGAATACTAGTGTGGTAGCTGTTGTTGTAGGAGAACTCTACTAGCGGTAGATGCTTCTCCCAGTTCTTGCCAAAATCGATCACACACGCTCTAAGCATGTCTTCTAGAGTCTGGATGGTGCGTTCGGACTGTCCATCCGTTTGCGGGTGATAAGCGGTGCTCATGTCCAAACGTGAGCCAAAGGATTTGTGCATAGCTTGCCACAATTCCGAAGTAAAACGAGCGTCTCGGTCGGAAAAAATTGAGGTTGGCACCCCGTGCCTCGAAACTACTTCCTTTAAGTAAATTTCCGCCAAGGTAGAAAACTTGTCTGTTTCCTTAATGGCCAGAAAGTGTGCGGACTTGGTCAATCGATCTACTATTACCCAAATAGTGTCATTTCCGCGTTGAGACCTAGGTAGCCCTGTAACAAAATCCATGGAAATCTGCTCCCATTTCCATTTCGGGATTTCTGGTTGTTGGAGTAGACCTGCTGGCTTCTGGTATTCTGTCTTGACTCTTGCGCAAGTCAAACATTTGCTGACGTATGTTGCTATGTGGGCCTTCATGCCAGGCCACCAATATGTAGTCTTCAAGTCGTGGTACATCTTGTCCGAACCAGGATGTACTGAGTAGCGGGACTTGTGGGCTTCGTCTATCACGAGTTCACGTAAATCTCCATAGAGAGGGACCCAAATGCGCCCTGCTACATAGTAAGCGCCATCTTCCTTCTGTTCTAATTGCTGTCTCGACCCTCGCAGAGACTCAGCCCTGATGTTTTCCGGTTTTAATGCTTCAACCTGAGCATGTCGGATCTGGGTAGGGAGGTTAGACTGGATGGTAAGTTGCAATGCTCGCACGCGCTTCGGTACAGTGTCCTTTCGGCTGAGGGCGTCTGCCACGACATTGGCCTTGCCCGGATGATACTTGATGGCGCATTCGTAGTCATTCAAGAGTTCGACCCATCGACGCTGTCGCATGTTCAATTCCTTTTGCCTAAAGATATGCTCGAGACTCCTGTGATCGGTGTATATAGTGCACTTGGTACCGTACAGGTAATGTCTCCATATCTTAAGAGCAAAAACCACTGCCCCCAGTTCCAAGTCATGCGTTGTGTAGTTCCTTTCGTGTGTCTTGAGTTGTCGTGAGGCGTAAGCAATAACTTTCTCGCGTTGCATTAACACGCAACCGAGCCCATGGATAGACGCATCGCAGTAAACCACAAAGTCGCCAGTGCCTTCAGGTAACGAGAGAATAGGAGCGCTACAGAGGTTATCCTTAAGCCTCTGAAAAGCAGATTCCTGTGCTTCATTCCACTTGTAGGCGATGCCTTTCTGAGTAAGAGTCGTGAGGGGTTGGGCAATCTTTGAGAATCCCTGAATGAATCTGCGGTAGTAGCCTGCCAAACCCAAGAATTGGCGAACTTCAGTGGGAGTCTTAGGCGTAGGCCAGTTCTTTATTGATTCGATCTTAGCGGGGTCGACGTGAATTCCGTTCTAATTAACTACATGGCCGAGGAAATGGACTTCTCGAAGCCAGAAGTCACATTTAGAGAATTTGGCGTACAGCTGCTCGTTGCGAAGGAGTTCCAGAATAAGGCGTAGGTGTTGTTCATGCTCCTCTTGACTGTTTGAATAAATCAGGATGTCGTTGATAAACACAATCACGAATTTGTCGAGGTAAGGCTTACATACGCGGTTCATAAGATCCATGAACACTGCCGGCGCGTTGGTCATTCCAAAAGGCATAACGAGGAACTCGTAATGACCATAACGAGTCCTGAATGCAGTCTTAGAGATGTCTTCATTACGAACTCTCAGCTGATGATAGCCTGATCGCAGGTCAATCTTAGAATAGTAGCTCGATCCTTGCAGCTGATCGAATAGGTCGTCGATGCGCGGGAGAGGGTAACGATTCTTGATGGTAACCTTGTTCAGCTCACGATAGTCGATGCACATTCGGAACGTGCCATCCTTCTTCTTAACAAAGAGTACTGGGGCTCCCCAGGGTGATGAACTAGGACGGATAAATCCTTTATCCAATAGTTCCTGTAATTGCGTGGAGAGTTCCTTCAGTTCTGCAGGGGCTAGACGGTACGGTGCACGAGCTATGGGTGCTGCTCCGGGAGCTAGCTCGATTTGAAATTCGACCTGACGGTGGGGAGGGAGTGCAGGTAGTTCCTCAGGGAATACCTCGGGATAGTCGCGTACTACAGGAAAATCTTCAATCCTCTTTTCCTTTTCGTGGGTGTTGGTGATGAGTGCTAGGATAGCGGTGTGCCCTTTCTGCAAACACTTCTGGGCTTTTAAAAGCGAGATAATGCCTGTGACTTCTCCACCTTTGTTGCCTTGGACGATGAGGGGTTGGCCAGAACGGCGAGGTATACGAACTGCTTTCTCTTGACAGAGGATCTCAGCGCGATGTTTGGATAACCAATCCATACCAATGACGACGTCGAAGCTCCCAAGCTTGACAGGGAAAAGATCGATACTAAACGTGTGGCCAGATAATTCTAGTGTGCAGTCGTGGATCATGTGCGTGGCCTCGATGTTCTTACCATTAGCTATCTCGACGATGTGCTTAGAACTTAATAATGCAGGCGGGTGCTTAAGTTTCTTACTAATGCGAAGGGATACATAACTGGCATCGGCACCGGAATCAAATAACACAGAAACATAACGATCATCAAGTAGGAACTTACCCGCCACGACGTTGGGGTCGTTCCTTGCTTCTCCAGCTCCAATCACGAAAGCTCTTCCCCTTGCATTCCCAGCATTGTTGTTTTGCTCATTGTTCCCAGCTCCCTGGTTGTTGTTGCGATTCTGATTCAGTTCAGGGCAATCCTTTCGCATGTGCCCTGTTGCCCCACATTTAAAACATGCCCGGTTGTTTCCCTGCTGCTGTTGCTGTTGGGGTTGTTGCTGATTCTGCCTTGCTGGGAACTGACTTCTACAATCCTTGGCTTCGTGCCCCATCTTGTGGCATCGCTGACACTGGCCCTTGTTACATGCCCCATTGTGGTGCCTGTTACACTTGTTGCACTTAGGGTAGCTTCCTCGGTAGCCACCCTGTTGCTGAGTGCCCTTGTTGTTGTCAGTTTTCCTTTGCTGAGCTGGGGCTTGAGTAGGGTTAGCATCTTTGCCCTGATTTCCATCCCACTTTCGTTTACCATCACTAGAAGTTCCTTCCGCAGCACTGATCCTTTTGGGCAACCTGCCCTCCTCCACAGCCTGGTTGGTGAGTTTGTGGGCAAGACGAACCACGGGCTGTATGGCAGTGAGGTTGGCCGAGGTTACGTGGCTCCTGATTTCTGGGACTAAGCCCTTGATGTACAATTCGATCCTTCGGTACATGGGTCGGGACATGTTTGGGCAAAGAGCAGCATAGTCGTTGGACAGCTTGGTGTAGGTCTCAATCTCTGACCCAACCATTTTGAGTTCATAGTACTCGTCCTCGAGTTTGTGGATATCATCCCTGTGACAGTACTCTTCCTTGATCATATCCTTGAAATCTTCCCATGCAGTAGCGTTAGCAGTCTCCAAACCAAGCATTTGAATTTGCGCCTTCCACCATGAAAGTGCGCTTCCCTCAAGAGTACCAGTAGCAAACTTCACCCAATTAGCAGGGGGACACTCGCAGACAGCGAAGACAGCTTCGACCTTCTCGATCCAGTGCAGGAGACCTATGGCACCTTCAGTGCCACTGAATGGAAGAGGCTTGCAATCCATGAAGGTCTTGAAGGTACAGTCACGTGGTTGCATAGGCGCAGGCTGACCTATAGGGTGAGCTGCGAAAGCTGCAGCCACCGTGTTGAGCAGGTTAGTGAACTGAGCCTGAGTCATGTTGACGTTTCCTCGTCCGCGTCCACTCATTGTCTTCATAACCAGAAAACATAGTATGAGTGTGGTGTCGTAACATAGCGAGAATAAGATAGAAGAGGGGATGCGTATCCATCTAATCAGGCAAACTAGTATGTATAGTAAAACAGAAAGCATAAGACAAATAAGCAAGTAAATAGGGGTCCGAGCTATGAGGTCAGATAAGTCGAGCCTTGCACTTGGAGTGTAGTGTCGTCACAAGTCACGGGTTATAGTCTGGTTTTTCTCAAAAAGATTTTCCCCTTTTTAAAACCAAGTTCACTATAACCAATGGCTCTGATACCAATCTGTCACACCCCCAAAATCCACCTGCGGATAATACCCGCTTCGAGGGCGTGACTGACCAGGATCCAGCCACCAATCATACTGAATGATTAAATTTAATATCCAAATAGTGCTTACTAACCATACGATTAGCAAGTGTTAAGTTTAGAGTTCAATGTTTTAAGTTCAGAGTAAAAAGTAGCGGAAGCATAAATAAACAGTTTTAAACAATGTTCATAAGGTAAGCATGATAAATGCCCAACACACGGGCAGACGACCACTACACATCCCAAGCAGCTGCTCCAGTCACTGGCCACCTGCAAAGCATGCAGTAAGGGGTCAACATTAATGCTGAGTGAGTTCACTAGTTGTCCAGTTTTAATTACCAAAAACTTGTTTCACCAGTTAATTTATCCGTTTATACATGCCATGGGGAGCTACCCCAAAAGTTAGCGACTAAACTGTTTTTCCAATACCGAACACTAGGTAACCGTTTGCGTTTCCGCAGGATGCCCCGATGTCAATGTTCTATCATCATTGACGGATGCCTGAGTACATTAGTTCACAACCGATCCCATACCATGGCACGGTGTGAGGTTGGTAAGACCTAAATAGCGCTATCAACTAATAACCCGTTCGCCTGGCCCCGGCGACTAATCGGTATTATGTAGTAGGGACTTGAGTGATAGAGTTGCGTTTAGTGCCGTTTGGTTGCATTCCGTATAAACAGTAATTAACTAAAAGGTTTCCCAATACAAGGGAAGAGAAAGTAAGTTTGTTCCCAGTAACTAGGGAAGGAAAGTGAATGGTATCCCCTTTTACAAGGGGATAGGGTTGTTCTAGTCTCGTGTCCCAAACCACCGGGACGCATGCTTTTAAGTTATGAACTCACCTTGGGTTGCTCGGTAGATTATTTTACCCGGTCAAGTAAGTTGGTCACCACGTCCTAGCATGGTTACCAAGTATGGGTCAAGTTGGGTACAAATAAACATATAGCGAACACGTATGGCAACACATACAGCAAACATGTATAACATGCGTAACAACAAACAGTTGGGTTATTGGGCCAGTCCTAAACATGCAATCAGCAGCAACAACACGTAGTCCAGTCAACAGAAAGCCCAACAGTCAAAGCCCAATAACACCAAAGTAGTCCAGTCGAGACAAGGGTGGTTGCGACTCGCAACCGAGGTTACGACTCGCAACCGAGGTCTCGGTTCATCACGTTTTGGTTACGACTCGCAACCAGAGGTTCCGACTCGCAACCAGCGGTTCCGACTTGACGGCAGTGATTACGACTCGCAACCAGATTCGATACGCGTTGATTGCGACTCGCAACCGGGAGATCTCGACAAGACTTGGTGTGGTCTCGAGTCGCAACCAAAGGTTACGACTCGCAACCGCGATTACGTGCACAACAAATCTTCTAGATCCTGCAATGTACTGACCAATAGAATTGCATTTTCATGTAACAGTGTACTATCCCCACTAAACATGTTTTCTTGTCTAAATTATGTCTAAAACAGATCAAACAAGGCATATTCAAAATATTTCAAGGACATTCATACATGTTCTTACCATATTCAAACACATTCAAGAAATTTCTTATGAACAATCAACCCCATTTATCAACAAACCAACCCCGAGATCATGCATAAAAACCCTCCAATCCTACTCGTAACATCATCCGGACAACAAGCATCAATAACCATCATCATATAACATGTAAACAATTCAATCCGAGACATATTATATTTAATCCACCACAATCATGAATATCCATTCTATCTAAACATTCCGAAACATAAACATGCTAACCGGTTATCCATTTCACACATTTTGATTCACACAAAACATGGCAAACAATCATCATCCATACACAAGAATCATAGTAACACACAATATATATATATCCATCCTAGTGACATTATTAACACATGAACATCTAGAAGAGAGCTCAAACCACTAACCGGTTAACTCGAGGTGTAAGAAAGGGGGTGTTCGGGTGAAGATTGATCCGGCCGATCCTCCTTGTTGTTTGTCTACTTGATCCGAGAGGGGGAGAGGGAGAAGGAGGTGGTTTTGGTTGCTAGAGTTCTTAGGTTTTTAGGGTTTTAGTGAGGAAGAAGGAGTGAGTGAAGGTGAGTGTTGTAAAAATGGTTAAGGGAGGGGAGGGTCGGTTTATATAATGTCACGAGTGGGCTTAGGGGTTTCCGGGTTGGGTTCTCGGTCGCAAGGCCCTAACCGGCCCAACACTTGCTGTTCACTCGAGACCAAGCGGTCTCGAGTTGGGTCTCGGCTCATTTCACATACACACTTATATATCTATATACGCGTATACATACATACACATAACATGAACAACAATAGATCAAATTTTCATTCAAAAACACATATACACGTAAGTTACATCAAAAGGTTTCCCCGGGAAAATCCGAAGTGTCACATTATCCCCAAGTTTTAGGAACTTTCGTCCCGAAAGTTAAGGCAGCCACTGTCAAGCTAGCGTAAGTGAAAGCGTTTCAACGGGGTGTCACATCATCCCCCCGTTAGTTTGGAATTTCGTCCCGAAATTCGGCCGTAGCTTCAGTGCTGGGGTTTTCATTTGGAAACAGCTGGGGATACTTGTGCCTCATCTGGTCTTCCCGCTCCCAGGTATACTCTGGGCCACGTCGCGAGTTCCAACGGACTCGTACAAGAGGTATTTGGCTACGTTTGAGGATTTTGATCTCTCGATCAGTGATTTCAATCGGTTCCTCAGTAAAGTGTAGCTGTTCGTCAATAGTTAGTTCCTTGAAAGGAATTACGAGCGTTTCATCTGATAGACACTTCTTCAGATTAGATACGTGAAAAACGTTGTGTACCGCACTCAGTTCCTCAGGCAGGTTCAACCTATAGGCAACCTTACCGATTTTCTCGGTAATTTCGAATGGTCCGATATATCGCGGATTAAGCTTGCCCTGTTTACCAAAGCGAACCACACCCTTCCAGGGTGAGACTTTAAGTAGAACCCGGTCGCCGACCTGGAATTCCAATGGTTTCCTACGCTTATCAGCGTAACTCTTCTGACGGTCACGAGCTGCCGCCATGCGTTGTCTGATCTGGGCAATCTTTTCCGTTGTGTCCACCACCATCTCTGGACCCGTGATTTGACTATCACCGATTTCCGCCCAGCAGAGAGGTGACCGGCATTTACGACCGTACAATGCCTCAAAAGGTGCTGCCTGAATACTAGTGTGGTAGCTGTTGTTGTAGGAGAACTCTACTAGCGGTAGATGCTTCTCCCAGTTCTTGCCAAAATCGATCACACACGCTCTAAGCATGTCTTCTAGAGTCTGGATGGTGCGTTCGGACTGTCCATCCGTTTGCGGGTGATAAGCGGTGCTCATTTCCAAACGTGAGCCAAAGGATTTGTGCATAGCTTGCCACAATTCCGAAGTAAAACGAGCGTCTCGGTCGGAAAAAATTGAGGTTGGCACCCCGTGCCTCGAAACTACTTCCTTTAAGTAAATTTCTGCCAAGGTAGAAAACTTGTCTGTTTCCTTAATGGCCAGAAAGTGTGCGGACTTGGTCAATCGATCTACTATTACCCAAATAGTGTCATTTCCGCGTTGAGACCTAGGTAGCCCTGTAACAAAATCCATGGAAATCTGCTCCCATTTCCATTTCGGGATTTCTGGTTGTTGGAGTAGACCTGCTGGCTTCTGGTATTCTGTCTTGACTCTTGCGCAAGTCAAACATTTGCTGACGTATGTTGCTATGTGGGCCTTCATGCCAGGCCACCAATATGTAGTCTTCAAGTCGTGGTACATCTTGTCCGAACCAGGATGTACTGAGTAGTGGGACTTGTGGGCTTCGTCCATCACGAGTTCACGTAAATCTCCATAGAGAGGGACCCAAATGCGCCCTGCTACATAGTAAGCGCCATCTTCCTTCTGTTCTAATTGCTGTCTCGACCCTCGCAGAGACTCAGCCCTGATGTTTTCCGGTTTTAATGCTTCAACCTGAGCATGTCGGATCTGGGTAGGGAGGTTAGACTGGATGGTAAGTTGCAATGCTCGCACGCGCTTCGGTACAGTGTCCTTTCGGCTGAGGGCGTCTGCCACGACATTGGCCTTGCCCGGATGATACTTGATGGCGCATTCGTAGTCATTCAAGAGTTCGACCCATCGACGCTGTCGCATGTTCAATTCCTTTTGCCTAAAGATATGCTCGAGACTCCTGTGATCGGTGTATATAGTGCACTTGGTACCGTACAGGTAATGTCTCCATATCTTAAGAGCAAAAACCACTGCCCCTAGTTCCAAGTCATGCGTTGTGTAGTTCCTTTCGTGTGTCTTGAGTTGTCGTGAGGCGTAAGCAATAACTTTCTCGCGTTGCATTAACACGCAACCGAGCCCATGGATAGACGCATCGCAGTAAACCACAAAGTCGCCAGTGCCTTCAGGTAACGAGAGAATAGGAGCGCTACAGAGGTTATCCTTAAGCCTCTGAAAAGCAGATTCCTGTGCTTCATTCCACTTGTAGGCGATGCCTTTCTGAGTAAGAGTCGTGAGGGGTTGGGCAATCTTTGAGAATCCCTGAATGAATCTGCGGTAGTAGCCTGCCAAACCCAAGAATTGGCGAACTTCAGTGGGAGTCTTAGGCGTAGGCCAGTTCTTTATTGATTCGATCTTAGCGGGGTCGACGTGAATTCCGTTCTTATTAACTACATGGCCGAGGAAATGGACTTCTCGAAGCCAGAAGTCACATTTAGAGAATTTGCGTACAGCTGCTCGTTGCGAAGGAGTTCCAGAATAAGGCGTAGGTGTTGTTCATGCTCCTCTTGACTTTTTGAATAAATCAGGATGTCGTCGATAAACACAATCACGAATTTGTCGAGGTAAGGCTTACATACGCGGTTCATAAGATCCATGAACACTGCCGGCGCGTTGGTCATTCCAAAAGGCATAACGAGGAACTCGTAATGACCATAACGAGTCCTGAATGCAGTCTTAGAGATGTCTTCATTACGAACTCTCAGCTGATGATAGCCTGATCGCAGGTCAATCTTAGAATAGTAGCTCGATCCTTGCAGCTGATCGAATAGGTCGTCGATGCGCGGGAGAGGGTAACGATTCTTGATGGTAACCTTGTTCAGCTCACGATAGTCGATGCACATTCGGAACGTGCCATCCTTCTTCTTAACAAAGAGTACTGGGGCTCCCCAGGGTGATGAACTAGGACGGATAAATCCTTTATCCAATAGTTCCTGTAATTGCGTGGAGAGTTCCTTCAGTTCTGCAGGGGCTAGACGGTACGGTGCACGAGCTATGGGTGCTGCTCCGGGAGCTAGCTCGATTTGAAATTCGACCTGACGGTGGGGAGGGAGTCCAGGTAGTTCCTCAGGGAATACCTCGGGATAGTGGCGTACTACAGGAAAATCTTCAATCCTCTTTTCCTTTTCGTGGGTGTTGGTGATGAGTGCTAGGATAGCGGTGTGCCCTTTCTGCAAACACTTCTGGGCTTTTAAAAGCGAGATAATGCCTGTGACTTCTCCACCTTTGTTGCCTTGGACGATGAGGGGTTGGCCAGAACGGCGAGGTATACGAACTGCTTTCTCTTGACAGAGGATCTCAGCGCGATGTTTGGATAACCAATCCATACCAATGACGACGTCGAAGCTCCCAAGCTTGACAGGGAAAAGATCGATACTAAACGTGTGGCCAGATAATTCTAGTGTGCAGTCGTGGATCATGTGCGTGGCCTCGATGTTCTTACCATTAGCTATCTCGACGATGTGCTTAGAACTTAATAATGCAGGCGGGTGCTTAAGTTTCTTACTAATGCGAAGGGATACATAACTGGCATCGGCACCGGAATCAAATAACACAGAAACATAACGATCATCAAGTAGGAACTTACCCGCCACGACGTTGGGGTCGTTCCTTGCTTCTCCAGCTCCAATCACGAAAGCTCTTCCCCTTGCATTCCCAGCATTGTTGTTTTGCTCATTGTTCCCAGCTCCCTGGTTGTTGTTGCGATTCTGATTCAGTTCAGGGCAATCCTTTCGCATGTGCCCTGTTGCCCCACATTTAAAACATGCCCGGTTGTTTCCCTACTGCTGTTGCTGTTGGGGTTGTTGCTGATTCTGCCTTGCTGGGAACTGACTTCTACAATCCTTGGCTTCGTGCCCCATCTTGTGGCATCGCTGACACTGGCCCTTGTTACATGCCCCATTGTGGTGCCTGTTACACTTGTTGCACTTAGGGTAGCTTCCTCGGTAGCCACCCTGTTGCTGAGTGCCCTTGTTGTTGTCAGTTTTCCTTTGCTGAGCTGGGGCTTGAGTAGGGTTAGCATCTTTGCCCTGATTTCCATCCCACTTTCGTTTACCATCACTAGAAGTTCCTTCCGCAGCACTGATCCTTTTGGGCAACCTGCCCTCCTCCACAGCCTGGTTGGTGAGTTTGTGGGCAAGACGAACCACGGGCTGTATGGCAGTGAGGTTGGCCGAGGTTACGTGGCTCCTGATTTCTGGGACTAAGCCCTTGATGTACAATTCGATCCTTCGGTACATGGGTCGGGACATGTTTGGGCAAAGAGCAGCATAGTCGTTGGACAGCTTGGTGTAGGTCTCAATCTCTGACCCAACCATTTTGAGTTCATAGTACTCGTCCTCGAGTTTGTGGATATCATCCCTGTGACAGTACTCTTCCTTGATCATATCCTTGAAATCTTCCCATGCAGTAGCGTTAGCAGTCTCCAAACCAAGCATTTGAATTTGCGCCTTCCACCATGAAAGTGCGCTTCCCTCAAGAGTACCAGTAGCAAACTTCACCCAATTAGCAGGGGGACACTAGCAGACAGCGAAGACAGCTTCGACCTTCTCGATCCAGTGCAGGAGACCTATGGCACCTTCAGTGCCACTGAATGGAAGAGGCTTGCAATCCATGAAGGTCTTGAAGGTACAGTCACGTGGTTGCATAGGCGCAGGCTGACCTATAGGGTGAGCTGCGAAAGCTGCAGCCACCGTGTTGAGCAGGTTAGTGAACTGAGCCTGAGTCATGTTGACGTTTCCTCGTCCGCGTCCACTCATTGTCTTCATAACCAGAAAACATAGTATGAGTGTGGTGTCGTAACATAGCGAGAATAAGATAGAAGAGGGGAGGCGTATCCATCTAATCAGGCAAACTAGTATGTATAGTAAAACAGAAAGCATAAGACAAATAAGCAAGTAAATAGGGGTCCGAGCTATGAGGTCAGATAAGTCGAGCCTTGCACTTGGAGTGTAGTGTCGTCACAAGTCACGGGTTATAGTCTGGTTTTTCTCAAAAAGATTTTCCCCTTTTTAAAACCAAGTTCACTATAACCAATGGCTCTGATACCAATCTGTCACACCCCCAAAATCCACCTGCGGATAATACCCGCTTCGAGGGCGTGACTGACCAGGATCCAGCCACCAATCATACTGAATGATTAAATTTAATATCCAAATAGTGCTTACTAACCATACGATTAGCAAGTGTTAAGTTTAGAGTTCAATGTTTTAAGTTCAGAGTAAAAAGTAGCGGAAGCATAAATAAACAGTTTTAAACAATGTTCATAAGGTAAGCATGATAAATGCCCAACACACGGGCAGACGACCACTACACATCCCAAGCAGCTGCTCCAGTCACTGGCCACCTGCAAAGCATTCAGTAAGGGGTCAACATTAATGCTGAGTGAGTTCACTAGTTGTCCAGTTTTAATTACCAAAAACTTGTTTCACCAGTTAATTTATCCGTTTATACATGCCATGGGGAGCTACCCCAAAAGTTAGCGACTAAACTGTTTTTCCAATACCGAACACTAGGTAACCGTTTGCGTTTCCGCAGGATGCCCCGATGTCAATGTTCTATCATCATTGACGGATGCCTGAGTACATTAGTTCACGACCGATCCCATACCATGGCACGGTGTGAGGTTGGTAAGACCTAAATAGCGCTATCAACTAATAACCCGTTCGCCTGGCCCCGGCGACTAATCGGTATTATGTAGTAGGGACTTGAGTGATAGAGTTGCGTTTAGTGCCGTTTGGTTGCATTCCGTATAAACAGTAATTAACTAAAAGGTTTCCCAATACAAGGGAAGAGAAAGTAAGTTTGTTCCCAGTAACTAGAGAAGGAAAGTGAATGGTATCCCCTTTTACAAGGGGATAGGGTTGTTCTAGTCTCGTGTCCCAAACCACCGGGACGCATGCTTTTAAGTTGTGAACTCACCTTGGGTTGCTCGGTAGATTATTTTACCCGGTCAAGTAAGTTGGTCACCACGTCCTAGCATGGTTACCAAGTATGGGTCAAGTTGGGTACAAATAAACATATAGCGAACACGTATGGCAACACATACAGCAAACACGTATAACATGCGTAACAACAAACAGTTGGGTTATTGGGCCAGTCCTAAACATGCAATCAGCAGCAACAACACGTAGTCCAGTCAACAGAAAGCCCAACAGTCAAAGCCCAATAACACCAAAGTAGTCCAGTCGAGACAAGGGTGGTTGCGACTCGCAACCGAGGTTACGACTCGCAACCGAGGTCTCGGTTCATCACGTTTTGGTTACGAATCGCAACCAGAGGTTCCGACTCGCAACCAGCGGTTCCGACTTGACGGCAGTGATTACGACTCGCAACCAGATTCGATACGCGTTGATTGCGACTCGCAACCGGGAGATCTCGACAAGACTTGGTGTGGTCTCGAGTCGCAACCAAAGGTTACGACTCGCAACCGCGATTACGTGCACAACAAATCTTCTAGAACCTGCAATGTACTGACCAATAGAATTGCATTTTCATGTAACAGTGTACTATCCCCACTAAACATGTTTTCTTGTCTAAATTATGTCTAAAACAGATCAAACAAGGCATATTCAAAATATTTCAAGGACATTCATACATGTTCTTACCATATTCAAACACATTCAAGAAATTTCTTATGAACAATCAACCCCATTTATCAACAAACCAACCCCGAGATCATGCATAAAAACCCTCCAATCCTACTCGTAACATCATCCGGACAACAAGCATCAATAACCATCATCATATAACATGTAAACAATTCAATCCGAGACATATTATATTTAATCCACCACAATCATGAATATCCATTCTATCTAAACATTCCGAAACATAAACATGCTAACCGGTTATCCATTTCACACATTTTGATTCACACAAAACATGGCAAACAATCATCATCCATACACAAGAATCATAGTAACACACAATATATATATATCCATCCTAGTGACATTATTAACACATGAACATCTAGAAGAGAGCTCAAACCACTAACCGGTTAACTCGAGGTGTAAGAAAGGGGGTGTTCGGGTGAAGATTGATCCGGCCGATCCTCCTTGTCGTTTGTCTACTTGATCCGAGAGGGGGAGAGGGAGAAGGAGGTGGTTTTGGTTGCTAGAGTTCTTAGGTTTTTAGGGTTTTAGTGAGGAAGAAGGAGTGAGTGAAGGTGAGTGTTGTAAAAATGGTTAAGGGAGGGGAGGGTCGGTTTATATAATGTCACGAGTGGGCTTAGGGGTTTCCGGGTTGGGTTCTCGGTCGCAAGGCCCTAACTGGCCCAACACTTGTTGTTCACTCGAGACCAGGCGGTCTCGAGTCGGGTCTCGGCTCGTTTCACATACACACTTATATATCTATATGCGCGTATACATACATACACATAACATGAACAACAATAGATCAAATTCTCATTCAAAAACACATATACACGTAAGTTACATCAAAAGGTTTCCCCGGGAAAATCCGAAGTGTCACATCTGCTTTGGAATAGTCAGGTTTTTGTGGAGCTGTTGGATCTTTCTTCCTGAGCTCCTCCAACCTTTTATAGGTGGCCCTGACCCTAGCTTCTCCCCACTTTGACACATAATTCTTTGACCTATAATCAACAGTGATTAGCTCCTCTTTCATTCTCTTCAACTCTAGTGGCTTTTCAGCTTCAAACTGTTTGAATTTTTCAGGGGGAGTCTGCTAGACATCATCTTTGATCATTTCATGAATCCTGGCTACTTCTTTTTCAAGCTCAGGAATGGTCCAGTTTTTATACATGTGTTTCTCCCCCTTGTATTTCTTTTAGGTCATGATATTTTCAATGTAGTCTTTTCTTAGGGTCTCATCTGCCCTTTCTGAAATTTGTTGACTAACATTTTTGGCAAATTGTTCCATTGATCTGACCTGTGTAAGGAGAAACTGATAGTTTTGCTGAAATTCCCTATCAGATTTCCCTTGTTTGTTTTTGTTAGCGATATCCTCTGCTTGTTTGGCTTTGATTTCCAAATATTCTTCAATGTTGTTTGGCCTGGGATATCCTCTAACTGAAGGCAAGCTTCTTTTGGCAGGGTTGTCCTCATAGTAGAAAGATTTGATTTCATCTCTAACTGCTATGAGTTCTAAAGGAAACACAACACCTGCAGGAGGTAATGGCTTTTGAATCTGAGTTGAAGAGAAAGGAATGGGTTTTGAAACTGTGACAAGTGCTTGGGATTTTGAAGCTGTTGGTGGTGGTGATGGAGAATCATCATCTGATATGATAACCCTTCTCCTTTTTATTTTAGGAGAGGCAGATGATGTTTTGGGTGGATCAGTGGAAGTGATTTGAGTGGCAGTGGTTTGTGTCTGACTAATAGCTGTTGAAACAACTGGTGTTTCAACCACTGTTGTCATTACAGCAGATGTTATAACATCTGATGTCTTCTGCTTTATGGCAGGAAGTGATGGTAGAGATGTTATTTTTGGTGGTGATAAGGCAGTGGTAGTGGTGTGTGTTGAAGTGGTATGTGTTGAAGTGAGAGCAGTTGTTGTAACAACTGAGGTACCAGCAGATGTTGGTACAACAGAGGTTGCAACAGCTGTTTGGGTGGAGGTTTGATGTTGGTGGCTTTTGGATGATGGTTTTGGAGTATGCTTTTGAAAACTGGATGGTATAGATTTGGGTTTCCTTACTTTACTAGTAAGATTTCTTTTTGGAACAGGATTTTGATCATCATTTTCACCAGAACAACCCTGTTCATTCAGCTTCATGAAAGCTCTCTTCTCCTCATTCCGTCTTGACAGATCCTTTGCCGCTCTATCCCTTTTTACACTTATGATACTATCATCAAGTGCATTCTGGGTCACATCAACCTTCTTGCTTCCATCTGGCAAGGGAATTTCTCTGAGCATTGCATCTTTTTCTGTATCAAGATATAGCCCATTATCAATCCCTTTCTTTATCCACTCCTTAATTTTTCCCCCTTTTTGGCATTATCTGAGGGGATTTCATCAATGAAGAGAACTGTCGGAGGAGCAGTGCTAGTGGTTGTCAACAGATGGGCCTTGAGAGCCTTAATGTCATCCTTTGTATCTTTGTACCTAGACTCCATGACATTTTTTAGCTCTTGAACATGTTTTTCATGCTGTTGCTCAGCCATCTGGTGTTGTTGGTGGAGAAATGGTTGAAAAAGATTCCAGAGCTCATTTGTAACATCTGTTGGTGCTGGAGCAGGTGCTTGAGGTGGAACAGCAGTAGATTGTACCATTTGAACTGTCAACAATTGATGCAGCATGTCTTTGATTTCTGCAACAGTGGTATCCAGTTTTTCAACTCTGTCCGTCAATTCTTGGTACTTTTAACCATCACCCAATTTAATGGGATCATCTGATTTCCCACTAGCAGTGGTTTTATCAGAAGTTGAGGTAGGGAGTGTACTCCAAACATCAACAACTGATGCCCCTTTTTCTTGGTACTGGGGTTTTCTTCCTTTAACACTTGATAATCTTTTAATGGAACCAGTGGTTAATACAAACTCACTAGCAGATAACAGAGGTGTTATGGAAGGAATTGCCTCCAAGGAAGTCTTATTGATGTAACCACTGTCCAAGTGTAAACCTGTAGGTTCAACACTTGTAGTGGCTGCTTCACTTGGAATACCACCAAGAGTTACTTGTAACTCAAGGGGAGTAACCTCCTCAGGTTGTGTTGGTGGGTTAGCAAAGATTGATACATCAGGCCCAGTCTTTTGTTGAGGTAAATTCTCATGGACAGGTGATTGAGAAGGACTGGTTTGTGCCAGGTTCAGATCAATTGCATCCAACCGTAGTTTGGTATTTGGTGGAAATGGGGATGTGAAGTTAGGCTTAGAAAGCGAAATTGCCCCGGGTATTGGGTTGTGGAGGATGGAAACGAGTGCTTCCAGAGCCTCATGATGTGGTGACTCTGTTTGTACAACCTGTTCTTTTTGTGAAGAGACAGGAGGAGTTTCAGGTATGGGTTGAGATATTTCTACCAACTGCTGTGAGGAAGTAGCAGCAGTGGTCTGTTGTGACTTTTGATAGGTGTGGGGGGTTTTTTATTTTTCTTTTTCGGTGGTTTTTTGGTGATTTTAGGTGTGGGTTTCAAGGCAGTTGTTTGGCTACCTTGATCACCTTGAGCAGTGGGCTCAGCAGCAGATACCTGAGGAGCAATGTTTGTTGCTAAAATCTGCTCAGGCACCTCTGCTTGTGTTTTGCAAGGTGTTGACATTCTTGTAAATGTTTCAGATGTTAAGCTTTTTATTTGAAAAGAGTCACCTTGATTTATTACCGCAATATCATTCTTACTGAATTTTTTCTCAAAATAATAACTTAAAAATCTTGGAAACAGTAAGAATGATTTCGTTTGAACATTTTTAACCAAATCATTGAAGATTACCTTGGAATAGTTAAAATTTTCTCCTTGTAAAATAGCATATCCCAAGTTTTGAATCTTCAGTGGTATTTCATTAAAAGAAGTGGTTTTATTTGAAACACACACAAGGAGGGTATGGAATAAAAATCTTGTTGCAGGAGGGAAGAAGCCTTTTTCTAAGGTATCCCTTTTCATCATTGTGTCTGCATACCCTCGCTCAATGAAGTCAATTTTTAACTCGTTTTTAGGGAAAGAATATGTACCTTCCTGATCAGCGAGCTGAAATACCTCAGATATGGATTGCGTTGTTAATCGGACTGCTTTCTTCTGCAGAGTAGAGTTAATGGCTATGACATCTTCTCCTTGTTTTTCAAGGGTACAATTTTTCCAAAACTCTCTCTGAGTTTGCAGGTAAATGGGTGCATCAACGGTTAACAAAGTTTTGTACTTTGATGGGTTGATAATATCGAGGATGGAGTCAAATGTATCGATGTGGCCAGGTTTTGTGAGAAGACCCAGTAGATTGTGAGACGGTTTGTGTGGGATTTCGGTGGAGGTAGCCTTTTGAGAGGCCCCTTTGGAAGCTTTTGTGAATGATTTCGATTTTGTCATTTTGAAGATGAGAATCGAAGATGAGAATGTGAAGAGATGGAATGGATTGGAAACTGCTTTGAGAAGAGAATTTTTAAGAATTCAATTCAACAGTGAAACCCTGTTTGGATTTTGAAAGGGGGTTTTATGGAGGAAAAGTGAATGCTGACGTGGCAGTGGTTACAAAAGGTCTGACCACTAAGTACTGTCCGCATGCCATCCCCTTGTGAAGCTAAGGATAGTACTTTTGAACAGTACAGTTTGTGAAAACAACTAGTGAAGACAGTAGTTGTAATGGTAATGGAGGACAGTGGATGCTTTTTACAATCAGTAGATAGCTCAGCAGTGGATACAACACTGATTTTGACCATCAGTGGGTATCAAAGAAAATGAGAGCAGGGGATGACTTTTAGTAGTGGACAAACTTTTGAAGCAGCACAGACTTTTGAACCCATCAGTGGTTATGGCCGACTTTTAGGATTTTAATGAAAAATTCATTTTAGCTATTTTTAAGGATGGAATTTTGATTTTCTGAAAACATTTAATGCTTTTATTCATAGAAAAATAGGATTTTGCCTGTTATTCCATGTTTAGCATGCCAATCCTAGAGATCAAGCTTTCAAAGGTGGATGTGTCTAATGCTTTGGTTAGCACATCTGCCAGCTGATCCTTAGTTGGAACATGATGCAGAGAAATCAAACCTTTTTCATAGCAATCCCTCACAAAGTGATGTATGATGTCGATGTGTTTGGTGGTTGAATGGGAAACTGGATTTTTGATGATTTTTTCTACTGCCTGGCTGTCCAACATAAGTGGTGTCTTCAAGGCAGTGATACCAAAATCCAGTAACTGATTTTGAAGTCAGAGCAGTTGGGCTGTACAGCTTGCAGCAGCTATGTATTCTGCCTCAGCAGTGGATGTGGAAACAGCTGCTTGTTTTTTGCTTTGCCAGGACACTAAGCAATTGCCTAGGAATTGGCACCCTCCTGAAGTGGACTTCCTTGTTTTATCACATCCAGCAAAGTCACTATTTGAGAAACCTGAAAGCTCAATTTTACCATCAGCTGGATACCAGATACCAAGTGTGGGAGCACCTTTGAGGTATCTGAATATCCTTTTTACAGCAATAAGGTTTGACTTTCTAGGGGCTGATTGGGATCTTGCACAAACACATGTTCAAACATGATGTCTGGTCTACATGCAGTTAGGTACAATAAAGACCCAATCATGCTTCTATATAAGGTCTGATCAACCAAATCATCCTTTTCTTTAGACATGACCAATTTATTGGTTGCAATGGGTGTACTACATGGCTTACAATCATCCATATCAAATTTCTTTAAGAGTTCTTTGGCATATTTGCCTTGATGGATGAAAGTACCATTTTGCAGTTGCCTTACTTGGAGACCAAGAAAGCACTGGAGTTCACCCATTACACTCATTTCAAACTCAACTGTCATGAGTTGTCTGAACTCCTCACACATTTTATTACATGTGCTTGCAAAAATGATGTCATCCACATAAATCTGGACAATCATCAAATCCTTTCCTCTCCATTTTAAAAACAGTGTTTTATGAATCCTGCCTCTGGTGAAACCAATGGAAAGTAAAAAGGTGGACAGAGTTTCATACCAGGCTCTTGGTGCTTGTTTCAGGCCATACAAAGCTTTATTTAGCTTGTAGACATGATCTGGATTAAATGGATCCTCAAAACCTGGAGGTTGACAAACATAAACCTCCTCTTGAATCTTACCACGGAGGAATGCACATTTGATATCCATTTGATACACCTTGATGTTGTGGTTGACAGCAAAGGCCAGAAAGAGTCTGATAGCTTCAAGTCTTACTACAGGGGCAAATGTTTCATCATAATCAATGCCCTCTTCTTGTCTGAAACCTTGAACCACAAGCCTGGCTTTATTCTTGACAACAATACCCCTTTCATCAGTTTTATTTTTGAAGACCCATTTTGTGCCAATAAGACTCGCACCCTCTGGCAATGGAACAAGCTCCCATACTTGTTGTCTTCTAAACTGTTGGAGCTCCTCTTGCATAGCTTCTACCCAGCTGTTGTCTTTCAGTGCCTCTTGGTACTTGACTGGCTGATGGAGTGATAGAAAACCTGCAAAAAGACAAATGTTTTGGGACTGCTTTCTTGTGAGCACCCCTTCATTGATGTTGCCAATGATTTGATCTGGTGGATGAGATTTCAAGAGGATTAGCTCTCCTTGGTATGGAATAATGGCATTGAGTGGTGAAGGCTGCATACGTGTATCATCTGAGCTAACCACTGCTGGTGACTTTGATGGCCCAGCAGTGTCTTCAAAAGGTGGTGGCATAGGGGGTAAAGGTGTGGACACCTGCTGACTTTGATCCACTATTTGTGGAATTTTGTCAGCAGTGTTTGAAGAGGTGGAAGCAGTGGTTAAAGGGCTACTTTGGTCAACAACTGTTGAGGTAGCAGTGGTTGAGCTTTGACAACTGTTTTGAACAATTGATGCTCTCCCTGTTGAAGCAGACTTTTGAGGAATGATGATCTCATATCCATAGTTTGGTGATGAATCTTCTGATGGACCTGCAGTGTTAGTCTTAACAGCAGTATTTTCAAAAGTGAATTTTTCAAGATCAAACAATTCTGCAGGATTTGCAGGGATTTTCATTGATGAAATTTCATTGAACTTTACATTCAAAGTCTCTTCCACTGCCTTGGTCCGTGTATTAAACACTTTGTAGGCCTTATCAGTGGTTGAGTATCCCAGGTGATATCCCATATCAATTTTGGCTGCAAACTTTGAGATAGAATCTTTTAAGTTTAAAATGAAACATGGGAAACCAAAAACTTTGAAATATGAGATTAATGGCTTTATTTTATACAGAATTTCATAAGCAGTCTTTTTTTGCCTGGGGTTGATCAAAACTCTGTTTTGGACATAGCAAGCAGTGTTTACTGCCTCTGCCCAAAAAGTTAATGGCAAACCTGAATCTGCAAGCTTGGTTCTGGCAGCCTCAATCAATGTTCTGTTCTTTCTTTCAACAACCCCATTTTGCTCTGGTGTTCTAGGGATGCTGTACTGCCTTACAATCCCTTTCTTCACATAGAAGGCATCTAATGTGCGTTAGGTGTAATATTATTTTGATGAGTATTTAAGCCCTTTTTACACTTTTTGCCAAGTTTTAAATTTATAAAACACGATATTCACTAACACTAAACACACATATGGGCAAGTGCACCCATCGTGGACGTAGTATAGTGTTGGTAAGATACCGAGGTCGTCCAAGGACACAAGAGCTTTTAGTACCGGTTTATCCTCAACGTCTAATCAAATAAAAAAGGTTAGAAAAATATTTTAAACTAAGAAAAATAAAAACTAACTAAATGCTGAAAATAAAAATAAAATAAAAACAGATAGACAAGATGAATCACTTGGATCCGACACGTGTATTAGTATAACCTTTGATTATTTTTGCACTTTTGCACTTGTTTAAGAGATTATCTTAGTTATTGTAGTAGGCCCCTCTTTTGAAGGCGACGTTACCCTCAACCCAGTAGTTTGAGTCAGCAAGGATACAATCCTAAAGGGTCGGATTATTGAAAGATAATGAATTAAGTTATTAATGCAAATTATGGTAGGCCCCGCTTCTGGCGGTGACGTTACCCTCGGCTAAGTAGTCTGAGTCAGCAGGGATACAGTCCTAAATAGCCGGGTTATAGTATTAATAGTAGTTAACTTATGAGGGGGTCAAAGAGTTTGGATCCCCGCCATCCAATACCTATGGGCATTGAAGGAGATCCTACTAAATTTGACCAAGGTCCCAAGCAGGACCTCTAAACGCTGAACAAGGGCAAGACCTTTACCAAACCGTTCCCTTAACCCCCGACCAGGTAGCCAACATAACTCCATATAGACCGTGTAGATATGAATGGTGAAAATCTTTTATTTTATATAGACAGTAAAATAACGCCAAGACACCACGGACAAACGATAAGGAAAGATCACCTTCAACATAAGTAACTAGTTATTAAAGTCATTAATACAAAACCAAATAAAAAGTGCAAAAGATTAAAAATAAAAAGTATTATACTAAACACTTGTCTTCACCAAGTGATGTAAGAGACTTAGGCAAACATGGCCTTGATTGTCAAGAACTCTTACGATCAATCTTGGATCCCGAGACGACTCACACACTCTACGATGGACAATGGATGATGGTGGTGGATGATGGTGTTATGGTGGTGGTGGGTGGTGGATGAGGTGTGAGAGAGGTGGTGTGCCAAGGGATGAGAGAGAATGAAGCCAAGCTCCTCTATTTATAGGCTGAACAGAAGGCTGGACACGGCCCCGTGTCCGCTGGACACGGCCCCGTGCCCGCCTGACACTCTCTCTCCTCATTAATTGTAATTGCGAATTACAATTAATGCGCCTGCTGTACTTTCACCATGCCCCCGTGCTCGCTGGACACGGCCCCGTGGTGGGCAATGGAAGCTTCTACTGGTTTGTCTTTTCTGCTGCTTCCTGGGCACGCCCCCGTGTTCGCTGGACACGGGGCGTGTTCAGACTCTGTTTCTTCCTTTTTGCTTTGGGAGGTGCCGTTGAAGGTCCGGGCAGTATACTTTTGTTCCTTTTCTTGTATTTATGGTAGAATTAGTGGTCTTTTTGCTTCTTTTGTGATTTTGAGCTCATTTCATCCTGAAAATACAAAAGGAAGACAAAAACACTCTTTTTCCAACATTAGTACTTAAAAAGGGTTAGTTTTATGCCTTAATTGATGTGTTTTATATGTTGCATTTTACACACATCAAATACCCCCACACTTGAACTTTTGCTTGTCCTCAAGCAAAACTCTTTAAATGTGGCTTACACTCCCAAATGGAATAGGTAGAAGAGAAGTTTTTTTTTTTTTTTTTTTAGCTTGTCCTAGAGTGTCGGGAATCCAAGGTTTTTATAGGCTTTATTTTTATTTATTTACAATCCTATTCGTTATGATTTATTTTGAACTTTTCATAAGATAAATTACTTATTTGGGCATAGTATGCCTTATTAAAATTCCATTTATATACAAGTTCACATACCTCACGGGAGATCACTCAACACTCGGCCGAAGGTGTATATTTTAGTGAATCACTCGAGAGCGGCACGGAACTTACGTCTTTCCATAGGCTTGCCAAGTAATCAATCCTCCTCCTCTTTAACTTTTTACCTTTGTAAATATCAAGAGGACTTTTTTTTTTTTTGGGTGAAGGCTTGGGTTTAAAGGTGGGTGGTTGGTTAGTGGTTAGTAAAAAGGGCGAAAAATCGTAACAAGCGTCGGTTTTCGTGAAGTACCTTATTTTTAGTGACTTTTTATTTTGAAGTATTTCTCCAAACAAGCTTTTATAGCTTTTGTTTGTTTTTGACTTCATCATCATTTTTTTTTTTGATAGTCACATAAAAAGGTGAGTTTACGAAAAAGCGAACTTGTTACTAAAAAAATAAATAAAAAGGTTTTTGGTGGGTAGAAAGGGTTTTTGGGGTAATGAAATGAAAGGTTTAGGCTCAAAGGGGTTTTCTAGGGGGATTTTGGGTAGGTAAAAAAAATGAAAAATAATGGTTTTGAAAAAAAAAATAGTTAGTCCTAATGCCTCCATCATTTACTTACTTGGGTTTAAGTTGGTAAGGACCGGGAATGTATCGTCGTGGCAAGTTCTAGATTTGTAAGGACCGAGCGGCTATTCACACAAGAAACGAAAAATGAGCATTTAATCTAAATATGTGTATTTTTATGCTCAATAAAGGCTCAAAACTTACTTTTGTGGGAATGGGTTTTTAATGTGACCAAGCATATATAATCGAATTTTAAACTAGGCTTGTTATGCCGTTTCATAATTTTCTTATGTTGGTTCCTTTTTTATCACGACGCTATCGGTTGTAAACTTGTAAAAATATAACCTTTTTTAGAACTTGTTTTTCCCAACTTAAACTAAGACAAGTAAATAAAAAAAATGAAAAAGTTTTTGAAAAAATTTGGGGTGTTTAGCGGTTCCAATAGAGTTTTGTGTAAGGCTTGTGTTTAGGATTTTGCAAAATTTCAAGGTTTTAGCATCCCCCCCACACTTAAATTACACATTGTCCTCAATGTGTCCAAAAATAATATTTTTGGTTGATTAGAATGCATAAAAGTATGTTAAAAAGCAAAGATTTTTGTTACTGGCATCCTGGACACGGCCCCGTGTTCACCGGGCACGGCCCCGTGGTCAAGTGCCAGTAACAAAAATTACAGAATTGAAACAGAAGCCTGGACACGGGGGCGTGTCCGCTGAACACGGCCCGTGTCCAGTTACCTGAACTGGGTGATTTTTCTGCAGGGGCTCAGCACGGGGCCGTGTTGGTTGGGCACGGCCCGTGTTGAGCCTTCTGTAATGGAGATTTTTTGTCGGGTTGCTCTGTTCTTCGTGCATGGTTCCATTTTTTCTCGTTCCCTTTTTCATCCATTACCACCATGAGTGTGTTTTATTCTCAAAACAACCATCAATCATAAAAACCATCATAACATTGCAAATCATAGAGAGATATTACACTAAGATAAAAACTACATAGATATTAGACTTATGGAGTTCTAGCCCTATCTTTTATTTTAATTTAGCAAAATTTCCAAGAAGATATTAGTCTTGGTTAGATAAGGCTTTGTAGAGCTCCTCCTTTCGGGTACGGTTCTCCTCATATGTCGGCAAGCCACTCCTCTACCTCCCTTGGGAGGAGAAAAGAGGGCTCGTTTGCATTGGTTTGAGGAGTTTCAACTTCCGCTGGAACTTCTTGTGGGTTTTCCATAGGAGGTTCTGCGGGAAAGTCTCCCCACCCGGTAGGGTTGTTAACACCGAGTGCCAAGTTCCAGTCTTGTTGTGGAAGGACCGGTTCCATAGGGGGTGCTACCAAAATGTTTAACCTTTGGTGCAAAAGGTTAATTTCTTGGAAGCTGCTTTCAAGTCCCATTGTAAGATCGTTAATACGGTCAATGAGGACCTCCTCTACTGACGTCATTTCGTCGAGAGCTTCCCTTAGCGCTATCACGTAGTGCACAAGTGTAGCTTCAACGGAAGGCCTCCTTCCCCTTCGGCTGTTTGAGGAATGAACGGATGATGTTTCGCTGTTTTCACTCGCCATTCTACGAAAAATAAACCAAAAGCAGTTTATATGACGAAACAGTTTCTGGACACGGCTCCGTGCTCATTGAGCACGGCCCCGTGTTCATCTTTCTGCAGAATTTTGGAGCAAAGAATCTTGGGTTTTTAAGTTATTTTCTGAGTTTATGCAAGTTTTTTGACAGTAAATAACTTTAAACAGTGTTACATAACATGTTTTTACCAAGATTCTATAACCAAAACTCATTGTTCCCTACCACAAAGATTGAAATTTCAAACTTTTCATGGTAGTTTTTGAAGAAAGATGAAGAAGAAGGAAATGTCTAGAAGAGGAAAGGACAAGATGGGTTGTTGGAAACTTCTTTTAGACTTACCTAGGATTGTTTGAGAGAAGATTCCTTCAAATCTCTGTCCCCAAGTTGGTCCAAATGTGCAGGATTTTTGGCTGCATTTATAGAAAATGACAGCCTGCTGGACACGGCCCCGTGTCCGCTGGACACGGCCCCGTGTGCAGATGAAATTCTGACACAGTTTGTCCGTATTCTGACGTTCTGATCAGAGGGGAATCTTTTGGTGGACACGGGGGCGTGTTGGCCGGGCACGGCCCCGTGTCGGAAAGCTGTCTTATGAAGTTTTGTCTTTACTAAGGAGCTAATCTATATCGGGTGGCTCTTGACTTGTTGGAACAACCCCAAAGTGCCTAAGATACCTTAATTGTCCTATACTAAGGCGAGAACGCAAGAGGTTGTCGGTGAGGGTAATTCCTATTTTCATTCTAGGTGGACAAGTCCAACCCTTTCCCGGGCTCTCGTTAAAGAAGGTGTATGCCGAATCGCTCAGGTCTATGTATGCATCGAACGAAGTCGATGGGGAGTCCTTCACGGCACAATCGACACAGGGACGACTATCGTCCGCGTCTTTTTTAGGTAAGAAGGTATTTTCGAGAGCAACGAGGTTGTCGGAATGCGGTTCCAACATTTCCTCATGGTCATCATCTTGGGATGGATCTAAAAAATCCTTCCTAAGTTCTTTTGACCAATTGAGAAGTAGTTCTTCTAGTTGAAATAGCTCGTCAAGGAGCATTTCTCCTAGAATATCTGGCTGGGCGCATTCGAGGGAGAAATAGTGCTTATTTTTACTTTCGCCCCTCTTAAGGTTACAAGGAATCGGTGGGTCTATATAGTGGGGCCTATAAGTGAGGAAGAAACATTTTAATTCCTCATGTTCGCCTCCACATATTCGACACCACAAACCATAAGAGTGCCGAAAGTAAAAAGAATTACTATCACTCATGTTTGTGTCAGAAATTACCAACCGCCGGGATCTAACGGTTCTGTTTTCAGTAACTGAATCTTGGGCACGGGGGCGTGTTGAGTGGACACGGCCCCGTGTTCAGCCTACTGTCTGACTTAAAACAGGATTGCCAGTTCCAATGATTGAGCACGGGGCGTGTTCAGCAGGCACGGCCCCGTGTTGAGCTCTGCAGAAGCTAAAAATCTAAAAAAAAATCCTAAAAAATTAAAGAAAAATAAAAATACGATTAGGCCGTTGATTCCTAACTTTCTTAAAATCCTTGTGTCCCCGGCAGCGGCGCCAAAAACTTGATGTGCGTTAGGTGTAATATTATTTTGATGAGTATTTAAGCCCTTTTTACACTTTTAGCCAAGTTTTAAATTTATAAAACACGATATTCACTAACACTAAACACACATATGGGCAAGTACACCCATCGTGGACGTAGTATAGTGTTGGTAAGATACCGAGGTCGTCCAAGGACACAAGAGCTTTTAGTACCGGTTTATCCTCAACGTCTAATCAAATCAAAAAGGTTAGAAAAATATTTTAAACTTAGAAAAATAAAAACTAACTAAATGCTGAAAATAAAAATAAAATAAAAACAGATAGACAAGATGAATCACTTGGATCCGACACGTGTATTAGTATAACCTTTGATTATTTTCGCACTTTTGCACTTGTTTAAGAGATTATCTTAGTTATTGTAGTAGGCCCCTCTTTTGAAGGCGACGTTACCCTCAACCCAGTAGTTTGAGTCAGCAAGGATACAATCCTAAAGGGTCGGATTATTGAAAGATAATGAATTAAGTTATTAATGCAAATTATGGTAGGCCCCGCTTCTGGCGGTGACGTTACCCTCGGCTAAGTAGTCTGAGTCAGCAGGGATACAGTCCTAAATAGTCGGGTTATAGTATTAATAGTAGTTAACTTATGAGGGGGTCAAAGAGTTTGGATCCCCGCCATCCAATACCTATGGGCATTGAAGGAGATCCTACTAAATTTGACCCAGGTCCCAAGCAGGACCTCTAAACGCTGAACAAGGGCAAGACCTTTACCAAACCGTTCCCTTAACCCCCGACCAGGTAGCCAACATACCTCCATATAGACCGTGGAGATATGAATGGTGAAAATCTTTTATTTTATATAGACAGTAAAATAACGCCAAGACACCACGGACAAACGATAAGGAAAGATCACCTTCAACATAAGTAACTAGTTATTAAAGTCATTAATACAAAACCAAATAAAAAGTGCAAAAGATTAAAAATAAAAAGTATTATACTAAACACTTGTCTTCACCAAGTGATGTAAGAGACTTAGGCAAACATGGCCTTGATTGTCAAGAACTCTTACGATCAATCTTGGATCCCGAGACGACTCACACACTCTACGATGGACAATGGATGATGGTGGTGGATGATGGTGTTATGGTGGTGGTGGGTGGTGGATGAGGTGTGAGAGAGGTGGTGTGCCAAGGGATGAGAGAGAATGAAGCCAAGCTCCTCTATTTATAGGCTGAACAGAAGGCTGGACACGGCCCCGTGTCCGCTGGACACGGCCCCTTGCCCGCCTGACACTCTCTCTCCTCATTAATTGTAATTGCGAATTACAATTAATGCGCCTGCTGTACTTTCACCACGCCCCCGTGCTCGCTGGACACGGCCCCGTGGTGGGCAATGGAAGCTTCTACTGGTTTGTCTTTTCTGATGCTTCCTGGGCACGCCCCCGTGTTCGCTGGACACGGGGCGTGTTCAGACTCTGTTTCTTCCTTTTTGCTTTGGGAGGTGCCGTTGAAGGTCCGGGTAGTCTACTTTTGTTCCTTTTCTTGTATTTATGGTAGAATTAGTGGTCTTTTTGCTTCTTTTGTGATTTTGAGCTCATTTCATCCTGAAAATACAAAAGGAAGACAAAAACACTCTTTTTCCAACATTAGTACTTAAAAAGGGTTAGTTTTATGCCTTAATTGATGTGTTTTATATGTTGCATTTTACACACATCAGCATCCAACTCCTTATTTTTTGAATTCTGTGCCATTGTCACTCCTGAAGACTTTTACTGGAAGGTCAAATTGCTTTTCAACCTGTACCACAAAGTCTTGCAAAATGCCTGCAGTCTCATCTTTTGAGTGTAAAAAGAAGGTCCATGTAAACCTAGAGAAGTCATCAACAATAACCAAGTAATATCTTTTCTTTTTGAGACTCATGACTTGCACTGGGCCAAACAAATCCATGTGCAGCATTTGCAAACACTAGGTTGTTTTGGACTCTTCAATGGACTTAAAAGACCTCTTGTGCTGGTTTCCTTTTAAACAGGAAACACAGTGTTCAGGACATGAAAACATTTTTTGTGGTAAGCCTCTTACTAAGCCATTTTTTGAAATTTCATTGATTGTTTTGAGATTTGTGTGTCCCAGTCTTTTGTGCCATAGCTCTGTCTCTTTGTTAGAGGCAGCTGAGAATAGACAGGTATCAGCTCTGGGACACTCTCTTGACATGTCAACAACATAAACATTGCCACTTCTTTGAGCAACAAGTTTTGTTGAGCCTTTCTTGATTATTGCTTCAATCTCACTAACCATTTCTGGTCCAACAATCCTACAACAATCCTTTGTGAAGAATGATCCAAACCCTTTATCACTCATTTGAGATACACTCAGGAGGTTGAATTTCAGATTATCAATAAGATTGACATTTTCAAATTTTACATTTCCAGACTTTACTGTACCAGACCCCAGAACTTTTCCCTTACTATTATTACCAAAGGATATATCACCCCCTCCATGAATTTTGAAATCTTGAAGAAGGGCTTTACATCCTGTCATGTGCCTGGAGCCTCCACTATCTACATACTAAAGACTATCTAAGCATGCAGAAGCTCCCTGCACATGAAGTAAAAGGATTAGTTCATAGAGGTCTCCAAAGCCAACAGGGCTTTGGATGGGGTCTCAACAATGTCTGGGATGGAGGCAGATGCATGGACAGTGGTTAGCACAGGGGTTTGATAACCACTGTTGGGGGTCTTGGCCCATCATCTGTTGATAACCAAAAGGATGTGTGTTCACTCTTGGTTTAGAGGGCTTTTTGTAAGCCTCATAAACATGTGTAATCCTTTGGTATGATGCTTTTTCCTTGCCTTTTCTGAATTGATTGGCAGGGGGTGCTGTAGGATTAGTTTTGAGACCGTTCGATTGCGTAACGAACGTTTCACGTGCGGAATCCGTGAACGTGCGGGACCGAACACACAATAACGTACTACTAATCGTGATTTATTGAAAGATGTGACAATTCCGGTACACGAATCACGATTACCACTACTTTCTCTCTCTAGACTTTCTCTCTCTAAACTTGGATCTCCACCAACACAAATGTGAGAGAAGTCTTCCAAAAAACTAACTAACTCATGACATAAACTCCTATTTATATGGTCAAGGCAACTTAATGAAAGTTCTCATTAATTACAAGTTTGCCACCTTGCCATTTCTAACTAAATATGACATTATGCGCTTGATTTCTTCCGGCTTCTCACTACGACTCGAATTGACGAAGGCGATAGACAATAAATGCATCAACAATCTCCCCCTTGGATATTGTCGTAGTCAATCTCGTAGTGAAACTCGTAGCAACTTGTCTTTCTCTCTCTCTTGAGTTCCTCTTGCTTGAACAGAATCCCGGTGGATCTGTCTTCAGCTTCCGTTGCTCTCTTTCTTCAGAATCTTTAGGCTCCCCCTTTCGTCAAGCTTCCATGCTTTTGGGATCGACGCCTGGCTTTGTGTATCAACAAATTAAGAAACCTGCACATCTCAACCTCTCTATTACAAACCAATAAAGTTGTGATTCAACTTAATGAATTAACTAAACATTTGAGAATTTACACATTTACATTTAAAATTTATCACAAATTTCAAAACATTCCAAATTCTGATTCAAATCAATGAATCATTTTAAACATTTCAAATCAATTAACCAACCTGTCTGTTCATCATGTTTAGCCTTTGAGATTTTGAATGTCAGCTCTCCAACATCAGTTGTCGAAAATCTTTTTGGGTTTTTCAAAATAAGAAACATGAATGCAAAGACAGAAATTAAATGCAGAAATGAAATATGTACAAACATATTTTTGTGAGTTTGTGTAAGAGGATCATATCAGTTTTTGAGACACATCACAAACAGAAATTGTAAGATATACACAAACAAACCTCTTTACCGTTTGTATGATTGACGTTACCGAATAAAATTCAAGAAAGATGCCGATTCATGCTCCACGCTTACCAACCTGGGAGCTCCGGCAAGTCCTGAGACTTACTGTTCATAATATGTACCATCCCAGTCACAAACCAGGGATGGTTCAACCTTTTCTTTCATTGTTTTCTTCTCATAAAATTCCTTAACCCCTTTGACTTTTCGATCAATCATCTTGCCAAAGATGTGTTTTACCTTGGGGTTAAAGACCTTCTCAGCATCAAATTCCTGTTCATCATGATAAAATTGGTTAGAAATTTCAACTTTACCAATTTTCTTTTTATAATTCTCAGCCCGAAGTAATGGAAACTCCTCATCATTAACAATCGGAACTAATTTTTCAACTTTTATATCGGCTTCACATTTTGAAACAACTTGTGGCTCAACTGACTTTGTGGAATCAGTTTCATCGCCCGAAGATAGCTCCTCTGATTTTGATCCATCAGAATCATCGCTAGAGCTTTCACCAACCTTCTTAACAACCCATTTCTGATTGTCATATTTGGCTCTCTTCTTGTAAAACTTGTTCGAACTCTCACCAATTTCAAAAATAGAATCTTTGAACAATTTTGTTCTATCAAGTGGTGATTCGAACGCAAACACTTTCTCTTTGATTTTACGAAATACTCCCTGTTTTGATTGTATCACATTCGAACAATCTTTTGCAATATGTCCCACATTGTTGCACCGGAAACAGGTTCTCGTATCTCTCTTCTGTTCATCTTGCTTCTTCGCAAGGAACTCACTATTTGATTCCCTCCAGAAACTTGTCTTTTCTTCTTCCTCAGATGACGTACCTGAAACAAATGACATTTTTGATTTAAAATCACGAACATATTTTTCATTTTTCTGTTTTTCTGTAGGAGTAAAACCAAGACCTTTCTTTTTGAAATTACCGTTATGGTTTGATTTCTTTTGAAACCCAGAACCAGAACCGTAACTCTTTTTCTTGTTTAATCTTTGTTGAATTCTTGAGGTGTAAGGTTTAGGTTTTTCATTAAAACACAATCCTTTTATTTCAGAAATATTAATTTCTGTAAGTAAGAAAACCTTGTTTATCAATTCAATTTTAACACCTCTTATTGGAAATTCCTCATCAGAATATAATTTGTCCGAATTATTCAAAGTATAAGCAACTTTAAACAACCCATCATCCAAATTAGACTTTGATAACAGGAATTTTCTATCATAAACTAATTTTCCCTGTTTTTCTGTTTGCCCCAGAGTTTTTGACTCAGATTTTGACTCTGACGCGGACTCCGACTTTGACTCTTCAATGTCATCACTATCTAACACATGATCCACAACTTTCTTCATCAATTGAGACTGTTGATCAGTGTCAGATGATGTAAACACAACATCAATACTTTCTGGAAGATTGACCGACGACTCTGACTCCCACTGTAAATTTGTGGCCTTTTTGACTCTTTCATCGTTAGGATGTCTAGGCAAATATCCATTTTCCAGTGGGGGTGGACACTTATTATAACTGACACCTTTCTTCTTACCAGATGAAGCCTTTTCAGTGTCCTTTTTCTGATCACTCTTCTTCTTGTCAGCAATCTTTTCACCAGCATTAAGTCCAGCTGCATTCTCTTCAGTTACATCATCCTCTTCCCATACCTTCATGCTCTCAATAGTCGGATAAATCCTGTCAATCACATAGGAAGTACATGAGTAGCTTTTTAACAAACGATTAACTCTCTCCGTTTCAATTCTTTGCAGCTCAAGCTTTTGTTCTAAAGCAGCACACTTTTCAATGTAGTTGTTTACAACTTTCTGCTTCGTCATAAACGCTCCCTGAAGTGTCTTCATAGCAACAGCTTGTTCTTCACTCGTTTGATTGTACTGATTCATTGTCTTGTTCAGCACATCATACGACTCCTTCAGACTGTTCAAGTTGTAAATCAAAGTGCTATTCTGCTTCTTCACTATCTCACAATTTTCACATTTAACAGAAACTTCTTTTGCATCAACTTTTTCTTCAACTTTAAACTTAGGTACTTCTGTCACCTTTTGCCTTCTCACCACCGGCACTTCTTCATCATCACTACTCACCGGCGTCTTGATCTTTTTCTTTTTCTTCTTGACTTTTTCGTCTTCGCTATCACTCTCGGCAAGCAACTTCATATCTTCTCTGTATTTTCTCGCCCAATATTCTGTATCATCATCACTGTCATCTTCAATCTTTGCTGTAAATGCAGTGTAAGCTGTGGTTTGATCAGGAATGTAATCATCCCAAGTAAAATTTGCCCAGCTAAAACCCTCTGGTAACCTCTCATCATCTTGATCAATTATCAAAGCACTACCATCCCTTCTTTTTCCACAACCATAACTGCTCACACAAGCTCTCTTTCCTGTATCTTCAACCACATCTCTTCCATGTGCAGTCTGAGCTTGATGTTTTTGTTGTTGAGATGATTGACCAACTTGGTGATAGATAGCTTTCCGATAATAATCGTTGTTGTTGTTGAACGGATTTTGAGCTCCACTTGCTTCTCGGTTTGTGCACTCCCTCTTAAAGTGTCCTTTTTCCCTGCATCGAAAACAAGTGACTTTAGATTTGTCAAAACCAAAAGTAGAAACATTTGCATCACGAAGATCATCTCTCCCCGTGATCTGTTTGAATTTCTCAGCTCTCCGTAAAACACTAGCCAGACACCACTTTATGTCCATCAGTTCCATCTCTTCAGCATCTATCTGGTCATAGTCTTCTTTTGTTAACATCGGATTTCCAATGCGACCTGCAACAAAACAAGTATAAGATTCCAAAACCATTCCTAACAAAGACATTTGGTTTTTGGCAATTTCCTCAGAATAATCTTGATCATTCTCAAGATTCAATACAATATTGCACTGTAATCTTTTCCCGTTTTTAGTTGCTGAGATGTTTGGATCAAACGATGGAAATGAAGTAAAACTGGTTTTGCTGCTTGATCCAGATGATGGACTTTCAGATGAACTTTTGGCACTCATACCAGTCACAATCTTTGGAGATAGATTTGATGATTTCTCATTTACCCCAGCTTTATAATATAACCCGATGTCTTGTTCACGATCGAAATCTTTCATTCTAATCACTTTCCGTTGTTCCATTTCTTGAGCTTCGATCTTTTCGATGAACTTACTGAGCGTCAGATTGCTAAAACCTTTCTTGTTTCTAAGCATCATCAAGTATGTGCCCCAACTCTCATATGGCAACGCATCAGCAAGTTTTTCAATCAACTCCTCATTACTCTTTTCTATACTCAATCTTTTCATATTAGCAAGCAGATTACAATATCGTTCAATAATTTCTCTTGTACTCTCATTTTTCAATCCTCGGAATAAATCAAACTCTTTTTTCAAAAGTGATTTCTTGCTTTTGACCATCTCTTCACTTCCTCTAAACTTCGAACGTAACGCTTTCCAAATCGAGTACGAAGTTCCATTATGCTGTAGAAGAACCATGATATCTTCTTTGACTGCCTGTTGAAGAAGACTAAGCATCATGTTTTCATCTTTGTACTTTTTCCGAACATCAGCAGTAAGATCTTTGATCGGAATGGGTTCTTCATCATCGTTCAATGGTCGAACATACTTTGTTTCTACGCATTCCCAAGCATCAAGATAATTTGCTTGCACCCAATTTTCAAAACGACCTTCCCAACCCTTATATTCTTCGATGTTCATTAGTTTGGGATGTTTTTGCATCGTCCCTGTTTCGTTTTCTAACATTGTGGTTTGAATAGCATTGATTGGGGTACTTGGAGTAGCGAATGCATTATAAAAATCCTCGTCCATTTTCAAATTGTCAACAAATTCAAATAATCAGCCTAAAAAGCGAACTGGGGATGTCAACAAATGGACCAGAAAAGCGGACTAGATAAACTGTTTTTGGAGCGGACCAGGTCACCCGACCGAATAAGCGGACCAGAGTCCAGATTGACAAATAAGCGGACCAGAAATTCAATTGGACACAAGAGCGGTCCAAGTGATATCCGAAAAAGAGGTTCAAGCAATGTCCGAATAAGCGGTCCACAACTGTTCAAATGAGCGAATTAAACTCAAACCTTTTAAGCGGACCAGAAACTGACTAAAAAGCGAACCACAATTGAAACCTTTGGAGCGGACCACACTTGACACAATGAGCGAACCTATATTACCAAATGAGCGGTCCTGAATTTGACTTAAAAGCGGACCATACCAATTGCCCTATGAGCGAACCTAGTCAAAACACTTCGAGCGATCCTCAATTAAGACCAAATAAGCGATCCTGAGCTGAAATTTGACGCGAATTCGGACGAAAAAATCTCAATTTCTCCTAAACGGCTTGGAGTTTTGATCTGAAACTTGGTAGGGTTGTAGATCAGGTCTATACGCACAACATATCCAAAAATCAGACGAAACTGACCGTGAAATCACGTTCAATTTGACGAATTTCCGTAAAAAACGTAAGAAATGAGTAGAAGATGAAGAAATCTATGAAATCGGATCTGATTTGGCTGAAATTTGTACGAGAACGATGTGTCTGATCAAGCAATCGAGCTCCTAGCTCTGATACCAATTGTAGGACCGTATCGCGACCCGAATGAGTCGATCAGAGGCGTTTTCGTCAATTACAGGTGCGGAAAACAAGTAATCAACGTAGGAATAGCTTGCGATTCACTTTAAACTCTTTTTATATTGATTTGACAGTGATTACAATCAGTTCTCGATCCGGCAGCACTTCGGTACGAGATTCAGCCAACATTACAAATGAGATCGCTCATAGGCTATATATAGGGTTCTGGGATCGCCTATTGGACATGCCCAATAAGCGGTCCAGACACTTGACACTCGAGCGGTTCAACACATATGACATTCGAGCGATCCAGCATAGTTGCCGTTCGAGCGGTCCTAAACTATAATGGACCATATCAGCGATCCAACAAGCCTAATTCTATACAATCTCACAATTTCTCGTATTTCGTGCCCAGATCTAACATCTTAAGTCTATGACTCGATACAAGACGTAATCAGCAGATGTAGTGCACCAACAGACTCCCCCTCAGATGTTGATGGAGTCGACTCTCGAGTCACAACAATGCTGTGTCTTCACATCTTCAGTCTTGATCAGTCTTTGGGCTTCTCTCTCTCTGACTTCAGACTCCCCCTCTCGATATAATGGACCATATGAGCGAATTGCCAATCGGACCTGTTTTTCCTTCGAATTTTGGCTCCAAACTTTCAAGGGTTTGTCTCTATACTATCGTGCACAATCCCTGAGATTTTCAGCAAATTTCGACCGTTGAAAGTGTCTGAATCTGAAAAAGAAGGTGTAGAAGACAGAAATTTTGACGATTTTCAGCTATTCTCTGCAGAACTCCTCCTCCTGAAGCTCTGATACCAATTGTAGGACCGTATCGCGACCCGAATGAGTCGATCAGAGGCGTTTTCGTCAATTACAGGTGCGGAAAACAAGTAATCAACGTAGGAATAGCTTGCGATTCACTTTAAACTCTTTTTATATTGATTTGACAGTGATTACAATCAGTTCTCGATCCGGCAGCACTTCGGTACGAGATTCAGCCAACATTACAAATGAGATCGCTCATAGGCTATATATAGGGTTCTGGGATCGCTTATTGGACATGCCCAATAAGCGGTCCAGACACTTGACACTCGAGCGGTTCAACACATATGACATTCGAGCGATCCAGCATAGTTGCCGTTCGTGCGGTCCTAAACTATAATGGACCATATCAGCGATCCAACAAGCCTAATTCTATACAATCTCACAATTTCTCGTATTTCGTGCCCAGATCTAACATCTTAAGTCTATGACTCGATACAAGACGTAATCAGCAGATGTAGTGCACCTACAGACTCCCCCTCAGATGTTGATGGAGTCGACTCTCGAGTCACAACAATGCTGTGTCTTCACATCTTCAGTCTTGATCAGTCTTTGGGCTTCTCTCTCTCTGACTTCAGACTCCCCCTCTCGATATAATGGACCATATGAGCGAATTGCCAATCGGACCTGTTTTTCCTTCGAATTTTGGCTCCAAACTTTCAAGGGTTTGTCTCTATACTATCGTGCACAATCCCTGAGATTTTCAGCAAATTTCGACCGTTGAAAGTGTCTGAATCTGAAAAAGAAGGTGTAGAAGACAAAAATTTTGACGATTTTCAGCTATTCTCTGCAGAACTCCTCCTCCTGAAGCTCTGATACCAATTGTAGGACCGTATCGCGACCCGAATGAGTCGATCAGAGGCGTTTTCGTCAATTACAGGTGCGGAAAACAAGTAATCAACGTAGGAATAGCTTGCGATTCACTTTAAACTCTTTTTATATTGATTTGACAGTGATTACAATCAGTTCTCGATCCGGCAGCACTTCGGTACGAGATTCAGCCAACATTACAAATGAGATCGCTCATAAGCTATATATAGGGTTCTGGGATCGCTTATTGGACATGCCCAATAAGCGGTCCAGACACTTGACACTCGAGCGGTTCAACACATATGACATTCGAGCGATCCAGCATAGTTGCCGTTCGAGCGGTCCTAAACTATAATGGACCATATGAGCGATCCAACAAGCCTAATTCTATAAAATCTCACAATTTCTCATATTTCGTGCCCAGATCTAACATCTTAAGTCTATGACTCGATACAAGACGTAATCAGCAGATGTAGTGCACCAACAGGTGCATCAGTCACCTGTACATCTCTTTGGACATACTTTTGGTTCAGCTGTTTTGTGACAGCTGTTTGGACAAGGACAAACAGTGGTTGTTTCTTGGTGAACTTGACAGATGATGTTGATGGACTCAAGGATGTTTTTGCAGTGTATTCATTCTTTTTTATGTCAAAGTTTTTGAGATACACACATTCTTGAGTTTTGTGATTATCTTTACCACAGATGGTGCAGCTTTCAGCAGGTAAAATGATGCTTGTTTTGTTGATATCATATGCTTTTAGATGAAAACAATCTTTTGTTAGATGATTCTTCTTTTCATAGAATTCACAAAACAAGTTTTTGATTTTTTTCTCTTTTCTTCCTTTTCTCAGATTCCTTTGCAACCGTGTTTTGAACCTCTGTTGGGATATCTTTGATAGGAATGACCTTTTCTTTTGGAGCTTTGACACCATCAGTGGTTGTGCAATCCATTGGTTTGAAATTTTCAAGGATATCACACTCTTCAAAAGTTGAAGATCCCATAGATCTTTCCAGAGTAATTTTGTTACCATGTTTGTCAGTTATTTTAACTTCTTGGCCATTTTTGTTGGTTGGTATGATTTCAGAAGAAACGGCTTGTACTGCAGCAGTGTTTACAAGATCATCATATTTTCTATGTCCTATACCAAACTTGACATTGCTTTTAAGCTGTTTCTCAAGCATAACCTCATACCCTTTACAAGATTCTACCCATCTTTCACAGGTGATCTGTGTAGAGTCTAACTCCGTTTTGCAAACTTGGTATGTTTCTACCATAGTTTGGAGTTGAGTTTTGGTTATGCTTTGTTCTTCTTTTAAGCTGCTGATTTCTTTATCCTTTTTAGCCAATTTGTTTCTAAGTTCTTTTAATGACTTTTCAAATTTGACCTTATCAGACAAGATTTTATCCCTAAGATTTTCATTCACCTCTTTAATGTTAGCAAATGCAATAATACAATTGTCTGAACACAGTTTTTCAAGAACTTGAGGTGACACCTTAGCAGCAGCCATCATGGCACAATCACATTGATGATCTTCTTCTTCATCAGCTCTCTCTTCTTCCTCACCAGCTTTCTTCAAATCTTCTTTCTCTTTGCCATCTTTGGACCAAGGGTCGGTCAGTGGTTCAATCAGGGTTTCTGAATTTTCTTCCAGTAGTAGTTCACCAGCAACTGCAGTAACCACTGCTTCAGCAACTTCATCCACTGTTTCAGCACTTAGCTGTTCTCCTTCAGTTTCAACCCCTTTTGGTATTGATTCTAATGCCATCAAACAAAATTCATTTTCAAAAGCATCATTAGAAGCATAGAGAGCAAAATTTTCATCACCAAGTTCATCAGGCATGCTGCTCCAATCAACAAAGCCTTGTGTTAAAAAGCTTTGCTGATCTGGTTGTGTCTCTGTTGGAGCAGCTTGTTGAGGTGCAACAGGTTGCACTTGTGCCTGAGGAACAGGGGTTTGAACATACTGAATTTATGGAACAGTGGTTTGAACATAATGCACAGGCACAGGGGTTGCAGCATAATGAGCAGTGTTAATATGTGCTGCAGGGACATATTGGGTATAGTGCACAGTGTTTTGTTGTTGTGGTCTAGGGTTTGAGCCAGGGTGAGTGACTATGGGACCAGTGGTTTGACTCCTACATTCCCTAGCAAAGTGACCTAGCCTATTACATTTGTAACACTTGATTTTTGACTTATCTAACCCCTCCCTTAAATTCCCATGAAGCCCTGGGAATTTTCTCCCTGTTCTTTTGTAGAATTTGCTTGTTCTAACACTAAGCAAAACCAATTGATGCAAGATGTCCATCTCTTCTAAGTCAGTGGGATCAAAATGTTGCAAATCATTCAGCTCAAAGCACAGATTAACTGACATCTGGTTTTCAGTATTTGCAGTGAAAGCATAATTTGCAGAGTGAGAATCAGAGTTGTTAAAATTACCCCCAGCAGTTATATCAATAAAGTGATCATAACTCTGATCCTTACTACTGCTACCAGATTCTTCCTGACCAAACAGAGTTGTGCTGCCAAATGAATAGTCATCAGCAACTTTACCAGACTCTTGCAACTTCTTTTTCTGGTTTAACTCCCTTTCATAGGTCAGGAGTCTACCATGGAGTTGGGTCAAGGTCAGATCTTTGAATTCAGCTGAATTTCTGGTGACAAAAGCAATTGTGTCCCATTTTTCTGGCAATGATCTAAGGAACCTGCTATTTTGGGTTACATTTGGAAATGTAACCTTAACAAGCCTTAGTTCACTGATGAGACAACTGAAACGTTCAAATTATTGGGTTAGTGATTCCCCTTTGATGTGACAAAATGTTTCATACTGCTGATTCAGAATTTCCCTGTTGTTTTTAATAACCTCTTCCGTTCCTTCGAATTGTTCCTTCAATGCATCCCACAATTCTTTGGCACTGTTACAATGTAACAGCCCAGCATAGATTTCGTTGGGTAGTGCAGAGCCTATGACGCTAAACGCTTTGGCATCAAGTTCGAACTTCTGAAAATCCAATTCAGTGTAATTTTCAGTTGGTTTAGGAACGAACTTTTTAGTGTCCTCTGCGCTTGGCACCATAGGAACATGAGGACCGAAAACGACAGACCTCCAACATCCAGTGTTTTGTTGAGCGAGGATGTGACTCATCCTTCGCTCCCAGATGTTGTACTCATTTCTTTTAAGCATAGGTGGTTTAAACAAAGAGCCAATGTTATTTTTATCATCTTTTGATTGCGACATCTTTCTGGTTGTCTTACAGGCACTGATTAATCTACTTTATCGGTGATTAAACCTTGCTCTGTTTTTCAACAAACCGAACAAACGATCAGTATCAACAATTTTGAGCTGAACTATTTATGTCAAAATGATTGTTAAATCAAATTTGACTGTCCAAGCTCTGATACCAATTGTTAGGATCTGAGTTTGGATTGATTGTGATTTGTGTTTGAATTTAGATGAACAAATGAAAGAGTAGTGCAGCGGAATTTAAATGGAAGCAAACTTTTCACAATCAAACAGAAGAAATGCTTTCAATCATACATTTTCACCACTGAATCAAATGATTAAATTTAGTTTTAAACTCCGATTACAATGTATGTATGATATGCAAACTCCCCCTCAGCCCGAGCTCGGTGTTTGTTCGTGCAGAAAGAAGATGGTGAAAGAGCTAACAGAACAGTACAGAGTACTATTCTATTTATAGGCACTTGCAAACCACTGAGCATCTAAGCTGACGTCACCATGAAAGTGACATCTAACCTCCTAACAAACTCTAACCTCTGATCTATACAAACACTGCTATGGTAACTACTGATATTACATTTATAAAGTAAATATAAAACTGCTGCTGCATCCTTCCACTGCTGTGAACCCAGCAGTACTTGTCATGATCAGCAGTGCTTGAACCAAGGCAGTAGATTGAGCACCAGAGCTTTAGTTCTTCAATCAGTCCTTAACTTGATCAGCAGTTGTAGGTCAGCAGTTTGCATGATCAGCAGATATGAGGTCAGCAGATGTTGAAACCACTTTCAAGGGGAGAGACTTGCAATCAAACATCTGTTTATTCTGATCCACTGCCCTGATCTAGTTTTGGCTTTCATTATCTGTTCCTTTGGTAGGGTTCAATCCCAAGATGTTTCAACAGCAATGATTATCAATTTTATTGTTTAATCAATTTGCTGAGGGCTGCGCTTTTTCAAGCATTTGTGGAAAGTATTATACGGGGACTAGGTCAGTATTTCCATACAGCAGAAGTCCCGGGATAATACCCCAGATATCACTGAGCATAAAGAACTAGTATCTCAGAATAAGGGACCTTTCAAACAAGATTTCAGGGGTTACATATATATCCAAGAAGTTGTTACCCACAGAATAAGCAAGTTTGAATTTTTAAGTTTATATCTCATCACAATCTACTAAATGTGCAAAAACCTACTGACATATCCGTAGTGAGATTGTTTATCACATTTTAACTTTTCATTTCTTTAGCATGTTGTGACAGCCCACTGATGTCCTATCATTTCCTCTTTTCACAAAAAAACTCATTTTTGATTTTATCATGTTTTTGTCTGTTTCAAATTTTCTAATGTTTTTTGATTTTCTGAAATTTTGTACTCCCCCTAAAATGCAAACACATTTCAAAGGAAATTTGAAAATCTAAGCTCTTGACCTAAGTAAAGAAAATTCAACACAAACTGTATAAATAGAGTGACAACCGATATCGAATCACATCAAATCGCCATCCACTAGGCATAAACAATCAGAACTCCCTCTATCAACAAACTATTTTCTCATTATGATTTCAAAACACTTAAGTTTGTTTTAATCAAAATGATTTTTCCCTAAAATAAGTTTATTTTTACCACTTGTAAGATCATCAATAATAAATTTGGGGTTATGGTTCATCATCCTGTTTTTCAACCACATATGTAGTAAATCAAGTACAACTTAATGTCCCTGATTTACCATTTGCAAATAATCAACCTCTGTACCAATTGTAAAAACACAAAACAATACCAATTGTTGGAATGTCACGTCTACATAAACCAATTTACCAATCAGAATGCCGATTCCTGCTTCGCACTTACCAACCTGGAAGCTCCGACGTAGTCTTTTAACCTATAAAATTTAAACTCATTCAAAATCTTTCAAACAATCTATTCAAAAAACTAGAATGATGCCGATTCCTGATCCACGATTACAAACTTGGGATCTCCGGCAAAGTCCTTAAGACTTCAAGGGAAAAGAATTTCCACCCAAGTCTTTTCAGACTTGAGAGTTTTCAATTCTTGCTCAGTAGGGTTATAAGTTGCCTTTTTAGTTGCATAAAAATCTTTAACCCCTTTTGCTTTCCCATTAAGCATTTTCCCAAAAATTTTCTTAACATTTCCATTGAATGTTTTCTCGACATCAAATTCATTTTTCTTGGAGTAGAACTGATCCGAGATCTCAACCTTACCAACTTTCTGTTTAATCTCTTCAAACTTCAGTGATGGAAATTCATCATCATTCACTGAATCTTTTACCTCAACTTGTGGCTCTTCTGGCTTTGTGGAACCAGAATCATCGCCGACCTTCTCATCAACCTTTTTAACAACCCACACTTGGTTGTCTTTGGCTTTCTTTTTGTAAGCATTTTTCTTTGAACACTCACCAACTTCATGAATGGAATTTTCAAAAATTTTGAAGTTTTCAGTTGGTGGATCAACATCAATAACATTCTCTTTGAGTTTTTTAGAAACTCCCTGTTTTGTCTTTGTATTTTTCGGACAGTTCCATGCAATATGACCAGCTTCATTGCATTTGAAACAGGTTCGAGTCTCTCTTGGATGAAACACTCCAGTTCCATTCCTTTTCTTCTTAGCAAGAAACTCCTGGTTTGATTGTCTCCAGAACGGTTTCTGCTGTTCATCCTCAGCACTTCCACCTGAAACAAATTCTGTTTTTGTTTTAGAATTTTTCTCATTTTTATCATTTTCAAGTGGAACAAAACCAAGACCTTTCTTTTTGTAGCTACGATTTTGGTTTGGTTTCTTTTGAAAACCAGAACCAGAATTGTAACCCTTTTTCTTGTTTAACCTTTGTTGAACTCTTGAAGTGTAATTTTTAGGTTTTCCAATAAGATTTAAATCTTTTACTTCAGAAATATTAATTTCTGTCATTTTAAAAACCTTTTTGATCATGTCAAATCTAACACTTCTTATTGGAAACTCTTTGTCAGAGTATAACTTGTCAGAATCATTCAAAGTATATGCTACTTCAAATGTTTCATCATTTAAGTTTGCTTTTGATAACAAAAACTCTTTACTATAAGACCGTTTAACCGACAACTTTGGACCATTGACTGACGAACTTGACCCTCCAGATTCAGATTTTGACTCAGACTCCTCATCAGTATCCAACACCTAATCGACCACCTTTTTGATTAACTCAGACTCATGATCAGTGTCAGACGATGTGAAAGTGACGTCAATGTTTTCTGGTAATTCATCAGTTGTGTCGGTTTTTAGCTTTTTATTGACAGCTTTTTCAAGTTGTCCCTAGTTTGGTTTTCCAGGAGAATATCCTTCCCAGATTGGAGGTGGACACTTGTTATAGCTAACAGCCGGTTTCTTACCATTATCCTTCTTCTTTGGCTTTTCATCTTGGAAAGCTTCCACACCTGCAATAGTTGGATAAATTCGATCAATGAGATAATCAGAACTAGAATAACTCTGCTATAAACGTCTAATTCTCTCATTCTCAATTTTCTCGATTTCCAACTCTTGCTTCCATTTAGCACTTTCTTCGATATAAAAGTTGATAGCTTTCTACTTTGACATCATCACAGCATTCATCATTGTCAAAGCATCTTCTCTCTCAGAGTTTGTCTTTTGAAGACCAGTTACCGTTCTGTTCAAGACATCATAGGATTCTTTCACATAATTGAGATTGAACAGTAACTGCTCCTTCATCTTCTCATACTTTGCCAACTTCTCATCTTTTGCTACACATTCATTGCAAGGTTCAAGACATTTTGAACATGGCTTGATGACTTCAACAATCTTTTCAACTTCAACAAATTTCTCTACTTCGATCACTTTTTCTGTTTCAGTCACCTTTTCAGCAGCAACCTTAACTTCTTCATTTTGAATAACACTTTCAGTTTTCATTTCTTGTTGTTCTTTTGCAACTCATTTCTCCTTCAGTTTCTCCAAGCGATCTGCAAAATAGAAATGAAAACTTTCAGGAGACAGATGAGATTTTGCAATGTTAATATGTTTTTCCTCCTCATCATCACTAATATCATCAACTGGTGACTGATCAAACTCAATTGATTTCTCAGAATTTTCATCCGATGAACCAGAATTAGAAGGTGTTTGATCGAAAACAATTTCTTTTTCTGAACTAGCATCTCTTTGTACACACTCATCTGGACACTGTGAACTTTCATCAGCACTTTCTGAGCTTTCATCAGATGCAATAGACTCTTTCTCCACATTCTTCACAGTCTCACCAATAGACTTCATCCATGTGGCAAACATATCTGGTTCTCTAACAATCTTAGCAATGAATGCTTTGAATTCTCCTTTTTCATCAATAAACATATCCCAGCTGAAACCTTCAGGTAGTCTTTCATCATCTTGATTGAGTAAACAGACTTTACTTTCAGGTGATATGTAATCATTCCAATTGAAATCCACCAGACATGCTCTCTTTGAATCCTCGATTCTTCTACCATGAGCCACCTGCGGTTCTTGTTGTTGTTGTTGACCAACTTGCTGATAAATGGCTTTCCGGTAGTAATCGTCTTTTCCAAATGGATTCTGAGCTCCACTAGCTTCCCTGTTCTTGCATTCCCTCTTGAAATCACCTTTCTCCCTGCATCGAAAACAAGTAACTTTAGATTTATCAAAACCTAAAGTAGAAACATGTGCATCAAGAAAGTCATTTCTCCCAGTAATAAGCTTGAATTTTTCAGCTCGTCTAAGAACACTGGCTAGACACCATTTGATATCCATTAGTTCCATCTCTTCGGCGTCTATCTGATCGTAATCCTCCTTTGTGAGCAAAGGATTCCCGATCCGACCTGCAACTAGACCTGCATACGAGAGAAGCACATAACCAAGTAAAGCCATGTGGTCTTTACCAGTTTCTTCAGAAAAACTTTGACAATCTGGAAGATTTAATGCGATGTTGCATTGGATCACACAACCATTTCCCGTCTTTGTGTTCTGAGAATGGAAAGTTGTAGTTGCCTCTTTCGGATTGACACTCGGAAATGAAGAGAAACCACTGCTGCTTTTAGTTGAACTCTGGTCAACCTTTTCTGTACAGTCCCCAGCACTAAATGCACTTTGGATTTTCGGACTTCTTTCAGCTTCTGGAACCGGAACACTTCCTTTGTAATACATTTTTACATCCTGTTGACCACTTGGACTATTCATCCTCGCGATCTTTTGTTGTTCCAGATCCTGACTTTCAATCTTTTCAATAAACTAAGAAATCGTTAATCCATCATAAACACCCGTATTCTTCAGAATCATTAAATATGTACCCCATTCCTTTTGCGGTAGAGCATCGGCTAGCTTGTTTACCCACTCTTCACGATCTTTTGTAATACTCAGCATCGGCATGGATCGCACTAAGTGGCAGTATCGCTCAATCAGCTTCTTCGTATCCTCTCCCGGTAAACTACTGAACAAATCAAACTCTTTCTTGAGCAATGCCTTCTTGCTCTTAATCATGTTCTCACTACCTTCAAATTTTACACGAAGAACATCCCAAATCAATTTCGATGTTTTGTCATGCTGAAGCAGTATGAAGATGTCTTCTTTGATGGCTTGTTGAAGCAGACTGATCATCATTTTTTCAGCTTTGTACATATTTCGTTCTTGATCGGTAAATTCTGATAGCTCTTTGATAACCTGCAAATCTGTACGTGGCAACATATATTTCTTCAGAATACATTCCCAAGACCTAAGATGATTTGCCTAGACCCAGTTTTTGAATCTATCCTTCCACCCGTAGTATTCTTCGATACTCATCAGTTTCAGAGGCTTTTGTGTAGTTCCTGTCTCATTTTGCAAATTCATGACTTGAGCAATAACAGCTGGAGTAGACGGAGTTGCAAACGCGTTGTAGAATTCTTCACTCATGATGAAGTATCACGTTTTTCAAAACAGTTGATTTGGAGCGAAATCACTAGATGCTTTGGAGCGAAATCTGGACTTTGGTTGTTAGGAACGAAATCACACTTTTCTTTGGAGCTAAATCAAAAGTTTGCACAGAAGCGAAATCACTTGTTTGTCAGCTGGAGCGAAATCATAATTTTTGACAGCTTGGAGCGAAATCAGGAGATAATTTGGAGCGAAATCAGACAACAATTGTCTCCTGGATCGAAATCAAAATCTTATCTCGAGCGAAATCAGAAATGTCCTGTTCGAGCGAAATCAGCTCGGAGTCCATTTTGGTCTATTTTTAATCTGATTTTAACTATTAAACTTTCTAGGATTTGTCTATGTCCAATTTTAAACAATCTGTGAAATTATGAACTGATTTGGACCGTGAAATCTTCCTGAACTGATGAAAGAAGGTGTAGAAACAAGAAATCTCAATGTAATTCGGCTGTAAACTGCAGAACTCCTCCAACAGGCTCTGATACCACTTGATAGGATCGTACGACTGACCCAAATGAGTCGTTCAGGTGCGGAAAACAAGAAATAGACTTAGTAACAGCTTGATCTTCACTTAAATCACTGATTGTATTGATTTGACGTTGATTACAATCGATTCTCACACCGGCAGCACTTCGGCATGGATTACAAGGCAATTGTTACTTGATTTCGCTCCATGTAACCTATATATAGTCACCTGATTTCGCCGAGATGACACAGGACAATAGGAGCGAAATCACCACTTGTGATTTCGGGCGAAATCACTACATGTGAGCTAGGAGCGAAATCAGCATTAAACATACTAACACCTCCTATTTTCTCGTAAAACGTGCCCTGATCTATACAATGTAATCTAAGACTCGATACAAGACGAAGTCGACAGATGCATGCACTAACAAAATTTTTACGATATATTTTAGCTTCCTAATTAAATTTTAGTGACTACAGTCGAAACCGGATCGAAAAACGGATTAAAAACGACAACGATACAATTTTTCGCGATTATTACCGTAACCGGCGAACGGGCGTGCAAACAACGACTACCGACCGTATTTTATGTATATTAACACTAAAGTTTTATTTTTTGATGTTAAACGGAGTTCGGGTTTTGACAACGGGTCTCGTAGGAATTACGGACCACTTACACACGAGATGGGCTTGTGGGCCCTGGGCCTAAGCCCAAAACCCACAAGCCTAAACCTGCACATAATAGTGGTTTTCCTACAAAATCTGTACAAGATCCTATAAAATCACTATAAAATCTCTAATAAGATCTTTACATAATCTACAAGATTTAGAAAATCCATACCAGAGTTGCAAATCTACACTAAATCTTACCAAGAGATTTTTGTTCTCAAAAGTGGACACATAGGATCTTACAAGATCACTCCTAACCTCTATATAAAACCCATAACACCCCATTTCCTTCAAACAAACCTACACACACAAACACAGGGAACTTATACAAAACCCATCTCAAATACTTCATCTTCTCTAATTAAATCCTACTACAAATAAGAATATCATCTTCATTCAACAATCAGACACACACACACATTACACATTTGTTCTCTCTCTCCGATAGATGTGACCGGACTCCGGCCGGCAAGACCGGCGGAGCCGGTGGTGATTCACGGCGCCGCCGCCGCCTCGGCGGCGGTGGAGGTGTTTTTCCGGCACTGATCGACCCCCGACAAAAACCCACACCCTGTTTTACCCCCCCCCCCCCCCTCATCGACATAAAGGACCACCACCACCGTGCGGTGGTGGTGAGCGACGACAGCGGAACCAGAAGACAAGAGAGAGAAAGAGAGAGACCAGAACGACAGGAGAGAGAGAAGGCCCCGGTCCGACGGTCGGAGTCACTGATCGGCGGTCCTTGTCTCGGACCGGCGGTTCTTGCTTGGATCCGTCAAGTTTCACGTTAATGATGATGATGTTGCTGTTAGGGTCAATGAGGATGATGAAGACGACGTAACGGACAGCGGCGGTGGGGTTTGGCAACGACAGAGAGAGAGTCGGAGAGCCGACGTCACCGGCGACCAACGCCGTTCATGGCAGTAGTAGCGACGGCGGTTGATTCCGGTAAGATCTTGTCTCCATGTTCGCTTGTGTTCTTTTTCTGCTGTTGATCTTGAAGATGATTATGGTTGATGATGTTCGGTTCACGTTTCGGGATATTTCGGGTCTTGGGTCACAGATAGGTTCGGGTCTTCAGGTTCAGTTTCACCTCAGATCGGGTTCGGTTAGCTCAAAGGAGGTTCAGGTCAGATTTGGCTCGGTACGAGTCAACTCAGTCGGTTGGGGTCAGCCGGTTCGGGTCAATCGGCCAGATCAAGATGGTTCGGTTCGTGGTTCGGGTTGACTCGGTCAACACAGTCAAAGGGTCAAGGACTCGACGCGAGATTTTGGTAAAGATTATCGGCATATTTAATATTTAAGTTATATTTTTAGTTAAATTTCTCACGTGACAACGAGCTTGAACCAGTGTGATTATAGTTTACATTGTTATATTTGACAAAATTATATATAATTTGATTGAATCTTGAAAATATAACGACAACTGGAGTTGTCGGGGGCATCCAAAAACAGAGGAAACTCTGCCCGTTTTTCGAGAAAATCCATAAAGTAACTTCGTTTTATTATAAAACAAACATTCGGATTCAAGTAATCTTTTAGAAAATCAAAAACGAGCATACAATTACTTTTGACGACACTAAGCAACTTACGAAAGCTACGATACGGGAATATTTGCAAACAATAAACATAATTATTTTTAAACATCGAAAAATTCGACAAAACTTTTATAAAATCAACGTAATGATGTATATTGTTTCAAATGTCGAATGATGATAAGACTTCTCTTCATAAGAATAAATATTTTGTATTTATTTCAACAATCAAACGACACGACGATTGTTTCACCAAAATAAATATAGTTTATATATTTATTTGAAATGTTAATCGACACGAATTCGTTTTATAAAAAAAAATATAGCTTAAATATTTGTTTTAAATATCATACAAAACGTATCATTTTAAAAAATAAATATAGCTATATATTTATTTCCGACACAAGCAAATCGAATTCTTTTATAAAATAAATATAGCCATATTTATTTTCAAACACGACAACTCGACAATTCTCTTATAAAATAAATATAACCTTTTATATTTATTTCAAGCGCCGAAACGGCATACACGTATATTTTGGCAAATATATACGAGACATAATATATATAATAAAAGTTTATTATATATTATGTTCATAACGAATACTTCTAAATGCACAAACGACTTCTCGGGTCGACAAGCGACTTTAACTATATATGTATATATTTGATATAAATATTTATTTACTTTCAAATATCTCGAGAATCAAGTCTTTTCAAGACTCATTAATTATTACCGACGAATAGACGAACTAAGAAAAGTATAACTTCTTCGTTCCAATTAAGTTAACAACTTATGTCGAATCGTTCAGTCAACGATTCGGTAGAGCTCGATGACACGTTGTTTAACTACTGCGTTTATTTAGAAACTTATAAGACATTCCGTGTTAGGAATATTGTAGAATGCACGCTAGCGAATCTCATCTTGGAAACGACATCACGAAGTCGTAATTAGCTAGCTTTGCACAAGGCAATTCAGGTGAGTTCATAACCCCACTTTTTTTTACGGTTTTACATTTTTGTAAATGTTTTCGGGGTGGAAAGACATGCACGATTTTCAGAAACATACAAAGTTTTTCGATAAACAAAGACGGTATATTTTTAGACAAAGCACGTTTTGCAAGAACATACAAATGATTTACGAAAGGTTTATACTAAACATACCGGTTTTTACAAAACAAATGCGTATTTTCGAAATGTGAATGATTTTCATAACTAGGGACGAGTCGTCTGGGGAAAATCTATAGAGACTAGGGAGTTGGCGTTAGAGGCTGGGGAGGTTCAGCCTTAGAGGCTAGGGTAAAATACATGTTACCATTATTACAAACATTTATTTACATGGTATGGTTAGCGTAGGGAGGGTTTATACTACTAGATCATGTGAGGGGTGGGTACAACGCTTGAGGCCATTAATCCTCGTTGTTAGGACCGAGGGACACAAGAGTGATAGATCTATTTGGGTGTAGCGAGCCCACATCCGTGAGGCCGGGGCGGCCCATAGAGGTGACTGTGTCTTCCAGCCGAAGCCCGGTAACAAATTTGCTAGGTTTGAGTTTCCCTGCACTTTCTCACACATACCAGTGGCTTTGCAACCCATTGGTGATCTCTTTTTCCTTATTGCTACATACCATGGATTATTATCATACACACTTACAAAAATGCTTGATTTATACAAATTAAATACCATGTATTACACAAATTCAAAGTATAGGATTATACGGGCATAGAGTCAAAGTCAGGGTAGGCATTGACAGTTATACAAATTTTACAAATTTTGCAAATACAAGAGTTACAAATACATGGTTTTACGAACATAAGTCGTTACAAATACAAAGTTTTCATATAACTTGACATGAAAATGATTTCTAAATTCGTTTTCTCAATATTATTTCACAAATCGGTTATTCAAAAGATTTATTTCAAGTCTTTTACAAATAAACTATGAACTCGCTCAACTTTATGTTGATTTTTCACATGTTTCTTTCTCAGGTTACTTTTCAAAGTTATGGCACGGTTGGAATAGGAGGACCATGAAGAGTCGAGTACTTAGTGGGCGTTGATTTTCTAGAAGTCTTAGCTTATTTTACTTCCGCTGTGCAATGAAGATACCAGTCCAGTCACGCCAATCTCTGATAATTTCGGGGTGTGACAGTTATTTCCAGTTGTGTTGCACTCTTGGTTACTTTTTAGACTTACACCTACAAACATACATTTTAAAAAAGTGAGGTCTACACAGCATTAACCCCAAACCATGATACGTAATTAGTCAGTGTTACGGGATTATGACATTGACTAGTACACACAATACATACCTGTCTCGTGATTTCCCTTTTTGTCAGTACAAACAGCAGATTTCTCCACAGTTGACTTGGCTTCGGCATCAAATCTCTTGTTGAATAATGCTTTATATCGTTCCACAACGTTTACAACCTCCACAGTATCTTGATGACAGCGTGCAAACTTTGATATTGCTCGCTCTAACTTGCCTTTCACAGCTTCTGCTTCATCACACAATGCGTTGATACTAGATATGTATGCCTAACATTCGAAATAATCAATGACATATACTAAATAATCAGGACCATTCTATGTTAATGGGAAAACAAATATAAACATCATTATGTAACCCTTACCTTCATCTCATATATAACATCATTCCCAGTTGTCATCCCTTCATCATTACGCGTTATATTCGCTACCTCATCCTCACTTTCCGTATCATATTCATTATCATCGTTAAACAGTTCCTTGACAGCAACAGACCCTAATTCTCTATTCTTTATCTCCATTTGTTGTCTCTGACTTATCCATTCAGTGTTCCAGTAAGAAATTGGTGGCTCGGTTATTTCATCATCAAAACCAACGGACCTTGTTCCGTCCAGGTATAGCAATTACAAAACAACAATAAAGTAGTACATCTTAGCTCTTCTAGTAACTAGTGGCTTTGCAATAACAATAAAGAAGTAAGTATGTACAATGTTAATAACTGTTGGTCGGGACACGTATATGGGTATACTATATACACATATGTATCACGGCGACATACATATGTGTATTGTTGTAGCGCATACCTTGTTTGCATTACACCTTCACCCCTAAGCATCGTTATTGATTAACTGTCCTCTTTACATCATTGTATATTACTCATGGCAACTATTATTAGTATCAAATACAGAAACAAGAGGTATTAGTAACACATACCACTAAAAAGGTTAGGGGTCCTCGGAACCATGAGTTTTTATCACACCTCTTCCAGTGGTTTTTACACACTTTCATAGCGACGATGATAAACTGGCACCAATCATGCTCTCTAAAGCCATGATCCATGTCGAACATGTACAACAATGTGTACATTGCTATGCCATTCATCGTGCAGCCAACCATCGTCGATATGAACAACATCACAAAATCAAGCTGGAACATCTCCTCGTCCTCATATTCGTTCTCTGTAATTTTGTCTACTAGGTCTTTGCAACTAATGATACACCTACTAAACCTTCCTCTCCACCGGGAAACCAACGGATGCTTACCAGCTTCCTTGTTGTCAACGTTTACCCTAATTCCCCCACATGGTAAGCTCAACAGTTTCCGTACCGATTCCTTGTCTACCTTTATCGTTTGTTCCCCTAACCTAATAACCATGTTTCTTGTATCTAGACGATCCACTACAAAATGCCCTAAAACAGATTTAATTTCATCCACCTTCAGCTTCAGAATCTTACCGAAGCCCATCCGTCTAACAATATTCCTTTGCGTCGTAGTCATCTTCTTAATTGCTTCAAAACAACTTGTTTGGTGACGTTCGCGTCCTAATCCCGGGCAGTTGATGATTTTTCTCCTTTTCGACGCTTTTCAGATTTCAATTTTCTATGCTTATCTTCTTTCTTCGGAAGCCGTGTTTTAGACTTAAACTGCTCATCTAACACATGGTTTTTTTATCTCCCTTCTCAGCTGTACAATATTCATGTACCAACTTTTATGTTAACAGACCACACAAAACAACAGTGTATTAAAAGTAACATTTTTTTCCAACACTGAATTACCTCTTTTTCTGTCATCCTTGTTACTCCTCTTTCGTTTTCCTAACCCACCAGATGTTGTTTTGTGCAGAGTTGAACGAGATTCAGCTTCCCCTGTTATTAAAAAAATAACAAAACGTCAGGGTTTGCTAAATTAGTACACATACATTATATATTCAATTTCTCAATGAAAAGGTGTACATACCTTTCATTTCACTTGCATCAGAAGCTAGTGTTCTTTTCTTCGTTGTATCACTCTCACCAGCACATTTCCCTAAGTTAACCTAAGAAATGCCCAACGGAGTCAAACTACAGATTATATGATACCGATCCAATTCTGATAGTCACAACTAAAAAGTTAAAACACATTATACACATGTGTTTTTACCTTTGTTTTCAGTCTCTTCGTTATTGTCACCAAGTAAAGATTCATGCAATTTAAAATCATACCAAAATACCAATCAGAATATTGTTTACTAATCAATACACATCGAATGCTAACCTTCTGACTTCTCCATGAACGGTACACGTATTGCCTTAACTTATTTTCGTTCGTTCTTTTTGCTCGTCTTCCTATCCGTTTCAATGGTTGATTGTCCTCTTCGTTTGGTAACTTCGTGTTCTTTGCAGGACAATCTTCCGGTTGTTCTCTTGGCTTACCAACTGTTCATGTAATACACAAAACGTTGTAATTACACATACCAAACCTCAGGTTTTAAAAACCGTAGCTACCTAAAACATGTAACATTTTTGCACAACCCTCTACTAACAGAGTTACTTTCGTTGCTGGTCTTACCTTTCTTATACTTTGTTGTTGAATTACCATCGTCAACACTCTTGTCGAACTCTTCGTCAACCGATGCATTGGTACTTTCGCCCCCTTTATTCTTATGGTTGCTACATGTTACCAAAAAAACAACATCATATGGTCAGAAATTAAGTGTAACTTATACATCTTACACAAACAAAACATGTAAACTTCTCTTACACTCTTCTTTACGCCATTTCTCTTTTCGTCCCCGAAAGTACTCAGCTCTCTCTAAAATAAACTGCTTTTTTTCTTCAATCCTCTCCGCTATGAAACAAAAATAAGAGTTATACACAAACTATAACAGTCAACGAGAAAATAAAAACCAAAACAACTTTTAGTGTAGTGTATCTTTTTAATATTTGTTTCAAAAGGATCATCAGACAACGCATGTGTAGCCTTTTCGTTGTCAATCTTCCGGAGGATACCTTTCTTCATCTTGTCAGCTGAACATAACAAAAGCCAGTTAGTTGATGCAGATCGGGTCGTACAAACGTACACCTTTTTACTACTAGCTAACCGAACAAATAACACATTGAAAGTACAATGATCCCATCAACTTTACTTTCTTCATCATTAGAACATATAATTGGGTCCTCTGCTTTGTTTACAAATCTTGATTTCCATTTACCAGCTATATGTTGGCTTTTCCGCCCTACATGTTTATATCAACAACATCTTTTAAAGCAAGACTTTCTCGTTTAACGATTTTTAGTTCATTGGTAACTGATAAATGCGCTTACTAGTCCTCATTTTGATCTTTTTAAATCATCTAAAAGAAACCAGGGAAAACAATCAAATGACAAAGTATTAGAAACAAAGATGATTAAACATAAACTATTTTCGGAATAAGTATTCAATTCTATGATAACAAAAAAAGGTATCACATTACCTACGTATATGTACCTATCAGTCCGGTCAATATTTAAAACATATGTGTATTTCCATCACTTACACATGTGTATTGGTATAACAGTTTGAGTATCCCGTCTCACCCACATATCCTATGTAATCCTAGAGTCTCAACAACTTGTATACACATGTGTACTACTATCGCATACACATGTGTATAATTAGAATAGTTAAGCTAACATGTGAAACTAATTAAAAACAACCACATTTCAATTGAATTTTTCACAAAACTTTGAAACTGAAGTAGAAGGGTCTACTAAACTGACACAATTACATACCAATCAGTATGTTACACTATGTAAAGTGACAAAATACACAAATACTACTTTCTTTATAGACAACAAACCATCCCAATGTTGAAAAAACTGAACAGATCTCGTAATCCCCATATAGCCAGAAGAACAATAACGTATATACACTTGATATACAATATATCTGGATGGTATAGGATAAAGTTTTAACAGCTACACAACTAATCGGTTAAATTTTCTCAGCAAACTAAGCCCTAGCTTATGGACTAAAAGTATTTCGGAACATTAGGGGAGAATAACTCATAATCACTCGGCACAAATATGTAATCGGCTAAAACATATGAACAAATAACACCATTACATTAGAAAATCACGAAAGAAACAATACGAGACGACTGATTACGTAGACCGAACTAAACCCTAGATTTTGAGATGTGAAGTTTCGTGTGTATAAACACGGAACATTCAAAATCCTTGAACGATTACTAAAATATGTAATGATACCTTGCTTTAATGATGCTTCTTGAGTTTTTCCCTGTTGCAGAAATCGCCGATACAGGAGAGAGGATGAAGACAGTTGCTTTTTCTTTGATGAAAGAGGTTATGAGTTGAAAGAGGTTTTGATGTAGAGATGGTTTTGATAGGTTGAAGCTACACACAATCTAAAACTGAATAGCCTATGATTACGGGTTTCAAATTTCTCCATTGAATCATTACAATGTTTCGCGACATTTAATGTGATTTCAGAGATTGCATTTTACAATAATGCCCTTAAACGGTTATTATGTTGCAATTTATTGTTTTTTATTAATTAAAAAACAATTTAAATCCTATAATCAAGATCTCATCATCCAACTGCCAAGATCTGTTCGTTTTTGCTCACAATTTAAACATGGTTCACTCTTGATCCCTACCATATATATATATATATATATAGGGTTATGTTAACGTACAATATCCCTTATCGTACAATATGTACGCGCTCATCTCAGCCGTCAGATCTTCATCCCACATTGAAATCGCATGTTGGTTTTTTGTAACAATTTCGCATGTTGGTTTTTTAACATGCGATTTCATCAGAATTACCACATGCGAAATTGTTACAAAAAACCAACATGCGATTTCGTCAAAATTATCACATGCGAAATTGTTACAAAAAACCAATATGCGATTTCATCAATGCTATTTGTACGTTAAGGGATATTGTATTTTACACTTTCACTATTATATATATATATATATATATATATATATATATATATATATATATATATATATTTATTTATGAAATGGATTTCAGATAAATTAACTCTTAAATGTTAAAAGAAAACAAATTAATAGTTAATGATTAACACTATTGATAATAATAATATTACTAAGGAAAAATAATTTTTAATTGGGTTTGAAACTTAATGACATTTTAACACAAATCCATTGAATATATATACAAACAAAAATCATATACAAAATGCTTCTAGCATACCATGTGCTAATGACTTTGGCCGTTCATGCTTCATCGCAAAAATTTAATTATAATAATATTAACTTAATTTTTTATCAATTAAACAAATGATGATTGCATTTTAATTTGTCTCCATAGGCTATAATGACCTACACATAGCAGACAATGGAGGTTTCTAAATAATCACTGATTATTTAGAAGTCATAATTATCTTATGTGGACCGTATATATAAAGAAGGGTAAATAAATAAAACTGTAAATCATAACTATTATTTTTTAAAAGCTTATTATTATGTTGAACTTCTTGAAATTCTAATCGATCTAGACACGATAAAAAATAAAATGGAGTGTGAAACAGTAAGACATCGCAATAAATTCTAGATTATGTCGTCACTCTAGTAAAATATATATATATATATATATATATATATATATATATATATATATATATATATATATATATATGTATAGGGTTAGGATTTAGAGAAAACGGTGAAAAGTGTGAGAACGGTGAGAACGCTTATGAATCGTCCGATCAAAACAATCTATGGACTAGATTGGCGCGGTGGCGTTTTCGTAAATAACACGAATTCTATTGAGTGGACGCGCTTCATTAAGGGTAAAAAGGTCTTTACACTTCTATACCAAAACGCCAACTAATGAATAAAACGCCATTAGTGGCCAAAAAGCATCCCTATATAAACAAAGCATTCTCATACATAAGAACACACCTCCCCCAACCTGAAAACGCCATATTTCTACTATATAACATTCATCTTACAACACCAAAAATTCCAAAACATCAAACACACCTACTCAAAAAACGTCATATTTTACTATATACCAATCATCTTAGAAAACGCCAAATCTCTCAAAATATCAAAAATTTCCAAAAAAAAATAGACTTTTCTTTCAGATACACTATTTCCTCAGAAAAACGACAAAAATGCCAAAAATTGTTTCTTGCATATTCAATATTGTTCTACGCGAAGTTTCGGAGAATGCATTCTTTCCTGAGGTGCTGCGACTCAAATAACATTTTGCTGAATGAGATGAACAAAACTTCAAGAAAAAGATACTGGGTCAGACTTATGTCAGTTTTTGTGTTTTGTTATTGATCAATATTATAATAGCATGAATAGACGAATGACACTGATGAGTGGTTTGAAGATACATATTCAAACAAAAAACTCATCTCATATTGTCTTTCCAAACGGCCAAAAAAACACAAGCATGACAAAGTCAAACCGCCAGTGAACATGTTTCAAAGAAGAAAGAGACAGATGACAGTGAAGATTTGGAAGATGAATTGTTTCTATTTTCAGTTTTTTAATTTTCCTTTTATAGTTGTTTGTTATGTATTTTTCGACTAAGAATAAAAAAGTTTAATAAAGAGCCAAAACGTCATAAAGAGTGGGAAACGCCATAATGCAGTAAAACACCAAAAACTTCCAACCTATAATAAAAGTAATTTGGAGAAGTATTATTAAAAGCTAAAAATGGAAAAAAACGCCAAAAACTACTTAAAGCCATTAAAAAACGCCAAACTTGGAAGATGGAATGTCTAATACCATAAAAACTCATAAAAAGCTGAACAAAAGCAGTAAAAAATACACACAGTAACCGAAAAGACGGCTACTTTATTAATATCATTTATTATAAATAAAAATCCTGCCTAAATTACGCGCCAAAAACATCCTATAAGAGAGACATCTCTGCACATTCAACTGATCACACCACCAAAAAAAGTAAAGGCCATCTTTCTAACAAACCATTCACTTTAAAACGTCAAAAAAGATACTTAAAAAAGCCACAGATGCGGAACCTCATTTCTTCTATATTGAATATTGTTTTGAATGCTGAATGGATTCTACTCCGAGGTGGGTATCTCTATAAGCTTTTGCTGAATGAGATGGACAAATTTTCATGAAAAAACGAAGAAAAAAACACTTTTACCCCTTAATGAAGACGGGCGTTATGTAGGAAAATAAGGATCTACATAAGGTATTCAAAACAGGTTCAAAACGCCAAAAAGGTTAAAGTAGAAGAGGCTGATGGCAGTGAAGATTTGGAAGAGAAATTAGATTATAATTTTTTTTTTCAATTTCTATTGTTTGTTATCAAATTCTCTGATTTTATTATCTAATTCTCTACTAACAAAAAAATTTTAATATAAAACGCCAAAAACACCAAAACGCCTGATAGTGTGAAAACTGAGAGAACGGATGCTAGCAAAGCACGATGTTGCTATAAAACGCCAAAAACGCCAAACAAGGTATTACTGAAAAATCAACGCTAATTCACAGTTGAAATTGAACGAAATAGTAATTGCTAAACAGTAAAATAAAGAAACGGTAACATTATCGCCAAACATTTATTATATTAAAAGTCACTACATGGAAAACTGAATTTATTTATCTTTTCAAAACGCCATAATTGTCTGTCACATTATAGACCTGTATCGTACTTGATATAATAAACATCAAGAAAATTACTGATGTTTTTTACATCATAGACATGCATCCTGATTTAAAAAACAATAAAAACGCCAAAACATACTTAAAACGCCAAAATATTTACTATGATCCTAATCTACAAACAACGCCGCGTATTTATTAAACGCCAAAAAAAGGAAACAGGATGTGACACGCGTTTAAAAAAGAAATATGAAAGGACAAAAAAGCCCCTCCGCCCTTCTCTATGCCGCGTGACACGTGTTGGGCCAGGATGCGTTCTCACCGTTCTCACACTTTTGAGCGTTTTCTCCTGTTCTCGTTTCTATATATATATATATATATATATATATATATAGGATTAGGTTCAAGAGTGAACACTAGTGTAGCTTGCGAACTGAGTGAACTAATCCTGACCATACACGTGTATAGATCAATGGCCAGGATTTGATGTTGAAATACACTAGTGTATTTTACGATTTGATGATGAGATCCTGGCCATACACGTGTGTAGATCAATGGCCAGGATTTGTTCACTCAGTTCGCAAATACACTAGTGTTCACTCTAGAACCTCACCCTATATGTATATACTTTGAAACGTGAACTTCATTAAAACACACCGAACCCGCAAACCGGGACGGACGAAACAAACAAAACTACATTATTCACAAATTTACACCAATCTCTCCAATCTAACAAACCTTTCTTAGCCCTATATTTATACCAAAGAAAACTAACCGACCTAACCTCGCTAAAGATATCGTCAACACTACTCCTCTTATTATTGAATCTAAGGTCATTTCTAGCTTTCCACAAAAACCAACAAGCCGAAATCACAATACCTTGAAGAGCCTTCCTTTCCGACGACCTTCTATCACAAGAAACATGGATATCAAGCAAATCTCTAAAAGAAAAAATGAAGAAATTCATGACTCAACACTAGAAACTAATTCTTTCCCACAAACCCAAAGCCAATGGACAAGCAGTAAATAGGTGCAACATAGAGTCAGGGCCGACACCACAAAAAGCACACTCCTCGCCGGCCACCACCACTCCCCTCGAGGCTAAGGCCTCAACAGTCGGAATCCTATCCATCTCCGCCCGCCAAGCCAAAATATTGCATTTTATGGGAACCCACTTACACCAATCCATGACGAATCGATTACTAATAATCCCTCCTAGAATTAATAAACTTCTTCACTGCCGCAATCGAGAATCTCTCTGAACCGGAACCGACCCACTTCCAAGAATCGGAAATACTAGATAAGCTAACCGAACTCAAAGCCGACATTAAATCACGCCATTCAGCCCTTTCGTCTTCAACCACAGGATCGTGTCTCCATAACCAAAGCCCTTCCCCGGGTAACCGGTCACGCACACTACAAGATTTCACCACCTCTAAGCAAAAAAGAGAAGGAAATCTGTCTTTAAGCGGAACGTCGAACAACCAAGGATCCAACCAAAACAAAATGTTATCTCCCCTACCCACCACTCCTTTAAACAGATTTCAGATCACCACGTTATCTACAATCGGCTTTCTCAGCACCGAAACGATATTGCAACAAACGCCACTGTAAGCTTTTTTCGCCGGGAGAAAGTCCCACTCAGAGCCACCAACATGTAAAGCCTCAATAACCTTCACCCACAAGTTATCCCTCTCATTTTTGAATCTCCAACCCCATTTCGAAAGCAAAGCAATATTCACATCCCTAAGTTTGTGAAGCCCCAAACCTCCTAACTTTCTCAAAGAAGCGACTCTGTCCCAAGCAACCCAGTGCATTTTCTTCTCCTCCGAAGTACCTCCCCAAAGGAATCTTCTAATCATAGACTCCAGATCGGCCATCACCTTAGTTGGAACTTGGTAGAGCGACAAAAAAATAGGTGGGAAGGCTCTCCAAAATAGACCGGATCAGAGTAACTCTACCTCCTATAGACAAGAAAAAAGCTTTCCAAAGCGCATGACGTTTCTCAAAAGCATCGAAAACCGGTCTCCAGTTAGCTAGTTAGCTAGCGGATCATATTGGCCCCGACAATCAGGCCAAGATATTTAAAAGGCAGGGTCTCCGCACTACAACCAACCACGGACCATATCGACAACCTCCCCCATGCTCAATCCAAACCCGAAAAGATTAGAATTGACAAAACTAATATTGAGGCCCGAACACGCATAAAAGCATCTAAGGATTCTGACAAAGTTAAGAATATTTTCCCTGCTCCACCCCCCATGATGATGGCATCATCTGCATAAAATAAGTGAGAAACAATAGGACCATCGTTAGGAAGAGAAACCCCTTTATCACCCCCAAATCACAAGCCTTTCTAATCATACACGACAAAGCTTCCATAACAATGACAAAAAGAAAAGGGGAAATGGGATTCCCCTTGCCGCATTCCTTTCTCACACTTAAATTCAAAAGTTGGGTACCGTTAACTAAAACCGAAGCCCTAGCCGAAGACAAAACTCCCATAATCCAAAGACACCACCTATTGGAGAAACCAATCTGAGATAGGATATCCACTACGAAAAGCCAGTTAACGTTGTCAAATGCCTTATCAAAGTCAATCTTAAGGAGAAAAACCTTTTTGTTGGCTCTTTTGACCCAATTCTGAATTTCATTAATAATGAGAGGACCATCCAAAATATATCTCCCACACAAGAAGGCCGACTGAGACGGAGATATAATGGTATCCAACACCTTCTTAAGCCTATTAGCCAGAATTTTCGAAATCACCTTGTTGATAATTCCCACTAAACTAACTGGTACTCCTTCAAACCTTGCGGGTCTTTAACTTTCGGAATTAACGCAATGAAAGAAGAGCCACACCCAAATTAATCACCACAGACTCATAAAAATCCGTCATGATATTGAAAAAATCATCCCCTAATAATTGACAAAAATGCTTAACAAAGCGAAAGTTAATACCGTCGTGGCTGGGGGCCTTGTCGTCGCCACAGTCAAAGACGACACTTTTAATCTCATCACGAGTGAAACGGGCCTCCAAACTCGATGCTTCAGAAACAGACATCTTCTTAATATCTTCACAAATCAGCCGAGGGCAGTCTTTACAATCTTCGATTAACTTGTTTCTAAAGAATCTAAAAAATTCTCTTCTTGACCAGAGATGGTTTTGACACCCACACCCCTTCCACATTCAAACCAAGGATAATATTGCTGGCTTTCCAACAATTTATCATGGCATGAAAGAACTTAGAATTTTCATCTCCATCCCTAGCCCACTTTATCCTTGATCTTTTCTTTAAATCTTTATTTTTTCTCTCCTCCTCGTCTTTTAGAAATTTTTTACTTTCCAACAAAATCCACTCCTCTTCTTCAGTCAGATCCCTTTCCTCCATCGCAGACTCAATAATATCTAGGTCCGTTAAGGCCGCAACCACTTCCTCTGAGTTCTTCTTTAACATGTCTCTCCAAACCTTCAATTTAACTCTAAGGTCCCCCAATTTCCTCATAAGGGCAACGTCGGGGGGACCGTGAGCCACATTAGACCCACTTAATGCACTTTCCACTATGTTGCTAAACCCTTGTCTACCGAACCATGAATCAAATATCCGAAAGGGCTTCGCCCCAAAATTTACCGAAACAGATTTCAAAATGATGGGGCAATGATCGGACAAAAAACACGAATGAGCATCCACACACGCTTCCGGCCAAGAGTTGAAAAAACTGGGACAAACCAAGAACCTATCCAAATTACTTAATTTCCTCCCGTTGCAAGACGCACAAGTGAATTTCCTACCAGTCTTATTGTATTCAACTAAACCAGCTTCAAGAATAAAAGAATTAAAGTTATTTTCACAAGTCTGCTTAAAAACACAATTCCTCTTTTCATCCTGAGACCGACTCAACTTACAAATAACTATAAATGATACCAATGGGGTGGTGGTCTATTGGCAAAGTCAATACCTTTAAATATTTTGGAGGTGGAGGTATTGGGTTCGCGTCCCACAGGCGATAGGAATAAAGAAATTTGTCGTTCAAAAAAAGGCGAATTGGAAATAAATAATCTCACCTAACTCAATTTGGCCGATAATATTCCCAAGTCAGTTATTGGCCGATAATAATCCAAACTGATCAATTTTTTTTTTTTTTGTAAAACAGTCCGCCGTTAAAATAGCTTAACGGATTTAAGTTTTTTTTTTTTTCGAATCACAAGCCGATGTTTTAAGGCTTTTGATCAGAACAAGGATACGAGTCGATTGATGTAAAACTTAACTCAAAATTGTGCTCAAAATGACTTAATTTTTGTTAATTGGAAGTTTAAACACCCGAATTGAAGCACCGTTTTCGTGGGTTGGGGCAGTATTTTGAGGTAAGTTTTAAATCAATCGACTCGTATCCTCGTTCTGATCAAAAGCCCTAAAAATCGGTTTGTAATTCGAAAAAAACTTAACTCCGTTAAGCTATTTTAACGGCGGACTATTTTACAAAAAAATTGACCAGTTCAGATTATTATCAGTCAATAATTGAATAGAATTATTATCGGCCAAATTAAGTTAGGTGAGATTATTTATTTCGAATTTGCCAAAAACAAGTATTATCGAGTTACACAATCCATTAAATTATAAATGATAAAACCATATGTCGATAATTGTATATTAATCCACTATACATCGTTACAAATAGATACCTAGAAAGAAGTATTATCGAGTTATTTAATCCATTAAATTATAATTTTTTTAGAGATAGTATCAAATAAATTATAATTTTTTTGAGAGATATAGTACATATTATAATAGTAAACTTAAGAATATAGTTATATCGTAAAAAAAAAAAAAAAAAAAAACATCGCTGAATAAGTTTAGGCTAGCCGAAAAAGAAACCAAAGATGTATATTAATTTACTAGTCCATTTACATTCACTTTTTGGTATATGTGAAAGATATCGAGAAGAATTGTGTATGTGGTAAGTTTTTTCTCATTATCATTCATAATTCAATGCATCACATATTTATAGACTTCTCTCATATCTAACTAACTATCCAACTGTCATAACAAACTCACAAGTATATAACTGCCTCATGCATACTCACTACACATACAAATATATTCTAATACGTACCCTCAAGCAAAACGGGAGCATTCACGTGAAGCTTGAACCTCGGATTGTCAAAACGAACACCAGGCAATCCTTTGGTTCAAAATATCTACAATCTGAAGAGTAGTGGAAATATACCGAACATGCAAAGTACCCGTCAACACCATGTCATGAATAAAATGTATGTCAATCTCTAGGTGTTTGGTATGCTGAGGAAACACCGGATTAAATGCAAGATATGTGGCCCCAATATTGTCACACCAGAGAGAAGGTGGACAAGTCAATGTAACATGTAACTCATGTAACATATCCACCATAACTCAGCAGTTGTATGAGCAAGAGCTCGATACTCAGCCTCAGTACACGACCTAGCAAATGTATGTTGTTTCTTGGAGCTCCAACCAATAATGTTGGGCCCAAGAAATACACAATAACCTGTGGTAGAACGCCGATCATCAGGACAACCAGCTCAGTCAGCATCACTATAAGCATGTAAATCAAGACAAGTGAATCGACGTATACATAACCCATGAGAAATGGTACCCTTAAGGTACAACAAGATATGTGTGACAGCAAGCCAGTATCGATCGGTTGGTGTCTGGAGAAACTGTGACACCTTACTGATCACATAAGAAATCTCTGGGCGTGTCAACACAAGATGCTGTAATGCATCGACAACACTCTGATACACAATATGATCAGATAAAGGATCACCAGTATGCCGAGAAAGCTGTCTACCAGAGGATACCAGTGTAGATAATGGTCGGCAGTTAGAAAGACCAGTGCGTTGTAGCAGATCAAGCAAGTAACGCTACTGTGATGAATGTAAGATATCCTTAGAAAAGGTAGCCTAAACACACAGAAAATATGATAACTAACCCAAATCCTTAAGCGCAAATTGAGAATGTAAGCGCCCAATCAATCCAGTAACAAAGTCAGAAGAACTCCCAGTAATAATAATGTCATAAACATAGATCAAGACCTAGCAAAGTAACTATTCCTGACTATAAACAAAGAGAGATACATCGGAAATATACTGTGTAAATCCATCGGCAAGCAGAGCGGTGGATAGCTTGGAAAACCAAGCTCTAGGAGCCTGCTTTAGCCATAAAGAGCCTTCTGCGGAAGACAAAAGTAGTGTAGCCTGGATGAGCCAACAAAGTATGGGGGTTGTGCAATATAGACAGTCTTAGAAAGATCCCCATGTAAGTACGCATTGTTGACATCAACCTGACGAATAGACCATCCTCTGGAAAAAGGCAACTAAAAGAACATAAGAATAATAGTAGGCTTGACCATAGGAGTAAAAGTCTCAGTGTAGTCAACACCCTCAGTCTTATGAAAACCCTTGGCAACAAGTCGGGCTTTATAGCAACTCACTGATCCATCAGGGTTATGCTTAATCTTGTAAACCTACTTACAACCAACAATGTTGGCATTAGTGGGAGCATGAACTAGACGCCATGTCTGGTTGGCATGAAGAGCATCAATCTCAGCACGCATCGTATCCCACCAAATAGAATACTACTGAGCCTATCTAAACGTGGAAGGTTCAGTAGTAGGAGTGGTAGAAACATAAAGAAGAATATGATCAGGAAATTGTCGTGGCTGCTGTGTATGACCATGTGATCGTGTGACCATTGGATGAGTCGGAACTGGTGGAGGAGGAGAAGAAGACAGATAAGTAAGAGGAGGAGTAGGATGAGGAGAAGAAGAAAAAGAAACAATAGTTGAAGAAATAGAAGGAGATGGAGATGATGAAGAAGGAGTAAGAAAAGGAAACGAAGAAGGAGGGGGAGGAATATCGAAAGGAATAGAACCAAAGGAAGATGTGGAAGTAGAGAACCTCCCCGGGATATCAAATATTGTCTCATGAAAACACACATATCGAGATGTATACGTAAAAGATGTATGAGGACCATAACAAAGGTATCCAAGATGAGAAGGTGCATAGCCAATAAAAATGCACGCAATAGACTTAGGTGAATGTTTATGCTCTCGTGTGTCACTAAAAAAGTATAACACAAACACCCAAACATACAAAGAATAGAATAGTCTAGTCGATAGCCGAACAATGTCTCAAAAGGAGAGGAGTAATGAAGAACCGGTGTAAGTAACCAGTTAATAAGGAATGCTGAAGTAGCATAAGCATCATACCAAAATTTCTATGGTAAACTTGCATGAAACAAAAATGCACGAGCAATCTTAGAAAGATGGCAGTTTTTCTGTTTAGCAACCCCGTTTTGTTGGGGTATGTATGGGTATCAAATGCTATAAGCGATTCCCGATTCAGAAAGGCATCTGGCCATCTGTCCATGAATAAGCTCAGGAGCACCATCACACAGAAGGTGCGTAATAGCACACAAGAAAAGCTTCGCAACAAGCGGTTTAAAATAAATGCTGAAATGAGTCAATTGTCTGTGAGCTATGTGTTAGTGGATAAATCATTGTAAATCTGCTAAAATAATCAATATACATAATAAAGTATCTAAAGCCCTCACGAGACATAACAGGAGATGGATCCCAAATATCACGATGAACCACATGTAAAGGTACAATGCAATGTGTAACAACAGTCTCAAATAGTAAACGTTTTGACTTTGAGATAACACAAACAGTACAATGGGAAAACATGGATTTATCGAATGTAAAAATAGAAATCTAGCTAAGATTGCATCAGAAGGATGTCCAAGTCGAGAGTGCCATGTATCTTGAGGAACTTAAGCAACTGCAATCAAATAATACATCAGATGCAGACTACCATGCGTGTGACGCCCCGCGAAAACGCTTAGCTTATTCATTAACCACACACTAAATTTCGGGACAAAATTTCTTTCAACTTGGGGATAATGTGACAACTCGTACGTTTCACCTCGTTTTGTTTTCCTTTTCATAGCACCGTGCGTGTATTTGTGTATAACTAATATAAGAATTAATATTAATAAAAAGTGTTTGGATGTTTGACCGTTTATAGATCTCTCTCTCTATATATATGTATGTATATATATATATATGTGTGTGTGTGTGAGTTTGAATGATTGGAAGTTATTATTATTATTAATAAGGCCGCACACCTCCACCCAAGTCGCACAGTCCAATGTGTGGGCTTCTAATTTGCTGAGCCCAGATGCTAACTGGACCGCACACCCTCACCCAATGTGAGATACAGATCAAGCCGCACACCCCGGTTTACATCAAAGACCGCACACACATGAATTGCACATGTGTGCGACATATGGACAGTTGGATTCCATCATCTAGTGTGCGGCATCTTTTAGGTGGGTTATAAATACCCACATCTGCCAAAACCCTACACCCTTTCCCAAAACATTCTTTGGCGGCTGACATTTTTAGAAACATTCCCTAAAAAACATCCAACATTCCCTTTCTAACATTCTTGAAGATCCAAGACAACCTTCCTCCCTAAGCTTCTTCCTTTATTGAAGATATTTCTACTCTCCTTTCAAGATTTCTTCTTATTCTTACCCATTCATTGCCTTTACATTTTGGGTTAGTAAAATCCTATCATTCTATGATTTTGTTTGTCATTGGATGATGATTTAGTATTACAAGTGTAGATGATTTCTGATGATATAATGTTTATAGATTTGGTTGATGATTTCGTGTTTTGCCAATGATAATCTGAGTTTGCAAAATGATTTTATACGATGAAGTGTTGATGGTTGTTTTAACAAGTTCGAGTCTAGATCTGTTAATGAGATGAAATATGATTTTGAATGATTTCAAGATGATAGTGTTTAGCATAATTAAGGGTGTTTCAAATGTTATGAAACTGTTTGATAAGTGTTACGAATTTTCCTGATGACGTGGGATAATATGATATTTCAATGATGATTGGAAATGACTAAATTTGTTTGTTTAAATTTGTGCCTTGTTTTTTTTTTTTTTTTTTTGGAAATTTGAAACATGAATGAGTTGTTACTAATTAGGGGTAGTCGCACAATCACTGAACGTACAACATTAGCTGCATGATTTACAATCACAGACTGCTCACCGTACAATCAGGGGTCGCACTCTCCTAAGCGTACAACCCCTGATGCACAATGTACAAAGGATTGTTGCATGGGCGCACACTAAAGCCCGCACATTTCCCCTTTGGTACAACTGTTAATGCACAAATGTACAACTAGATAATGCGTAGTCACACATCTTATGTCTGCACATTCTAATTGTACATGTCACAAAGGCACATCGTACAACCCTTTTCTGCATGACCGCACACTTGTCCATGGATCGCACACTGACAAGTGGGCCGCAGACTCATACTTGGGCCTTATTCTTAGTGGGCTGCACACTCGTGGTAGGCCACGCACTGAGGTATGTCACACCCCGACCACGTAAAACAACAAATCGTGGGGGAAACGTCGGGGAGTGTTGTAACAGAATCATTGTTTCACAACACATGGAATATAGAATATTGTTTTATTACATAATAAGTTACATTGTCTTGGAATTTGATCAACAAACAGTACAATTGCCGTTCATGTTTTTATAATTACTAAGTCCCATGTCCACCCTATGTAAAGCAATCAACAGTCGTCACGAATAAAACCTGAAACATATGTGAAAGTAAATACGTCAGCATAAAAATGCCTGTGAGTAACATATGTTTTGTGAATTAGATTCATGGCTTTGGATCATATAAGAAAAGATTATATGTTTATAAAAGTAGCCATGAATCCTTGATAAAAGTTTGGTTTCTAGAACACTTTGCAGTGATATAAAAGTTGTAGTATACATAAAATATACCTCGGTTTTAAGAAAGTCGGATAAGTAATATGTTAAAATATATTTTAGTTTCAAAACAGTTAAATAGATAGTATATCAAATATACTTTAGTTGTTAAAATAATAGTTTTCGGTAGTATATCACAAGTATACTTTGGTTTTGTAAATAACATATCAACTACGTTTTAGTAAATAACAAAATATATGTTGGATTTGTACATAGTATATCAAATTATACTTTAGTAAATAATATCACGTTGGTAGTATGTCGGAACATACCAAAATCGTGGTTTGGTAATATATCAAACTATATTTTAGTATACAATAGCATATCAAATTATGCTTTAGTAAACAGTATCACGTTGGTAGTATATCAAAATATACCATAAATCGCTATTTAGCAATACATTCAAACCTTAGTGCATCAAACTACACTTTGGAGACTATAGAAATACCACAAAGGCAATTTCTATTTGGTTAAAATTTGGTTTCTGACATTCCATACCACAGGAATGGGGTGTCTAGTCCTATAGCGCTATATCGTACTAACAATCGGCTTGATCATTGTTAATGAATGTATAAGTAAACATATGAACAAACAAATAGTCGTAACAAACTTCGGAAATCAGTATTTAAACCATGTATAATAGTTCAATTCGTCAAAAGATAGTACTTACGCATGTGTAATCATATAGTCGAAATCATGAAAATAATGAATAGGCACATATGTATCACCCCAAAACATTTGAAAACAGTAAAAGAGGGGACTATGTACTCACCTTTGGGTGCGTTTTTATATGTTAACACAATTCCTCAAATTTTTTATTCGTCCTAAATTAAATAAGAACGATTTAATAATCAGGAACACACAAAAATACATAAGTTTCTCCGATACTTAGAATTTTCACATAACTTTGAGATCTTCTCGAAAAGTTATTATTTTTTATTATAATGGTGTATTTATATATATATATATATATATATATATATATATATATATATATATATATATATATATTTATATATATATATATGAGTTCACATATATTTTAAATACTTTGCGACTTGAACGATTTTATTGGTGACCCTCATCATGTTATAAGCAATATATCTACGATTTGCGCGTCGTAATATATATATACTTATGGTGACATAAAATAAATATCGTAATACACATAATCTTGTCAAGTATTAACATGTCATCATTTCATATGTATAAAAATGCATCAAATATGTAATTTATTCATGTTTATTTGCTGATGTATTTGAACATTTATCATATCATGCATAAATCATCAAAACCCTTGTATTTTAACTATCATTCAAAATTTGGCTGTTTTCGAGAATTTTAATAAAATAGTTAACTTACTCCAAAAATTCCCAAATTTTTACAGAATGTTTTAAACGATCCAAATATTAATGTGTAAAAATATCGGGATCCAATTCATTACCAATATTTTATAAAAAAATCATTTACCGGACTGCAATCAGATTCGTCACTTTCTGACTGCAGTCCACGGAATAATTTATTTAAAATTCATCATAATTCCGATTGTTGAAATTCCAGTGGGAGAATTGACATCAGTGGTCATCTACAGTACAAATTTTATGAGCTAATTCTACACAGATTTCAAGTTTTGACGAAAAACATAACACACATTGTCTGCAGTAAAAACGCAGCTTTTGCTGCTGTACAAAATGGACCTTTAAAAATAGTAAACGACCTCGAAAAAATACGATTCCAGTTCCATTTGATTCATTTTTCGAAAATATATAATTCAGACTTCAGAAAATTGATTTTTCGATTTATAACGGTCCGTTTACAGCCAACTGAAGTTGGCTGTAAATGTTACTTAGCATGCTGTTAATCGCTTAAATGTTACTAAAATATGCAAGCAAATATCCTAAACAATTGTTTATCAAGAAATCAAACTCATACACCCATATATATATATATATATGTACGGTTTATATACATATATATCACCACCATTTTTACTTGTATCAAGACTCATTTCTTTTTAGATTTCAAGTTTGTGAAAATTCCAAGATTCAAGAGAAACTTCAAATCATAAAGAACAACCAAGAATCAAGAGTATGATTTAAACATAAATGTTATACCTTCAAGATTCAAGTGAGTTGTTGGATGAGGTTTTGATGATATGGAGCTTGAAATCACTTGAAAGCACCTTGGAAACTCCTTTGGATCTTCACATCAACTTGAAACTAGCTTGGAAAAGGGGTTAGATCTTCAAGAACAAGGTTGAAGATTTGAAGATGGAGGTGGTGATGATGGTTACGGTTATGAGGGAGAGAGAAGGAGGAGGTTTGTGAAGATATGAAGTGAAGTATGGTGATATATATAGGACAAGATCTAGATAAAATCTCCAAGATCATAAAATATCTTATGGAATCCAAGAAATATCAAGAAAATCACAAGAAATCTAAGAAAGATCACTAATGGATTTTGTAGGATATTGGCAAGATTTTAGTGGGGGCCACCCCTTAGTGACGTGAACATATGGGGGGGGGGGGCAAGTGTAAAATTAAAAACAGGTATTTAACTGGGTACCGGGTATATTATCTAGCGTTTAAATCCCGATTTATGGTGTTCTAAATTATTTTTATTATTCTATAAAAATAAACTTGCCAAAATATTACTGAAATAAATTTCAGTTACCGAGACTGGCTGCGTTGTCCGTGTTTTGCAGTATAAGCACTGTGTTACGCAGTAACACGCGGTACGCGCTTAAACTTGAAAAATAGTGTTTTCAAGCGTTTTAATTTATTTTTCAACACGAACCTGATTAAAAATAAAATTTAAATTATAACAGAATATTTTTGGCATTTAAATATTATCTGGGCGGTCACCAACATTCGTTTCGCAGTTTTGTCGTAAATAGTTCTAAAGTTCGAATAAACATGTTTTTGCCATACCGAATCCTTCGAAACTTATTTCTAACTTATGTAAAGGGTATTTAGGGTATGTTAAGCCTATGTAACTGTTCCAGAATGTTTGTTGCATTAAACTGGTTATATTTACGCATCGGATCGCGTATAACCTTCCAGAAAGCGATTTAAAGCTCGAAATCGAACAAGAATTGATATGTGCAAACGATACACATATTTATACAAATCCCAAGTATGAAATACAATATTTCATTGGTTTGGTATGTGTTTGATGTTTGAAGTGACACAGGTGTCACAGTCTCCCCTACTTTAGGAAATTTTGTCCCGAAATTTAATTGAGAGGAAACTTATGTGTGCTCGAAAACAGAGTCGGAGAATGTAAGATAAAATAACACTGGTCAAGGTCCAGGACTTCTAGTAACTTAAATAATGCTACGTTCGCAATGTAATAAGGAACACTTATATATAGGAAGTACCAGCGGCGTATCCACCATGCTCCTTTCTACGTTGTTCCCGTTTCGTTATTCCAATCACTATAGGTCTTAACACATGATAAAACTTGCTGTGGTTTCTGTGCACTGAATTCCATTATTATTATGCATCCACAATTACGTAATTTCTTGCACATTCCGCACAGTTTATTTCATAATGCGTAGGGGAAAGATCAATCGAATAAACGTGAAGTGACTTGACTCGACCATCAAAGGATCCTTTTAACTAGATCAACGAACGATCTTCTTAACCAGATCAACACATGATCTTCTTAACTAGACCGTCGTACAATCTCTTTAAATAGACCACTAATGGGTCTTTTTATTGAATCAAATAATCGTTTTGAAATAGCACTTTAGAATCCAAGGTTCTTACTATTTGCATAGATAAGCCCCTTAAGGAATTTGAGATAGTACTTTGAGTATCCTTCTGAGAATCCAACATATTAAGGTTGTTAAACTGTGTTTTGATTTGAAAGTTCTACAATGGTTATAGAATTAGTTTGATAGTCCCTTTCAGTAGGCAGGAAGGGCGCAGAAGCTACCGTTTCTAGAATGCAAGCAAGCTAGCGACTCTATATGAAAATACGGAAGACTCTACTAGGACTTAGATAGCGAGCTTTAGAATCACACATAAACACATAATCACATAATCGCATAGTTGTTAACTTAGTTATTGGCTCGTTCATTAACTTAAACTAATGCATTTAAAGTACACCAGAAATCCAATCGAGGACTTCCATTGGTACTCGAAACATCCCATGAATCTAACTATGAAGATAGGGAAATATGATAAGGATTTGGCTTTGTCTTGGTTGAATCGAAACATTCGTATTAGAGCACGCAATGAATCCACTTAAGGACTCATGAAAGTACCTTTAGACATCAAATCAAAGATTTGAAATGGTATTTCAAGTATCTGTTTAAGAATTTGTAACTTGTACCTTGTACTTTGTTTCTTAAAAGAAACGAGTAGTTTGTTTTGTAAGGAACATGGTTCCTTGGTGTCGGCATCGTAGGGTTGTACACACACAATCGTATCAGTTTCGTAAAATAAAATTGAAACAACAAACTTTATTTATGTATCAACTGAGTCGATTCAAACATCCAAAAGATAACATACAAGGAAAAACAAAAGACTAATTGTTCACTATTGCATCGTCGTTTGCGTTTGCCTCGTTTATGTTAAACACTCGTCCACGTGCTGGATTCATGTTAACAAGTCTTGGGCTATTGTTACGGTAGTGAGTAAGGTCACCACAGTTATAACACGACCCAGGAGAGAACTGTGCTTGAGCAACAGCAGGATTTGCAGCAGCTTGGTTAGCATAACGGTAGGTATTGACCAAGTGTCCCAATCGCCCGCAGTGGGTACATTTGTGACACTGTACTTGCTCCAGATGATGACGGTTGCATTTGTTGTACAAAGGTGCAGTACCAACATAGTTTTTCTTTGTACGAGGTTGTGCTGGCTGGTTTGGTGCAACCTGATTATTCTGAGCAACTATGGCAAAGTTTTGTGAAGCCTTGCGCTTCTTCTTCTTGGATGTCTCGGCATGTTTATCCTTTGGTTCATCTTGTGCAGACTTGTCTGATGGTTTTAGGTCGCCCTTTCGAAAAAGCTTACCTTTCCTGATCTGTGATTCAGTCAGGGTAGTAGACAATTCAATGGCCTGTCTGACGGTAGTAGGATTGCTACCAGTAACGATATCCTGAACTAGGTCAGGAAGACCATCAATGTACTTTTCAATCGCCTTCTCCATCGGTGCAACCATAGCAGGACATAACACGCTCAGCTCCTCATAATGATCAGTATAGGCTCGATGTTCACCACTGTCTTGCTTCAAATCGTTGAATTCTCTTTCCAACGCTCTAAGCTCATGACGAGGACAGAACTCCTTCATTATTAGAGCCCGAAGCTCCTCCCAAGTTTGAGCTAGTGCCACATCGGCACCCCTATCACGCATCACACAGTTCCACCATGTAAGAGCACGCTTCTCGAACACACTGGATGTAAACTCAACCTTACGCTCATTCGAACATTGCACATGTCTGAATGTGCTCTCCAAACTTTCAAACCATTGCAGGAGCGCGGTTGCTCCTTGAGTCCTAGAAAACTTCAAAGGTTTAGCAGAGTTGAGTGTCTTAAAGTTGCACGGAACAGGTGCATTGATGTTGTTGTTTGCTTGGTTTAACTGGGTAACTAGGTTCGGGAGTACAGCAGCGATTTGTTGAGTGATCAAGGCTGCCATTGCGGCGTCTTGAGTTTGATCACGTCGAGGAGGCATCTAAAAGAGAAGGGAACACAAGGAAATGTGTGAGACTGACATAGAACAATCAAAAGGAGTATTGAAAACATCGACAAAACGAAGGAAGGTGGTCATTTGTTTGTTACTTAAAACAAACAAACAACACAGTGACTAATCAAAGTAAAGAGGTCTACATAATGCATAATGAAGACATGCTTTAGCCTATAAGTGGACACTCACCCCAAGAGTTCCCAGGTAAGAGTGACTGGTCCGATTATGTGGATTTGTATGAACACTCTAGCCTTAGACAGAAAACTCAGGGTACAGGCACCCACCCTTCCGGATTGCATGTGTTCACATTATTAAGACTCAAACCTTGACGAGATTTGAAAACTTTAAAGGCGTAAAGCCTAAAAACTAATCATCTAAGGATAGATGATCGATTTTCAAATGGAATTGAGATTTGTGTACTTGTTTTGGTAATCACCTAAGGATAGGTGGTAGTATTGTTATAAGATCTAAACACAAGGTAACTTGTGTTAGGGTCCTAGGAAGGTTATAGTCTAGGTCAAAAATTTTACTGATAACCTAATTCCCTATAACCTGGCTCTGATACCAACTCTTCTGTCACACCCCGACCACGTAAAACAACAAATCATGGCGGAAACGTCGGGGAGTGTTGTAACAGAATCATTGTTTCACAACACATGGAATATAGAATATTGTTTTATTACATAATAAGTTACATTGTCTTGGAATTTGATCAACAAACAGTACAATTGCCGTTCATGTTTTTATAATTACTAAGTCCCATGTCCACCCTATGTAAAGCAATCAACAGTCGTCACGAAATAAAACCTGAAACATATGTGAAAGTAAATAAGTCAGCATAAAAATGCCTGTGAGTAACATAGGTTTTGTGAATTAGATTCATGGCTTTGGATCATATAAGAAAAGATTATATGTTTATAAAAGTAGCCATGAATCCTTGATAAAAGTTTGGTTTCTAGAACACTTTGCAGTGATATAAAAGTTGTAGTATACATAAAAATATACCTTGGTTTTAAGAAAGTCGGATAAGTAATATGTTAAAATAAATTTTAGTTTCAAAACAGTTAAACAGATAGTATATCAAATTTACTTTAGTTGTTAAAATAATAGTTTTCGGTAGTATATCACAAGTATGCTTTGGTTTTGTAAATAACATATCAACTATGTTTTAGTAAATAACAAAATATATGTAGGATTTGTACATAGTAAATCAAATTATACTTTAGTAAATAATATCACGTTGGTAGTATGTTGTAGGACCGTATTTGACAGTCAATTGAGTCAATTCGAGCTAGCAACTACCAAAAATGCAGTGGAAATACAAATCGGCATGAATCAGGTGTAGAAACAGAAGGAATTCACTTTAAAACAGTTTTCTCATTCAATCTTCACAAAATACACGGGCAGCAGTTCGGCAACACGGGAGACATGAACGTACAAAATGAGAAAACAACTTGGGTATTTATAGGGGAGATGGTTTCGCTTATGTGAACATGTCCATATGAGCGAAACCTTAAGCTTGGGGTTTCGCTCATATGACACATGTCCATAAAAGCGGAACCTCAACATGAAAACCAAACATTTACACTTTCAACCCCTATACAATACATAATTAACCAAACTTGACCCTATACATTGATCAACTAAGACTAAGACGCAGGCTTTAGACATTCGTGCACCAACAAACTCCCCCTTGGATACAGCCGCAGTCTTCAGTCTTGGTCTTGGGTCATCACAACGACTTGAACTTTTCTTCGTGCTGCTTAGGCTTCCTCCTAAGAGCATTCCTTATCATGTCGTTCTATTTCTTTCTTGCTTTATCTTCTTCAGCTTGAATATGCATCCATTTGCCTCTGTTCTCATCAAGCTTTTGACGTTCACGAGCAGCTTTCCTTTTCATTTTCTCCTCGAGCGACCACCATGCTGACTTCCATTTACTTTCAGAGTTGATACTTTTCTGAAAGCAAAGGGTTACAACTCGCTGCAATTGCATGGCCTGCTCTCTGTCCTCTTGCTGATAGTGAATTTTGTTTATGAAAAGACATTCTATATCCTTTGTAGAGCAATTCACAAGCCACATAGGATCATATACATGAATCTCTCTCAATTCTCCACCTGCTCTGTAAGTAATCACTGCTTCAGTAGTAATACAACTATAAACCCAGCCCATGAAGCCTTTGTAAAACTCTTGCTCCATTGGAGGAACTTGTATAGTCTTCATCGTTTTCGGCCTTTTCACATTCAGAATCGTTTCTTCAACTCATGTCACTGGATCTCTTCTTGTAACTCTTTTCGGATAGTGTGGCTTCTAGTGCTTGAAGTCTCTCAACGCCTCAAACTTTATCAATCCCCACATAGCAATATCGTTCGTCCTGACATTATATCCCAAAGTTCTAACCTTTGACAATTCATCCACATCCCACCATGGAAGTGACATAATATCATTTAACTTTTCAAAATACTGCACGCCACATTCTCTTCTTATCGCATACGCATTAACTTGAGGTAAGAATCCCCAACTGATAGTGTCACCGATAGATACGCTTCTATCACGTTGATAATACTTCAAAGGCCGTTTAAACTTCCTCTCGTGACTAACTTTGAACCATTTCTTTCGTTCTTCCTTTGCCATATCTTTCTGAGTGCCATCAAAGTTTTTATCTTTCAGAATTTCAGCAACTTTCCTTCGCAACTCATCACGATTCTCCTCAGTAAAGAATTCCATTAACGTTGGCAACTGTGAGGTATCTTCATTAACGCTTTCATCATCTGTCCAGTCTTCGACTTCAACTCTATCATATAAATCAGCATCTTCAACATACTTATACTCGTAATCACGCTGCTGATTGATATCAAATGCATTCAATTCTTCTTCAAAGTCGAATTTAAAGTCAGGATCCATCACACGACTCATTTCCTTAATTGCTTCCAACGTGTAAGTATGGAAATGCTCTCCTTCTTCACGATAAGTATCTAACCTCAAGATCAATTTCTCTGCTTGTTGAACATTCTCTGCATCACCTGACTCCCCCTGTCTATCAGCTCCCCTGATTCTTCGTTCATAGTGTCGTTCATCAAGTTATCAACATTCTGTTCATCAGAAGCTTCAGTAACTTTCAATCCTGTACCACCCTGAGCATCATCATCATCATCGTCTTTACCTGAACCATGACTGCTCGTAGAGTATACTTTCTCATTTTTGACATCTTCCTCTTCATCCTCCTCTTCTTCATCATCCTCATCACTATCACCCATTAACTCTTCAAGAGGAGTATAATCCTCAAACAGACCAGAAACTGCAGAGATAGGCTCGGGATTTTCAACCACCATTGAAGGAACAATCGATCTTTCTGTCACTGTAGAACTTCCTTCAACGCCTTTGCCTTTGTCTTTCATTTGTTCATCTATTTTGGCTTGACGTTCAGCTCTGAGCTCTTCAACTTGCAGCTCTTCAAACTTTTGCTCTACAGATGTTCCGAGCATGATTTCAACTACTTTATTCAGCATATAGAACTCATGATCTCTTAACGCTTTAGCTGCTTCAAATTCTTTGTTCTTCAATTTGAAATACTCATTTTGCTCATCTCGTCGAGCCTTTTCTTCTTCCAGCTCAGCAATTTTTACCTTCAAAATGTCTATCTCTGACTGATCAGAATCAATCTTTTTCACCAACTCTTTATTATCAATCTCCAACTTCTTCACACGCATTTCTAGAATTGTCTCCCGATCAGACACCTTCTTATTTTCAGCGGCTAATTTCTTGTTTTCCACTAACACTTCATCCATCATTTTCTCCAACTTCAACACTTGTTCATTGTTCTCAAAACCGAAGTCTCCGATGTCTTCAAGATTATCATGAGGAGTATAAAGACCTTTGGTAGAAGAACCAGGTTGCATTTGGGTGAGTGGAGGGGTCTGAAAGAGTTCTTGCGAGGTGAAAAGAGTTTGTTGTGGTAGAGGTGAATGATGTAGTGGTGATGGTTGTCTTGGAGGTGTTGGTTGTTTAGGTGGTGACGATTGCTGTGGTGGTGTAGGTTGTCGGGGTGGTGATTGGATTGGTGATTGTGGTGGTGTTGGTTCATGTGGTGGTGTAGGTGGCTTCCTAGTTTCTTTGGTTTGTTTCTTCTTTAGCACAATCTTCGGTTTTGATATCTTTGGTGTGGCTTTGCGAATCTTTGGAGAAACTACTTTCTTTCGAGCTCCGGCTTTCTTTCTGCTGCCTTGAGGAGATTGTGACACTGAAACGTGTTCTGGAGAAGGCACATAAACTTCATCATCGTCCTTTACCTGTCTTTTTCTCTTTCTTAACAACTTTTCTTGTTCTATTTCTTCCTGAACTCTTCGTAAACGTTCAGTTTCATCAATTTCATCATCTGAAGAGCTTGAGGAGCTTGTAGTATCTTTATCCACATCATCTCCCTCAATATCATCAACCACCTTTTCTTTTTCGTTCTGTGCTTCAACATTAACAACTTTATCAACATCAAACAAATCATCAACATTAAATGGATCATCTTCCACAACTACTACTGTTTCCTTTTCCACAGTGACCACCTGTTCATCTTCTTCAGGTTCATCGATCAAAGACGTTTTAGCAGCTTTCTTTTGCTTCTTCTTTGGTTGTGAAGAAGATCCTTCATCCTTTTTAACAATAGGAGTGGCCTTTCTGCGTCTTCTCCCAGTTTCTTTCACATACCACTCATTCTTTGTGTTTTTGAAATCTTCAAGAACTTTCAACTCTTCAGCATATGCCGCTTCTTTCATTTGCCGCTTCTTTCATTTCAGCTTCATTTCTCCAGTTCTGGTGATCAACTGGATCTGGATCGACGTAGTTTGCATCTTTTATGAAACCAAAGAATTCTGCACTAACTTTCGGTTCAGGGTGGTTCGGGTGATATCTCACAAGCTGTTTGATTGTAACTTCGTTCATATGTGATTGCACCAACAAATCATCCTTTATATTTTTGTCAATCTCAGGATACGCGTGATCAATCAACATCTGCACGAACCTCGGATACGTCCAGGTCTTGCTCTTTGATGTAATATTCTCTGCCATGTAATGAAACACAATATGCGAAAAGTTGTATTTCTTGTTTAGCACTAAAGCAGTAACCATATTCATTTGATAGTCACGCATCGCATCATAACCTCCTTTTGTATGACTCAAAAACATCAATACACAGTGAATCAGGAACTTATATGGCTTTGTAAACTTTGACTCCAAATAATTTCCAGCATTCAAAGCTCCCTGATATCCCATTCTTAAGATGCAGCCTTTCACCATTCTTTCCGGAAATCTCGTTGGCGAATCTGTCTCATCTGGAAAGTTAATAACTTCACGAATAAGAGCTTCGGTGACTAGAATCTTCTCCATCTTGCCATCCACCTCAACAATTGACGAAATAACTTTGTTCTGATCATCATAGCTGGCATTCTTCCAGAAACGTTCAATGTGAGATTTGTATAATGGTCGTTGATCAGTTAATGCCTTCTGAATGGGAATATGACCCATGAATTCCAAGATGCCACAGAAATTTGCCAACTCTGGGTATTTCTGAATATCCAAATCACAACAACTGTTGTAAAGAGGATCAAACACAACACTAGAACCCTGCAAATCACAATCACATACACTGAATCAGAATTACTTAGAAAAGTTTCAAATGTCACAATTTTACATGTGAAAACACACAAAGCACAATGAGCGAAAGCACAAGTCTACACTTATGAGCGGAACTACAATATGCTCTTATGAGCGGAACCTTTGATGTACACATAAGCGGAATATCATGATGTACCGATAAGCGAAACCACAGGATGTTCAAATGAGCGGAACCACAGACAACCCTAAAAATGAAATCATCAACAGACACTCAAAAACTGATCAAATCTCAAAATTGAACCTATTATCTTGTTAAAATGACAATTCCGACACTTGGGGTTTGTTTTGATTTTACTTTTGATCTATTAAACTCTATAGATCTAAGACTGTACTACCCGGACATCAACAAACATCAACAAATAACATATTTGAAACAATCAACACTCAAAGATGTAATCTAGACATCAAACCGACTGCACAGGTTTATTTTCAAGTGTCCATTTGACAGTTAAAGCCCTAAATCTAAGTTTCGTTCAACAAACATGGACGACAGTTCAAAATAAGCATGATATTGAACAAATTAGGCCTCAAACTACCTTGCCCATGATTGGTTATTATAATAATCAACAAGATCTGTGAAAAATTGGGCAGCACTTCGCCTGAAAATGGACGTTTTAGGGTTTCGCTTCAAGTTCGCCAGAGAAGAAGACGTATGAGCGAAAGGGGTGAAAATGACAAAAGAGCGGAACCCTCTTGCTTAAATAGTTGGACAGGTTTCGCTCTTACGACCAATGACAAATGAGCGAAACCTAAAGAGACATACAAGCGAAACCTCATGAAGCATTTATGAGCGAACCATGGTTTAAGTGACATAAAAGCGAAACCACTTTTAGGTGACACATAAGCGAAACCATGATGTTGTTTTCAAAAATTTAACTTTTTAACACTTTTCAGATTAACCACCGTCACACCCAGTTAACCAAGTCCAAGTCAATGACCTTGGTCAACTGCTTGGCCCACCAAGTCCAAGTTAATGACCTTGGTTGACCGAGTTATGAAGTACGCAGTATTTTCATTCTGAAAATAGTTCAAATAAATGAACTTTTGAACATTTTGAACTTTCAAACACTTTTTAACTGACAAACACTGTACCAATCATTGTTCTGCATCACCAGCTTACCCAGCCCTCATCAAACACTGACATGATCTGCACTAAGCTTTGATCTTCCGATTCCCAATGTCAGTTGTCGAAAATAAAATGAGAAACTAAAATCTTTTTGGATTTTTAACTGGATACACTAGAATCTGTACACACAATATTTTTGTGAGTGTGTTAGGGGATCATATCAGCTGCCTACTAGACACTAGCACCGTTAAGCTATATTTCATTTTAAGCATTAAACAATTCGCGTAGATTGCCGATATACTGATCCTCTTAAATTCTCACAAAACTTTCATTCTGTTCAGGATACAGGATTAGTGTTTTAGGACTTAACCATCTACATGTGTCCCACCTCAGTATATACTCCCGTATCCAGACCCCAGTATTCAGTCTTACAGGTGAGTATACCACAGTTGATATCTGTTCAGGGGTAGGTGCGAGGACCGTGAGAGCTCAGGTCGATACTTCCGTATACGCAGAGAGATGACGGCTTCGACTTTAAGGTGTGTCCCCTTTAGAGGATCTTTTGTTTTCAACAGCAGCAACTATCAATTTTATTGTTTCATCAGCATGCTGAGGGCGAGCTTATATTTCAAAGCTATTTGCAGAAAGTATTATCCGGGGACTAGGTCAGTATTTCCATACAGCAGAAGTCCAGGGATAATACCCCAGATATCACTGAGCATAAAGACCTAGTATCTCAGAATACGGGATCCTTCAAACAGGATTTCAGGGGTTACCTATATATCCTGGAGGTGTTCCCCACGTAGACGCAAGTGAAATTTTATGTTTATATCCCAAACAGATCTACTAATTTTGTGAAGACCTACCGGCACATCTTTAGCGAGACTGCTTAATTGCATTTTACATTACAATTCTTTAGCATGATGCGTCCGTCTAGCTGATGTACTATCATTTCCCCTATTCTACACAACTTTTTTTGAATTTTTTAATGTTTTTGGATTTTTGAATTTTATCATGTTTTTGTATTTTTCTGCGAATTTCTCCCCCTAAAACTAAAACATATTTTTGTGTTTATGTTTTTATCGAAAAGCAGAAAATAAACTCTACAAACAAAAATTGACAACACGACAAAGGTTCACGTCAGATCGCCGCGCAAATCGGCTTCACATTCAAATTAACCCTCCCAGATTGCAGATTTTTCATCCCGTTTAACCTTAAAAGATAATAGAATCTCTTTTTATCAAAAGGTTTAGTATAGAAATCCGCTTTCTGATCATCGGTGTGCAAGTGTTCAATCCAAATTAACTTTTTCTCGTGACAATCACGGATAAAGTGGTGATGGATCTCAATGTGTTTAGTTTTTGAATGGTGAACCGGATTTTTAGTTATGTTGATAGCTGCTTCATTGTCCACGTAGATAGGTGTATCTATGAACTGCAAACCGAAGTCTCGCATCTGCTGTTGGATCCAAAGGATCTGCGAGCAACAGCTGGAGGCTGAAACGTATTCAGCCTCGCATGTAGAGAGCGCTACGGCGGTTTGTTTCTTACACTGCCAGCTGACAAGTTGAGTTCCGAAGAACTGACACCCAGCAGTGGTGGACTTTGCGTTTTTCTTGCAGCTCCCAAAATCAGAATCAGCAAAACCAGATAAAGTAAAGTCACCCGATCGAGGATACCACAAGCCAATGCTTGGGCAGCCTTTCAAATACCGTAAGATACGTTTTACTATGGTCAGGTGTGACTGATTTGGATTTGACTGATATCTGGCACAGAGACACGTCGGGTACATGATGTCTCGACGGGAAGCCGTGAGATACATTAGAGAACCAATGATAGATCGGTACAATGTCTCGTCCATCTTCACACCATGCTCGTCTGGACAAATTCCATGATTCTGCGCGAAGAGGAGTGGATGCAGGACTGCAATCTGTCATGTCGAACTTGTCAAGCACGTCCTTAACATACTTCGTTTGGTGAATGAAGATTCCGTCGGGCATTTGTTCCACCTGCAACCCGAGGAAGAACTTCATCTCCCCCATTGAGCTCATCTCGAACTTTTTCTTCATCACCTTTTCAAATTCTTTGCACAGGTCATCGCTGGTGGATCCAAAAATAATATCATCAACATATATCTGCACGATCAACAAGTGGTCTGCCTCTTCCTTGGTGAACAAAGTGCTGTCTACTGTGCCTCTTGTGAACCCGTTGTCCAGCAAGTATGTCGAAAGCGTCTCGTACGAGGCTCTCGGGGCCTGGTGAAGTCCGTACAGCGCTTTGTCCAGTAGATACACCTTGTTTCTGTGCAGTGGGTCTGTGAACCCTGGTGGTTTCCCCACATACACTTCTTCTCTGATTTGTCCATAAAGGAAGGCAGATTTGACGTCATGTTGATATACTTTAAAATCTTTCCATGACGCGAAGGCTAGAAATATCCGAATTGCCTCAAGTCTAGCAACCGGTGCATAAACTTCATCATAATCTATTCCTTCCTGTTGACTGAAACCTTGAACCACAAGTCGCGCTTTGTTTCTCACCACGACACCTCTGTCATCATGTTTGCACTTAAAAACCCATTTCGTCTTGATTAGCTTTTGATTCTTAGGCAGGTCGATAAGTCTTCAGACGCCCAGCTTTTCGAACTGTCGTAGCTCCTCCTGCATTGCATTCACCCAGCTATCCTTGGTTAATGCCTCTTTGTAGGTTCTGGGCTCTATCTGCGAAATAAAACATTTTAATGAGACTTCTTTCTGCATATCAGCAATAGATGAATAGAAACATGTAAGAGCTCGATCTATTTGATGTCGGGTTTTGACACCACTTTGTAGGTCACCAATAATCTGTTCTGAGGGATGATAAGACAACGTTCGTGGCATAACATTGTCAGGCACATTCACTTCCGATTCCAAGCTCGATATGTCAAGATCAACCGTTTGATCCTCAGCTTCCGTTGGATCCTCGTCAAAAGTCGGAGCGGGTTCCGCTTCTGAGTCATCAGATTCATGAAAAGATGGAGCTGGTTCCTCTGGTGGTTCGTGAGCTGTTCCACTTGGTCTGGCTTCATTGTCGTGAGTACCCACGGCGGGTTGAGAAACTTCTAGTGGTCTAAACACTGGCTCTTGTGATGCATTTTGCTGATACAGGTACATAAGAGCTAGTTCCTCATCACTCTGCTCGACCGGCAGATGAAACGACTCCTAGAGTTTATCGTAGTCGAACAGGAATCTTTGTCCGGGAAGTTGTGGCGATGGAGTGTGCTTATGACAATCCACATGTAGGACTTGAATCACCTTCCCCATGCATGGTACGAAAACCCTTTTCAGCGGGCTTGCATAACCTACAAAGAAACCCTCATTAGATTTAGCGCCAAATTTACCGTTTTCATCAATAAAAGTACAAGGAGACCCAAACGGCTCCAAAAACTCAAAGTTTGGCTTATAACGGTGCAGCAGCTCAAAGGAAGTCTTTTTATACTTCTTGACAGTGAGAACTCTATTCAATGTGTAACAGGCTGCTGAAACTGCTTCACTCCAGAAAAAGATTGGCAGCTTGGAATCGGCTAACATTGTACGTGCTGTTTCAATCAGGGTCCGATTCTTTCGTTCAGCAATGCCGTTTTGCTGTGGAGTGTACGGCGCACTGAATTCATGAAGAATTCCCTTCTCGTTGCAGAACTCGTACATCTTGTTATTCTTGAATTCCGTTCCGTTGTCGCTCCGAATCCTCCGGATTGGCAGTTTATACACCGTTTCCATCTTCTTGAAAAGCACCATCAAAGACTCAAAAGTTTGATCTTTTCGTTCCAAGCACACTACCCAAGAAAATTTCGTAAAGTCATCAGTTACCACCAAGAAATATAAGTCTCCGCTGATGCTCTTTACGTTGACAGGCCCGGAGAGATCCATGTGCAATCTCTCAAGAGGTAACCTGATTTTATTCATCATCTTCAATAGGTGTGACTTCCGAGTCTGCTTTCCTTTCTTACACGCTACACAATCATCATTTAAGTGAAAATTCTTCAGATTAACACCATCAACTAAATCATTGTGTACCAAAAAGTTCATTTTGCTAAAATGAATGTGGCCCATCTTTCGATGCCACATTATCGAATCTTTTTCTGTCGCTTTAGTTTTAGACACAAAACACTGTTTCTGATGAGATGTTGGCGTTGCGACGCTCATATCCAAAATATAAAGGTCATTTTCCCGCGGAGCGCGCAACAGCACCATCTCATCAGGGATTTTAAACCCTGGTTTCAACACAACACATTCAGTTTTAGTAAAGTGTACACTAAACGCTTTATCATAGATTTGTGAGATACTGAGTAAATTGTTTGTTAACTCTACTATGTAGTTCACTTTTTCGAACGAAATCACGCCATTTGACAGCGTTCCTTGACCAACGATCCTTCCACCTTGATTCCCAGCAAATCCAACATAGCTTCCGTTTATGGATTTGACATCATAGAGCAGAGCAAGCATCCCAGTCATATGCCTTGAAGCGCCACTATCCATAATCCACTTCGGTAGAATTGACTTGGGCAGCCCCTGCAACCATCACATCAAATTTATTCAAACAATGAAGCCCATGATTTCTTTACTTCCGACACACTTCCGAACACAACATCACACTTTTCATTTGTTTTCGGAAAATCAAATGTGACATTTGGAATCTCTTCTTTCACAATCGTTTTAACTTTGTTAGTTATCGGTGGAAATTCATCAAGAAATTTATCAACTTCATTCTCAAACTCAACAACGTCATCTTTAAAAAGATTTGAATCAATTTTCAAAGCGTTCTCCATCTTTTTAACCTCAACCGACGGTTTCGATTTCGCGATCCAAGATTGATTTTCAAAAAATTTTGTTTTAGGGTAAAGCTTTGAAGTCTTGCTAGTCTTAGAGGATTCGCCAATCTCGAAAGTCGATTTCTGCTTAACCTCCGACTTCAACGATTCACCTCGTTTCAAAATCCGGATCGGAGAAACCATCGGCTTTTTGCCCTTTGTGTCAGTCGGAGATTTAGGTCGAGGTTTTTGAATGTTTGACTTTTGAACCGTTGATTTAGAAACAGCTTGTTTTTGAACACTTGGTTTTGAAACGGTTTGTTTTTGAACCGGTTTTACAACAGGTTTCTCGATCACTTTCTGACACTGTTTCGCCATGTGGCCGATCTCATTGCAGTGGTAACACACCCTTTTTTCATATTCAACAAAAGTAGATTTGACAGACTCTTCTTTCAACTTCTTTGCTGTATTGAAATCGTCCACAGCCTTTTGACTGAAATATAATCTTTCTCATCGTCAACACTAGAACCAGCGACAAAAACTTCATTGATCTTCTCTTTCGACTTAAACACCTGCTTAGCCGTTTTCTTTTCAAACCCGATTCCTTTGTTTTTAAAGGTGTTTTCTTGTTTTGACCTTTACCAACCCCTTCTTGCTTTTCCGAACTTGTGGGACGTGAAGTAACAAACGACTTTTTGGGTTTCGAAAAGAATTCATTGTTATTAACCTCGTTAATGTTCAATTCAACCAGTTTAAACACTTTTTCAACATTTTCGATCTTGACATTCTGAAGCGGGCACTCGAAGTCGGAATAAAGTTTGTCAGTTCCAACCATAGTGTATACCACCATGATCGTATCTTCATTCGCACTCTTTTCCGATTTCGGTACATATCGATCTAAGAAATTCCCTTCATCTTCAGAATCACTGACAGCCTTCTCAGAATGAGTCTTTTCAGATTTCTCACTCTCCTCATCCAGCACCTGATCGACAACATTTTTGATAACCTGAGATTGTCGGTATCGGATGGGGAAAATGTGACATCTATGGTCTCAGGCAACTCATCTTCTATTGATCTCAATTTGAGATTTAAAGCCGCTTCCACCCCATCTGGATATTTCTGTGTGTAATGATTCCACATAGGGGGTGGAACGCTCTTAAAGACAGGTGCCGAATGTGGCTGTTGGGGGACAATCTGATAGAGAACGTACGATGAAGCCACATAACTCATTAACTTTTTGTCAATCCGATCGTTTTCAATTTTAATTAATTCGAGTTCTTTCTTAAGCGATACGATTGTGTCTAAATGAAAATTAACTTCAGTTTGTTTATCTAAAAGTGTTGCTTTAGCCAATTTTGTAGCTTTATCGTTCTCAACACTTTCCTTTTGAACCATCTTGATTGACCTGGCGAGAGTATCGTATGCCTCTTTAACTTGGCCAAGGTCAAACTTAATCATATCAGCATGGTGTTTCAATTCCTGATACTTAATGTTTTTTTCAAGACACTCTGTGCATGGTTCTGAACACTGTTTGCACGGTGTTTCAGGGATTGAAACAACCTTTTCAACAATCTGCTCTACACAATCAGTTTTACCGACATTGTTTGACTCAGACTCAGATAGTTTGACTGATTTGATCTCCTGAACTCCAGATTCCTCTCGTTTGACAGACACACTACTGACAGACTTTGACTCCTCGGATTCTGAATCTACCTCTTTGAGTTTTCCCATAAGTGCTTTGTCAGCTATGTCTTTCAAAGCTTCTCCAGTCATCTCTTTCGACACATCTATCAACTCTTCAACGACTTCTTTCTTTTCTTCAAACCTTGGGCATGATCCGGTTCTTGGTTCTTCAAAGTAACCTGCAAAAGATTCAGAAATGTTAGGAGGCAACACAGATTTCATTAAACTTCCTAAAACCTCCTGTTCAGACTGGTAGTAATACACTCCAGCAGCTATTTCTTCCATATCAACCGCATTTTCACCAGAAACCTCTTCAACAACCTCAGAAACATCTTCAGTAACTGTTTCCGGTTCAGACACACTCTCAGAAATCTCAACAACTTCAGCCATCATTGCCTGTCCATCACTACCGGGAATATACTTCTCCCAGCTGAACCCTGCAGCAACCTTCTCGTTGTCTTGATTCACGATCAGCGCCTTTTCCGGTTTATTCTCAATCTGTGGCCTCTGAATAGTTTGCTGTTGATTTGGTCGGTGATATATCGCTTGCTTGTAGTAGTCGTTGGTGAACGGGTTTTGATGATTGTTTACTTCACGATTGGGACATTCTCGTTTGAAGTGACCGCGTTCTTTACATTTAAAGCATGTAACTTTCGACTTATCAAACCCTAACTTTTGATCTGGGCCTGATAGACTGTTCCGGTGTCACACCCCGACCACGTAAAACATCAAATCGTGGCGGAAACGTCGGGGAGTGTTGTAACAGAATTATTGTTCCACAACCAAGGTAATTTAAATAATATTTTATTCATCACCCAAGGGTGGAATACATTGTTTCAAACGAGAACCCACAAGTTACATTGTCTTAAAATAAAAAGAAACAAAGTACATAACAAGTTTTAACTAGTATAGATCCATTTTATCGTCACTAAGGCCCAAGTCCACCCTAGTGTATCACGATCATCCTATGCATTTGCTCCTGAAACACATGTGAAAATAGGTACGTCAGCATAAAAATGCCTGTGAGATACATAGGTTTTGTGAAAATAGGATCCATGACTTAGGTTTTAGAAAAATGTTTAATGAAATGTAGTCATGAACCTTGTTGATTGTATTGTTTGTAAATCATTTGAAAAACGATGGTAGATATGTATTTTTGAAAGAATAATGTATGGTTAAATGAATAACCAAGTAAAATAAGTTGTATAAAACAGGTTGTTTGTAAAACAATGTATTGTGAAAGATATGTTATATAGCTAAACTGAAATGATTTAAACAACGCTGCGATGCGTAATATCATACAAACACTTATATATAGGAAGTACCAGCGGCGTATCCACCATGTTTGTATCATATTACACACGCCTTGTTACTTAAATCACTTACCCAAACAAACCACCAATGTAAACATGATTATGTTTAACCAAATGTCAAAATGTTTATGCAAAAAACCATGTCTAACGTCAAGTGTAAATCATGTAATGTGTGTAAAAATGTCAAAATGTCTATGTCAATCATGTCATGTGTAAACAAAATGTCATGTATGGTAAGTGAAATATGTATCAACTAAACCATAGGTGAAAATGCACAAAACAAAGTATTGAAGTAAAACTCAGTTTAAATCAACGTTATGTTTTGTGGAGATGCATGCTATACTGAATACAAACATTTATGCAGTATTGTGAAAATGCATACATTCAAGCCTTGTGACTGTGGTGATGAACCTTTAAACAAATTAATGGTCTATCGGTTTTTATTGTTAAATCGAATTCGGTCATTCCTTTCATCCAAACATACCCAGGATGTCAGGAACGGGAGTTGTCAATTCCTATGATACCACTACCTACTAACGAGCGGCTTGATCAAACTTAATGAATGTATATGGTCCCACTTAAACAAACCAAATGTCATACCCAAGATGTAAGCATGTAAAAACAATGCACTAAGTATGTAATCAAATGTACACACATAGCGTGAAATGTCATGTAAAATAAATGTACAAAGTATGATGAACATACATAGCATGAAAACGTCATGTAAAACAAGTGTACTAAGTATGATGAACATACATAGCATGAAAATGTCATGTAAAACAAGTGTACTAAGTATCATGAACATACATAGCATGAAAATGTCATGTAAAACAAGTGTACTAAGTATGATGAACATACCAGCATGAAAATGTCATGTAAAACAATGTACTAATGAACATAGCAAGTATATAATGCGAAAACATGAAAGCATGAAAGTAACAAGTAGGCACATGTGTTTCACCCAAAAATGTTTAGAAAACAGTAAAAGAGGGGTCTATGTACTCACTTGAGATTGCTTAGAAGTCGTAGGATAACCACCAAGCAATGCTAGAAAATCACGGAATCAAACGGCACCTATATAGGTATCTACATTAATAAACGGACCTATCGGAGGATCGGGTAGTACGAGGTTTTGTAAACCAAATAAGTGTGGGAACTTATGTAATATGGTCTGAGAAAGCCTACGTACTAAAACGAAACCTATCTTAAGTGCTCTTGACCCGTTACGACCCGCTTAGGTAGCTTATGCTACTTTAACGCGTCGTTCACGTAAAACGCGTTCGGAATGCCTAACTAGCCCTATGATAAACAATATATGCCTTAACATGTTCAATATTGTTGTTAAATCAGTTTAGATACCAAAAATTATGTTACATAGGCTTAAAATGAATTTTGGCGTAGAAAGGGTATTTTGGTAATTTACCTAAGGCACATACGTTACCTATCATACAACTAGTTAAACGATGTGACCATAAGGTATAACCTCAGAAGGTTATTCCCTATACAACTATGGTCACCTAATATGTTTGGTCGGATCCTAATGATTGACCAAATGGGTCGGGTTCGTAAGCATAAGTGATTGATTAGATCGCTTACCTTACGACCCTTAGACAAGCACAAAACTAGTAGCGACGAGCTAAACATGCTAGAACATGTTTAGTGAAGTTAGAAAACAGGTTTGGTATTAAAACAAACGGTTTTAATACCCTAGAGTAGTTTGGTTACAAAATACGCGAGAAAACGCATTTTGGCCGAAACTACGACTCGTCACTGAGCCTAGATAACGTGGTAATCAGTAGGTATAGTCACTAGGGACTATAACCATCGTGATTACGCTCACGTTATGAAGTTCAAACGAACTTCGCGTTGACCATAAACCGGTCAATGCAGAAAGTCAAATGCAGTTTGACTTAAACGCTAAAACGAACGAAAAACGCGAAAGAATACTTACAGAAGGTCCCCGCAAGATTGATTTCCGAGTATTTCTCAGGTATGAAGTGTTTATAACTCCAACTTAGAGAAAATATCAGAATCATGTGTGAGGGAAATGGGCAAGGCATGGGGGGGTATTTATAGATTTGGTAGAGCCGTTAAGATCGTTCCTCGTAATCCGAGATTCAATCCTAGCCGTACACATCAAGCCCATAGTTTTACAAAACCATGGGGGCCCCTAAACCAGCCCATAGACTCAACAAAACCATGTGCAAGGGTGGATAACAGCTGGAAATGGTTGGAATGCAATTCTGCTGATCTGGGGAGGCTTTACGGACCGTATGAGGTTCCTTACGGTCCATAAGGACCTCTGGTGCTGGCAGAAATTTTCACAAAATGGCAGACCAGGCCCCTGTGACTCCGAACTTGATTTTTGATGCGATTTGACACGTGTAAGCCCCGTTAACCTCATTTTAAGGCTCAAATATGAAGTTAAAGTATAGGGAACTTAAAATGTGCTCAAAAATATGTCGGATGTCGGTTCGTTTGCCTGTACAATTGCGTTGTTCGGTTAATTACGATGGAAGTCGTAACGGACGCAAAAAGGGTCCAAATTGCGTGACGAATGGATTTTTGACAAGCCAATCACTAAAACATAATGTTTTAATGCTTGCACAAATTTTTGGATGTCCGGTTGTATTCAGAACATAAGTTATGCGTGAAAATGCAAACTTATGCACTTTTTGACACTTTTAGTCCCTGAATGACCCAAAAGTTTATTTTAGCACACCGAACCCCTCAAAGCCTATTTCTAAGCTATGTAAAGGATATTTAAGGTTTGTTTAACTTATGATCATGTTCCGGAATGTTCGTTACAGTTCAAATCGGCATACTTTCGTAATTTGTCAATTTTAGTCCCTGTAAGCGAATTGACTTAATTTTGCCATACCAAAGTCTTCAAAACTTATTTCTAAGTTATGTAAAGGTTATTTAAGGTATGTTAAGCATGAACTGATGTTCCGGAGTATTTGTCACTTTTAACTGATTACGTTTACGCACCAGTTTGTGTATAATTCTCAAGAAAGCGATATAGAGTTTGAAATCGAATAAAAGTCAAAACATGAAAAACATCAAACATAAACAAACAAACATAGGGATCAAATAACTTTATTTCATTGATAATTGAACTGTTTACAATGATTACAAGCACAGATGTCACAGTCTCCCCTACTTGTGGGAATTTCGTCCCGAAATTCGTTTAGAGGAAACTCGTGGGAAAAGATGTGGATACTTCGCCTTTATTTGATCTTCACGTTCCCAAGTAAACTCAGGTCCACGTTTAGATTCCCAGCGAACTTTAACCAACGGAATGCGCTTGCGTTTAAGCCATTTGACTTCACGATCCATAATTTCCACAGGTTTCTCAACAAAATGAAGTGTTTTATCGACACGGATTTCGTCAAGTGGTATGTGGAGGTTCTCATCAGCTAAACACTTTTTGAGATTGGATACGTGGAAAGTTGGATGAACATTTCCAAGTTCGGGAGGTAATGCAAGTCTGTAAGCTACCTTACCGATTCTTTCGACGATCTTGAATGGTCCAACGTATCTAGGTGCAAGTTTTCCTTTCTTTCCAAATCTGATCACACCTTTCCAAGGTGAGACCTTAAGTAATACACGATCACCGACTTGGAATTCTAAAGGCTTGCGTCGTTGGTCCGCGTAACTCTTTTGACGTCTTTGAGCTGCCTGTAAGTTATCACGAACCTTCTTAACCTTGTCAGTTGTCTTTAGAATGAGGTCAGGTCCAGTAAGCTGAGACTCACCTATTTCATTCCAGCAGACAGGTGAACGACATTTTTGACCATAGAGAGCCTCGAACGGAGCCATGTTGATGCTGGAGTGATAACTGTTGTTGTAGGAGAATTCAATCAATGGAAGATGTGAATCCCAACTACCACCAAAATCGATCACACAAGCTCTAAGCATATCCTCCAGTGTCTAGATTGTTCTTTCAGTTTGGCCATCTGTTTGTGGATGATAAGTTGTGCTCAGATTGAGTTGGGTCCCCATAGCAGATTGCATGGTTCTCCAAAAACGAGAAGAGAAACGAGCATCTCTATCAGAAATAATGTTCAGGGGAACACCATGTCGAGATACGATTTCATCCACATAGATTTTAGCCAGATCTTCAGCATATAGATTCTCACGGATTGGCAGGAAATGCGCTGACTTTGTAAGACGATCAACAACTACCCAGATGGCATCATGACCTTTCTTAGTGCGCGGGAGTTTGGTAATGAGATCCATAGCAATGTTTTCCCATTTCCAAACTGGGATCTCAGGTTGCTCCAAAAGACCATAAGGATGCTGGTGTTCAGCCTTAACCTTGAGACACGTAAGGCATTTGGAAACGTACAAGGCAATGTCTTTCTTCATACCAGGGCCACCAATACTGAGTACGAAGATCCTTATACATTTTGTCTGAGCCGGGATGAACAGAATAACGAGACTTATGGGCTTCATCCATAAGCAAAGTGCGAAGATCATCTTGGCTTGGGACCCACAAACGGTCCATGAAATAATATGATCTATCTTCCTTCAGCACAAGATCAGGCTTAATGTGATAGGGTAATTCCTTACCCATCAAGTCTTGTGAAACACAAGCCTGTTGAGCCTGAGTAATGCGTGCTTGGATATCAGATCGAGCTTGAACAGCAGATTGAACACGAACACATTGAAGCATAGTACGTTCCTTATGACTTAATGCGTCGGCCACAACATTCGCTTTACCAGGATGGTAGCGAATTTCGACCCAACGTCGTTTAGGAGTTCGACCCAACGTCTTTGCCTCATGTTGAGTTCTTTCTGATTGAAGATATGCTGAAGACTTTTGTGGTAAGTGAAAACCACGCATTTTGTACCATACAAATAGTGTCTCCAGATTTTGAGAGCGAAGACGACTGCGCCCAACTCAAGATCATGAGTGGTGTAGTTTCTCTCATGTACCTTCAATTGTCTTGATGCGTAGGCTATGACTGTGAACTCATAATGCCCATATCGAGTGCGGAATGCTGTCTTGGGAATATCCTCTTCATGCACACGAAGTTGATGATACCCAGAGCGAAGGTCAATCTTCGAGAAGCAAGTAGCACCCTGTAACTAGTCAAAGAGATCATCAATGCGAGGTAGGGGATATCGATTTTTGATGGAAAGCTTATTCAGCTCATGATAATCGATACACATTCTGAAGGATCCATCCTTCTTCATGACAAAAAGTACCCCAAGGTGAAAAGCTAGGATGAATAAAACCTTTTTCAAAAAGCTCTTGAAGCTGCTTAGACAGTTCTTGCATCTCAGATGGTGCTAGACGATATGGAGCTCTGGCAATAGGATTTGCACCAGGTACAAGATCAATATGGAACTCGACTTGGCGTGCTGGGGGTAGACCAGGTAACTCTTCTGGAAACAGCTCCGGATAATCCCGAACAACAGGGATATCTTGAATAGACTTACCTTGGTCTTTATCTGCCGTAACATGTGCAGGAAGGCCACATAGTTCTTTCGCAGATACTTCCGAGCTTGAAAACAAGACATAAGCTTGAGGCTACTAGCAGGTTTTTCACCACGAACCTGTAGTATCTCACCTGACGAAAGCGGCACATGAACGATCTTCTCAAAAAAACTACCTCTGCGTGATTCTTAGCTAACCAATCCATACCCACAATGATGTCAAAGCTCCCAAGTTGCATAGGCGTGAGGTCAATAGGAAAAAGATGGTCGTTAAGGTTCAACTGGCAGTTGCGAAGAACAGAACCAAGAACAATGGGTTCACCATTCGCAACTTCTACTGTCAAAGGCTTTCCTAGTTTCGTTCTAGACACGCGAAGCAAAGGCTCAAAAGATAACGACACAAAACTCTTATCGGCCCCTGAATCAAAAAGAACAGATGCAGATTGATTATTAACTAAGAACGTACCGTTCACCACCTCGTTGTCTGCTTGCGCCTCAACAGCATTCATATTAAAAGCTCGTCCACGAGCCTGAGCCTGAACTGGATTTGCATTAACCAGCCTTAGACACTTGTTTCGATAATGGGTCAGGTCTCCGCAATTAAAGCACGAGCCAGGAGGATAGTGAGGTCGTGCAGCTTGTGCTTGCTGTTGAACAGGTAGTTGAGCTCCCTGTTGGGCTGGATTTCTAGCAGAACGACAAACCTCTGCAAGATGACCCGATTTTCCACAGTTGGTACAGAAACAACACGGGAGTTGCTGTTGATGGTGACTGTTGCACCTATTGCACAAAGGTGCATTCCCTTCATACAGCTTCTTTGTGGGAGGCTGCGCTGGCTGATTGGGAGCCGCTTGGTTCTGTTGGGCAGTGATGGCAAAATTTTGGGAAGCCTTTCGCTTCCTGGAGCCCTTTGATGAGCCAGAATCCTTCCCCTTCTTACCTTTCTTGCTATCCCCTTTGTCAGACGCCTGATTCTTGCCCTTGTCACCCTTCCTATGCAATTTACCCTTTCTGATCTGCGATTCTATCAACGTTGCAGATAGTTCAATTGCCTGACGAACAGTGGTAGGTTTACTACTAGTAACGATGTCTTGCACAGAGTCAGGTATACCATCGATGTATCTTTCGATAGCCTTGTCAAGTGGGGTGACCATTGTTGGGCATAACAAACTCAACTCTTCATATCTATCAGTATACGCCCGGTGCTCACCACTAACCTGTTTCAGATCGTCAAACTCCCTTTCCAACTTTCGTAGCTCGTGACGAGGACAAAACTCACTCATCATGAGAGTCCTCAATTCAGCCCATGTTTGCGCTAAAGCGACTTCAGCACCTCGATCTCTCATAGCCCCGTTCCACCATGTTAACGCCCTCTTCTGAAAAACACTTGAAGCAAACTCAACTTTGCGATTATCAGGACACTGAACATGATGGAAAGTATTCTCAATGCTCTCAAACCATTGAAGGAGCCCAGTTGCCCCCTCAGTACCACTGAACTTGAGTGGTTTAGCCGAATTGAAGCTCTTTAAGTTACAAGGAGCGTTCTGATTGATGTTGGCTTGGTTAAACTGAGCAATAAGATTCGGGAACGCAGCAGCCATATGCTGTGCGATGATTTCTGCCAGTTCGGCATTGGGTAGCTGATTTTCGCGTCGAGGAGGCATGCTAAAAAGAGGAAAACATGAGAGGAAACGAGTGAGATGATTAGATGAAAAGAACGAGACGAAACAAAATCAACAAGGCAAGGATGGTGGTCATTTGTCCGTATCACAAAGCAAACAAACGACACACAGTGACTAATCAAAGTAAATGGGCTCATAAATAATGCTTAGCGAAGACATGCTCGCCAATAAGTGAACACTCACCCCAGGAGTTCCCAGGTAAGAGTGACTTGTCCGATTATGTGGATTTGTACGAACACTCTAGCCTTAGACAGAAAACCCAGGGTACAGGCATTCACCCTTCCAGTTTGCACGTGTTCACACTATTTAGAACCCAAAACTTTGACGAGATTTTGAAAACTTGGAAGGCACAAGGCCAAAAGAATCATTTAAAAACAAATGATAAAGTTTCAAAATCAAATTGAAAAACCAAAAAGGGTTCAAAACCATATAAGAAATCATTTGAAAACAGAAGATTGTTTTTCAAAAATCGTTTTAGAAAACTGGGTTCTTGTTTTGGTGATCACCAAAGGATAGGTGAAGTGCATGTTTTAAGATCTAAACACAAGATAACTTGTGTTGGGGTCCTAGAAAGGTTATAGTCTAGGTCAAAGCATTACTAATAACCTAATTCCCTATAACCATTGGCTCTGATACCAACTCTTCTGTCACACCCCGACCACGTAAAACATCAAATTGTGGCGGAAACGTCGGGGAGTGTTGTAACATAATTATTGTTCCACAACCAAGGTAATTTAAATAATATTTTATTCATCACCCAAGGGTGGAATACATTGTTTCAAACGAGAACCCACAAGTTACATTGTCTTAAAATAAAAAGAAACAAAGTACATAACAAGTTTTAACTAGTCTAGATCCATTTTATCGTCACTAAGGCCCAAGTCCACCCTAGTGTATCACGATCATCCTATGCATTTGCTCCTGAAACACATGTGAAAATATGTACGTCAGCATAAAAATGCCTGTGAGATACATAGGTTTTGTGAAAATAGGATCCATGACTTAGGTTTTAGAAAAATGTTTAATGAAATGTAGTCATGAACCTTGTTGATTGTATTGTTTGTAAATCATTTGAAAAACGATGGTAGGTATGTATTTTTGAAAGAATAATGTATGGTTAAATGAATAACCAAGTAAAATAATTTGTATAAAACAGGTTGTTTGTAAAACAATGTATTGTGAAAGATATGTTATATAGCTAAACTGAAATGATTTAAACAACGCTGCGATGCGTAATATCATACAAACACTTATATATAGGAAGTACCAGCGGCGTATCCACCATGTTTGTATCATATTACACACGCCTCGTTACTTAAATCACTTACCCAAACAAACCACCAATGTAAACATGTTTATGTTTAACCAAATGTCAAAATGTTTATGCGAAAAACCATGTCTAACGTCAAGTGTAAATCATGTAATGTGTGTAAAAATGTCAAAATGTCTATGTCAATCATGTCATGTGTAAACAAAATGTCATGTATGGTAAGTGAAATATGTATCAACTAAACCATAGGTGAAAATGCACAAAACAAAGTATTGAAGTAAAACTCAGTTTAAATCAACGTTATGTTTTGTGGAGATGCATGCTATACTGAATACAAACATTTATGCGGTATTGTGAAAATGCATACATTCAAGCCTTGTGACTGTGGTGATGAACCTTTAAACAAATTAAAGGTCTATCGGTTTTTATGTTTAAATCGAATTCGGTCATTCCTTTCATCCAAACATACCCAGGATGTCAGGAACGGGAGTTGTCAATTCCTATGGTACCACTACCTACTAACGAGCGGCGTGATCAAAGTTAATGAATGTATATGGTCCCACTTAAACAAACCAAATGTCATACCCAAGATGTAAGCATGTAAAAACAATGCACTAAGTATGTAATCAAATGTACACACATAGCGTGAAATGTCATGTAAAATAAATGTACTAAGTATGATGAACATACATAGCATGAAAACGTCATGTAAAACAAGTGTATTAAGTATGATGAACATACATAGCATGAAAATGTCATGTAAAACAAGTGTACTAAGTATGATGAACATACATAGCATGAAAATGTCATGTAAAACAAGTGTACTAAGTATGATGAACATACATAGCATGAAAATGTCATGTAAAACAATGTACTAATGAACATAGCAAGTATATAATGCGAAAACATGAAGGCATGAAAGTAACAAGTAGGCACATGTGTTTCACCCCAAAATGTTTAGAAAACAGTAAAAGAGGGGTCTATGTACTCACTTGTGTGACAACTCGAATTTCCAAGATTTCTATTTCGCATTTATTGCACGTTCTTGTAGTGTTTAGTTGATTATTTGCACAATTAATTGCTATGGAATGATATACGTTTTGATGCAATGAATCGTATTGTGTGATTGTGCATGGTGGTTTGTTAATTGTGAAAGACTTGGTAAATATATGAACTTGGTGGTGAAACTATGAAATTGTTATGAGTTGGTGTACATGTGTAAAATATATGATACTTAGGGAGGTAGAGGGTAATTAGTGAAATCCTAGAGATACTTAACCCTAATCCCTTTTTCACTAATCATTGGCACACAAAACAAAGCACGTAGTTTCATTCTCTTTGGTTTTCTCTGGAAATCAATCATCATCATCACAAGTTCTTAATCACGCTTGATTATCCTCTTTCTGTTTAGAATCAATCCAAGGTACGTGCTTAATCATTGTTTATTGTTAATCGTTGATTGATCGATGCATGTTAAACCCTAGTTCTTCATAGAATAGTTCTGTGGTTATTAAAGATTTTGATTGTTGTAAATGGTTTATGATCGATTGTGTATCTGTTGTGAAATTACCTGATGAATGTAAGTTGACTGTAATGATAGAATGGTTGATGATTGTTTCGTTTCCTGCAATACAATACAGTGACATTAGGGTTTCTTGATTGTGTAAAAAAAACGTAACTGCTTATTTTATGTTAGCGTAATTTTCCAATCGATTCTGAGTTTTAATTGAGGTTCATGTCTGAGTTTCATGGGTTGGGGTATAGTCCGACCTTTATGAACCAAACAGGGTCCGAATTTTAATCATGTATGCATGTCCGAGCTTTATAGGAGGGATAGGGGTCCGAGCTTTAACCCAAGACCCTTGTCCGACCTTGTAAGCCCCATATGGTCCGAGTTTTAGTGATTAAACATGATGTCCGAGTCTTAATGTGTAACATAAGTCCGATCTTTACAATATACAAAGGTCCGAGCTTTATCTATATAAATGTAGGTCCGAAGTTTATGAATGGATGGATAAATGACCGAGTTTTGGGCAAGAGATTGGGTGGTCCGAGTTTTAAGTCCCAACCTCATAGTCCGACCTTCATGATTGTTTCCTTGTCCGACCTTTAAGCTGAAAGGGGTCTGAGTTTCATGACTTGTTCCTCTAGTCCGACTTTATAACCAGGGAAACCCCCCCCCCCTATCCGACTTTTGGGTTGTAAGACATCTTGTCCGACTTTTGGAAAAGGGACAATGTTGTCCGAGTTTTATTCAAGGACATTAAGTCCGAATTTGTTTAATATGAATATGCCCGACCTTTTTACTTGTGTGGGGTGACCGACTTCATGTTTAAGTATGAGACTTTGATTGTTATTGTATGTGATAGCCCAACTATTGCTTGTTATACACATGATTCGACTCTTGATCAAGTTATTAACCCTGTTAACCCTAGTAGTTAATGAACTGTTTCAGATGGTAAAACCAGTTAAACATATTAACTCCGTTATGACTGTAAAGAAGTTAATTCAGTTAGACATGTAACATTTCTAGTGTGTGAATCATGTTCAGTGTGATAACTTGGTGAAGTATGTTAACCGCATGTTCTTCCTTGAATCATATGAAGATGATTAACTGGTTGTAGTGCTAAATGTTAACTGTTATACACACTATGTGACGAACTCTGCATGCAAAGCCTTACAAACATGTACTGACTGTGAATACATGCATTACCTTAGGCCTCGATTAATTGGTTTATCGTTGCGAGCACCCACATAGCATACCGAGCAAACCAAGGTGAGTTCACACTCTTACTAAGGCATGGGATTCCCAGGGCACGGGAATTGGGATTGAAGGATTGAGATGGAATAGAACTGTACTTACACTGTTACTAGACTACCATACCATTGTCCTCGGTTGTGCAGGACACATACTTATGCTATTCACTGTCCTCGGTTGTGCAGGACACATACTTATGCTACTCACTGTCCTCGGTTGTGCAGGGCACATACTTATGCTATTCACTGTCCTCGGTTGTGCAGGACACATACTTATGCTACTCACTGTCCTCGGTTGTGCAGGACACATACTTACAATATACGTATACTTATACTTACTACTATCCTCGGTTGTGAAGGATACTTACGTAATACCTACGTAAAACTTGTACATACTACTGTTCTCGGTTGTGAAGAACACTTATGGTTACGAATAGTCTAGTGGATATACAACATGGGAAGCCCCCACCAATAGAACGTACTATCGGCCCAGTAGAGCCACATGTTACAAACGAACTTACTATTACGCATTTACTTCCTGTGAACTCGCTCAACTAGTTGTTGATCCTCTGTTACATGCCTTGCAGGTCGTTAGGTACATGGAGCTTGCACAGGGAGGAGCTGGTCGTTGTGGGCTTGGATCGTGATTGTTTCATTTAAACACTTTATGACATTTCATACTTTATTATGTTGGATTTTATTTATACGCTTCCGCTAAACGGTGATAACATACTTATGATTTGGAACACCTTTCATATGGATTTGGTTTGGTTTAATGGCAATTACTTTTACTATATATATTGTTCTATATGATTGGTGGCTTGATCCTGGTCAGTCACGCTCCCAAGCGGTGATACTCCGCAGGTGGATTTTGGGGGTGTGACAGATTGGTATCAGAGCCATTGGTTATAGAGAACTTGGTTTTAATACGGGGAAAACGTTTTTATTAAAACCAGACTATAACCAGAACAGTGCTCTCAACGATCCACAACGACGCTACGCTCCACGTGCAAGACTCAACATCCTAGGTAATAAGGTTTATGTTTATTGCCTACATACTAGAACTGCATAGAACTTTGCTCGTAGTATGCTTAGATTACATTGCTCACTACTTGTTATTGCATGAGAACACCTATGTGCTTACACTCTTCTGTCATCGCACTATTCGTGAACCTTTCTCACTTATGTTGCCTTTGATGTGAAGATCAATGGCCGGACGAATTAACATGACATAAGCCCAGTTGACGACTCTCATTAACGAACGAATTGCTGCGGCACTTGCAGCCATACAAGCAGGAGGTCAACACGCTCAGCCACCTGTTTACACCTTCAAAAATCTCAAGGATTGCCAACCTAGTACCTTCAGTGGAACTGAGGGAGTTGAAGGCCTCCTCCACTGGTTCGAGAGGCTCGAAACTGACTTTGAGGTGCATGATTGCCCTGAGTCACGTAGAGTAAAGTTTGCTACTGGAACACTCGAAGGTGCTGCATTAACCTGGTGGGAAGCACAGGTTCAAATGTTAGGACTGGCGGCTGCTAATGCCACTCCATGGAACGAGTTCAAGGACCTAATTAAGGAAGAGTTTTGCAGTCGAGAAGACATCCACAAACTAGAGGTAGAGTTCCTCAACCTACAGATGGTGGGGTCTGAAATTGAAGTTTATACGAAGAGATCGAATGAATTAGCCACATTTTGTCCCACTATGGTAGACTCTCCCACCAAACGCATCGAACTGTATCTCAAGGGTCTGGTGCCCGAAATTCAGAGCCATGTGACCGCAGCTAACCTTGACACTATCCAGCAAGTCACTCGACTTGCTCATCGTCTCACAGACCAGGCTGTAGAACAGAACAAACTACCGAAACGTGCTAAGACTGATACTGCATGTGCATCTAGAGATAACAAACGCAAGGGGGATGAAAATCTGAGCACGAGATTAATTTTGGTCCAGCCTCTGACGCAGCAGCAAGAGATAGATGACTACCAGAGCCCCAGACAGCAGTTTTCTAGTAGTCATGGGCAAAAAAGATATCGAGGAATTCACCCATGGTGCAACAATTGTAACAGACACCACGGTGGCCAGTGCAACAAGGGTCGTTGCCAGAGGTGTCTCAAGATTGGTCATGAAGCTAAGGATTGTCGAAGCTCACGTCCTGTAACTCAAGAACAGCTACGGCCGCCTCAATCTTCACAGAATCAGCAGCAACAACAAAGTTTTAAAGGATGTTTTCAGTGTGATGCTAAAGATCACTACAAGAGACATTGTCCGCATATAAACCAGGACCAGACTCAGAACCACAACCATGGCAACAAGGACGATAATGGGGATAGCATTGGGGGAAACAATGGAAACAATGACGCCTGGGCCGCATGTACGTGATTGGTTAGGGTGACGCAAGGAACGATCCTAACGTAATAATGAGTAAGTTTCTTCTCGACGACTTTTATGTTACTGTCTTGTTTGATTTGGTTGTGGATACCAGTTATATGTTCTTGAAAAATAGTCAAATGTTACAATGTACACCAACTCCCTTGAACACCAAACCTGTCGTAGTGTTAACTTATGGTACAAGTCTAGAGGCCATTCATAGTTCAGGATTGTAATCTTATCCTTGCTGACCAGACGTTCCCTATCGACCTCATTCCTATAGTTTTGGACAGCACCTATATCTCACGCACCGTATCGCTCAGCTCCACCAGAATTGGAAGAACTATCGACGCAGCTACAAGAACCCTTGGATAAGGGATTTATCCGACCTATCTTTTCGCCTTGGGGAGCTCCAGTTTTATTCGTGAAAAAGAAGGATGGCACTTTCAGGATGTGCATTGATTACCGCGAACTGAACAAGGTCACAGTGAAGAACCGTTATCCTCTTCCTCGTATTGACGACTTATTCGACCAGTTGCAAGGGTCGAGTTACTACTCGAAGATTGATCTAAGGTCAGTGTATCATCAGCTGAGAGTCCGCGAGGAGGACGTCTCCAAGACAGCATTCAGAACTCGCTACGGTCACTACGAGTTTCTTGTTATGCCATTCGGGTTAACGAACGCGCCTACCGTATTTATGGATCTTATGAATAGGGTGTGCAAACCCTATCTAGACAATTTCGTCATTGTTTTCATCGACGACATTCTGATCTACTCCAAGAGTCAGGAGGAACACGAGCAGCACTTACGCCTTATCCTGGAACTTCTTCGAAAGGAGCAATTGTACGCAAAGTTTTCTAAATGTGACTTCTGGCTTCGTGAAGTCCACTTTTTAGGCCATGTGGTGAACAGGGATGGGATTCATGTCGATCCATCCAAGGTAGATTCGATCAGGAACTGGCCTGCACCGCGTACACCAACGGAAATACGCCAATTCTTGGGTTTGGCGGGGTATTACAGACGATTCATTAAAGATTTCTCTAAGATCACACAGCCGCTTACAATGTTGACACAAAAAGGTGTTACCTATCGTTGGGGTAATACACAAGAAACGGCTTTTCAGTACCTGAAGGATAGGCTATGCAGTGCACCTATTCTCTCATTGCCAGAGGGCACGGATGATTTTGTGGTCTATTGTGACGCATCGATACAGGGGCTTGGTTGTGTATTGATGCAACGGGATAAAGTTATTGCCTACGCTTCTCGTCAACTCAAAGTTCATGAACGAAACTACACGACGCACGATTTAGAGCTGGGAGCTGTTGTTTTTACACTTAAGATATGGCGACACTACCTGTACGGTACCAAGTGCACTATTTACACCGATCACAGGAGTCTCGAGCATATCTTCAAGCAGAAGGAATTGAACATGCGTCAACGACGATGGGTTGAGCTACTTAATGATTACGAATGCGCCATCAAGTACCATCCAGGCAAAGCCAACGTTGTGGCTGATGCCCTCAGTCGGAAAGATACCTTACCTAGGCGTGTACGAGCCTTGCAGCTTACTATTCAGTCTAGCCTTCCTGCACAGATACGTGATGCTCAGGTAGAAGCATTGAAGCCAGAAAACGTCAAGGCTGAAGCCTTACGCGGTTCGAGGGAACGATTGGAACAAAAGGAAGACGGCGCCTACTATATAACGGGGCGTATTTGGGTCCCACTTTATGGCGGTTTACGAGAACTTGTGATGGATGAAGCTCATAAGTCTCGCTACTCGACACATCCAGGTTCGGATAAAATGTATCACGACATCAGAACAACATATTGGTGGCCTAGCATGAAAGCCCACATCGCGACTTACGTCGGCAAGTGTTTGACATGTGCAAAAGTCAAAGTGGAGTATCAGAAACCAGCGGGCCTACTTCAGCAACCCAAGATACCGCAATGGAAATGGGAAGAAATTTCCATGGATTTTGTTACAGGCCTACCCAGATCCCAGCGTGGGAATGATACTATATGGGTGATCGTGGATCGACTCACCAAGTCTGCACATTTCCTGACTATTAAGGAAACAGATAAGTTCTCTACCTTAGCAAACATCTATCTTAAAGAAGTTATTTCGAGGCACGGAGTGCCCACCTCCATCATTTCGGATCGGGATGCACAAATCTTTCGGCTCATGGTTAGACATGAGCACAGCATATCACCCTCAGACGGATGGGCAGTCTGAGTGCACGATTCAAACTCTAGAAGACATGCTTCGGGCGTGTGTTATCGACTTTGGCAATGGCTGGGAAAAGTATCTTCCGTTAGTGGAGTTTTCGTACAATAACAACTATCACACCAGCATTCAAGCCGCTCCATTCGAGGCATTGTACGGACGTAAATGCCGGTCACCTCTCTGTTGGGCAGAGGTGGGGGATAGTCAAATCACAGGTCCAGAACTTGTAGTTGATGCTACTGAGCGAATTGCACAGATACGACAACGCATGGCGGCGGCTAGTGACCGTCAGAAAGCTTACGCAAACAAACGCAGGAAACCGCTCGAGTTCCAAGTTGGGGATCGAGTGCTCCTCAAAGTCTCACCCTGGAAGGGTGTGGTTCGTTTTGGTAAACGAGGCAAGCTCAATCCACGGTATGTTGGACCGTTCGAAATCATTGAGAAGATAGGCAAAGTAGCCTACAGACTAAACCTACCAGCTGAACTCGGTGCAGTTCACAACGTATTCCACGTGTCGAATCTGAAGAAGTGCCTGTCAGATGAGACCCTCATAGTTCCTTTCAAGGAACTCACTATCGACGAGCGGTTGCAGTTCGTCGAGGAACCAGTTGAAATCACAGACCGGGATGTTAAGGTCCTTAAACACAAGAGAATCCCTCTTGTTCGAGTTCGTTGGAACTCCCGACGTGGCCCAGAGTACACCTGGGAACGCGAAGACGAGATGACAGAAAAGTACCCCCAGTTATTCGAAAACCGTGCAACCACTACTGAGACTGAAGCTACTACTGCGGAATTTCGGGATGAAATTCCAAATCAACGGGGGGATGATGTGACACCCCAGGAAAACCAGTGAACAATAAAGCTTACCCTAGCTTCCTCAGTGAGTGCGTATCAAATTTCGGGACGAAATTTCTTTTAAGTTGGGGATAATGTGACAACTCGAATTTCCAAGATTTCTATTTCGCATTTATTGCACGTTCTTGTAGTGTTTAGTTGATTATTTGCACAATTAATTGCTATGGAATGATATACGTTTTGATGCAATGAATCGTATTGTGTGATTGTGCATGGTGGTTTGTTAATTGTGAAAGACTTGGTAAATATATGAACTTGGTGGTGAAACTATGAAATTGTTATGAGATGGTGTACATGTGTAAAATATATGATACTTAGGGAGGTAGAGGGTAATTAGTGAAATCCTAGAGATACTTAACCCTAATCCCTTTTTCACTAATCATTGGCAGACAAAACAAAGCACGTAGTTTCATTCTCTTTGGTTCTCTCTGGAAATCAATCATCATCATCACAAGTTCTTAATCACGCTTGATTATCCTCTTTCTGTTTAGAATCAATCCAAGGTACATGCTTAATCATTGTTTATTGTTAATCGTTGATTGATCGATGCATGTTAAACCCTAGTTCTTCATAGAATAGTTCTGTGGTTATTAAAGATTCTGATTGTGGTAAATGGTTTATGATCGATTGTGTATCTGTTGTGAAATTACCTGATGAATGTAAGTTGACTGTAATGATAGAATGGTTGATGATTGTTTCGTTTCCTGCAATACAATACAGTGACATTAGGGTTTCTTGATTGTGTAAAAAAAAACGTAACTGCTTATTTGATGTTAGCGTAATTTTCCAATCGATTCTGAGTTTTAATTGAGGTTCATGTCTGAGTTTCATGGGTTGGGGTATAGTCCGACCTTTATGAACCAAACAGGGTCCGAATTTTAATCATGTATGCATGTCCGAGCTTTATAGGAGGGATAGGGGTCCGAGTTTTAACCCAAGACCCTTGTCCGACCTTGTAAGCCCCATATGGTCCGAGTTTTAGTGATTAAACATGATGTCCGAGTCTTAATGTGTAACATAAGTCCGATCTTTACAATATACAAAGGTCCGAGCTTTATCTATATAAATGTAGGTCCGAAGTTTATGAATGGATGGATAAATGACCGAGTTTTGGGCAAGAGATTGGGTGGTGCGAGTTTTAAGTCCCAACCTCATAGTCCGACCTTCATGATTGTTTCCTTGTCCGACCTTTAAGCTGAAAGGGGTCCGAGTTTCATGACTTGTTCCTCTAGTCCGACTTTATAACCAGGGAAACCCCCCCCCTATCCGACTTTTGGGTTGTAAGACATCTTGTCCGACTTTTGGAAAAGGGACAATGTTGTCCGAGTTTTATTCAAGGACAGTAAGTCCGAATTAGTTTAATATGAATATGTCCGACCTTTTTACTTGTGTGGGGTGACCGACTTCATGTTTAAGTATGAGACTTTGATTGTTATTGTATGTGATAGCCCAACTATTGCTTGTTATACACATGATTCGACTCTTGATCAAGTTATTAACCCTGTTAACCCTAGTAGTTAATGAACTGTGTCAGATGGTAAAACCAGTTAAACATATTAACTCCGTTATGACTGTAAAGAAGTTAATTCAGTTAGACATGTAACATTTCTAGTGTGTGAATCCTGTTCAGTGTGATAACTTGGTGAAGTATGTTAACCGCATGTTCTTCCTTGAATCATATGAAGATGATTAACTGGTTGTAGTGCTAAATGTTAACTGTTATACACACTATGTGACAAACTCTGCATGCGAAGCCTTACAAACATGTACTGATTGTGAATACATGCATTACCTTAGGCCTTGATTAATTGGTTTATCGTTGCGAGCACCCACATAGCATACCGAGCAAACCAAGGTAAGTTCACACTCTTACTAAGGCATGGGATTCCCAGGGCACGGGAATTGGGATTGAAGGATTGAGATGGAATAGAACTGTACTTACACTGTTAATAGACTACCATACCATTGTCCTCGGTTGTGCAGGACACATACTTATGCTATTCACTGTGCTCGGTTGTGCAGGACACATACTTATGCTACTCACTGTCCTCGGTTGTGCAGGGCACATACTTATGCTATTCACTGTCCTCGGTTGTGCAGGACACATACTTATGCTACTCAATGTCCTCGGTTGTGCAGGACACATACTTACAATATACATATACTTATACTTACTACTATCCTCGGTTGTGAAGGATACTTACGTAATACCTACGTAAAACTTGTACATACTACTGTTCTCGGTTGTGAAGAACAATTATGGTTACGAATAGTCTAGTGGATATACAACATGGGAAGCCCCCACCAATAGAACGTATTATCGGCCCAGTAGAGCCACATGTTACAAACGAACTTACTATTACGCATTTACTTCCTGTGAACTCGCTCAACTAGTTGTTGATCCTCTGTTACATGCCTTGCAGGTCGTTAGGTACATGGAGCTTGCACAGGGAGGAGCTGGTCGTTGTGGGCTTGGATCGTGATTGTTTCGTTTAAACACTTTATGACATTTCATACTTTATTATGTTGGATTTTATTTATACGCTTCCGCTAAACGGTGATAACATACTTATGCTTTGGAACACCTTTCATATGGATTTGGTTTGGTTTAATGGCAATTACTTTTACTATATATATTGTTCTATATGATTGGTGGCTTGATCCTGGTCAGTCACGCTCCCAAGCGGTGATACTCCGCAGGTGGATTTTGGGGGTGTGACAACTTGAGATTGCTTAGAAGTCGTAGGATAACCACCAAGCAATGCTAGAAAATCACGGAATCAAACGGCACCTATATAGGTATCTACATTAATAAACGGACCTATCGGAGGATCGGGTAGTACGAGGTTTTGTAAACCAAATAAGTGTGGGAACTTATGTAATATGGTCTGACAAAGCCTACGTACTAAAACGAAACCTATCTTAAGTGCTCTTGACCCGTTACGACCCGCTTAGGTAGCTTATGCTACTTTAACGTGTCGTTCGCGTAAAAGGCGTTCGGAATGCCTAACTAGCCCTATGATAAACAAGATATGCCTTAACATGTTCAATATTGTTGTTAAATCAGTTTAGATACCAAAAATTATGTTACATAGGCTTAAAATGAATTTTGGCGTAGAAAGGGTATTTTGGTAATTTACCTAAGGCACATACGTTACCTATCATACAACTAGTTAAACGATGTAACCATAAGGTATAACCTCGGAAAGTTATTCCCTATACAACTATGGTCACCTAATATGTTTGGTCGGATCCTAATGATTGACCAAATGGGTCGGGTTCGTAAGCATAAGTGATTGATTAGATCGCTTACCTTACGACCCTTAGACAAGCACAAAACTAGTAGCGACGAGCTAAACATGCTAGAACATGTTTAGTGAAGTTAGAAAACAGGTTTGGTATTAAAACAAACGGTTTTAATACCCTAGAGTAGTTTGGTTACAAAATACGCGAGAAAACGCATTTTGGCCGAAACTACGACTCGTCACTGAGCCTAGATAACGTGGTAATCAGTAGGTATAGTCACTAGGGACTATAACCATCGTGATTACGCTCATGATATGAAGTTCAAACGAACTTCGCGTTGACCATAAACTGGTCAATGCAGAAAGTCAAACGCAGTTTGACTTAAACGCTAAAACGAACGAAAAACGCGAAAGAATACTTACAGAAGGTCCCCGCAAGATTGATTTCCGAGTATTTCTCAGGTATGAAGTGTTTATAAATCCAACTTAGAGAAAATCTCAGAATCAAGTGTGAGGGAATGGGCAAGGCATGGGGGGGTATTTATAGATTTGGTAGAGTCGTTAAGATTGTTCCTCGTAATCCGAGATTCAATCCTAGCCGTACACATCAAGCCCATAGTTTTCGAAAACCATGGGGGCCCCTAAACCAGCCCATAGACTCAACAAAACCATGTGCAAGGGTGGGTAACAGCTGGAAATGGCTGGAATGCAATTCTGCTGATCTGGGGAGGCTTTACGGACCGTATGAGGTCCCTTACGGTCCCTAAGGACCTCTGGTGCTGGCAGAAATTTTCACAAAATGGCAGAACAGGCCCCTGTGACTCCGAACTTGATTTTTGATGCGATTTGACACGTGTAAGCCCTGTTAACCTCATTTTAAGGCTCAAATATGAAGTTAAAGTATAGGGAACTTAAAATGTGCTCAAAAATATGACGGATGTCGGTTCGTTTGGCCGTACGATTGCGTTGTTCGGTTAATTACGACGGAAGTCGTAACGGACGCAAAAACAGTCCAAATTGCGTGATGAATGGATTTTTGACAAGCCAATCACTAAAACATAATGTTTTAATGCTTGCACAAATTTTTGGATGTCCGGATGTATTCAGAACGTAAGTTATGCGCGAAAATGCAAACTTATGCACTTTTTGACACTTTTAGTCCCTGAATGACCCAAAAGTTTATTTTAGCACACCGAACCCCTCAAAGCCTATTTCTAAGCTATGTAAAGGATATTTAAGGTGTGTTTAACTTATGATCATGTTCCGGAATGTTCGTTACAGTTCAAATCGGCATACTCCCGTAGTTTGTCAATTTTAGTCCCTGTAAGCGAATTGACTTAATTTTGCCATACCAAAGCCTTCAAAACTTATTTCTAAGTTATGTAAAGGTTATTTAAGGTATGTTAAGCATGAACTGATGTTCCGGAGTATTTGTCGCTTTTAACTGATTACGTTTACTCACCAGTTTGTGTATAATTCTCAAGAAAGCGATATAGAGTTTGAAATCGAATAAAAGTCAAAACATGAAAAACATCAAACATAAACAAACAAACATAGGGATCAAATAACTTTATTTCATTGATAATTGAACTGTTTACAATGATTACAAGCACAGATGTCACATCCGGCCTGTAATTTCCATGAAACGTTGAGCCCTACGCACCAAACTCGCCATACACCACTTTATGTCTATCAATTCAAGCTCTTCGGGATCGATTTGGTCGTAATCCTCCTTCGTCATGTCAGGGTTACCGATCCTCCCTGCGACTAAGCCCTCATAAGCCTCAAGAACGGAAGCAAGCATTGCTATGTGCTGTTTTGCGGCTGTTTCAGTTATCTCGTTTCCATTCTTTTTGTTTACCGCAATGTTGCACTGAACCCCAGAAACATACGCCTGATGATTTGATCCTGTTGAGCTTTAAGGTGAAGGTTGTTCCTGAGCTTTGATATTTGGTTCAAAGTTCGCGAATGGTGAAGAATTGCCGGATTGCGGAGTGTCTGAAGAAACACTTGAAGTGTTATCAGCACTGAACCCTGTATGTATTTTTGGACTTTGATTGGTTGAAACTGTAGGGTTGCCTTTGTAATACAACGATACATCTTGTTGCACACTCGCTGAGTTCATTTTCTTGATTTTCAGCAATTCCAACTCGTGGGCTTCAATCTTCTCAATGAATGAGCTGAGGTTGAGATTCACAAAATCAGAATTGTTCTTCAGCATCATTAGATAAGTGCCCCACTCATCATACGGAAGTGCATCACACAGTTTATCAATCCACTCTTCATTCGTCTTTGTTATCTCCAAACGCTTCATTTCAACCACGAGATGACAATATCTTTCGATTAACTGCTTTGTTGTCTCGCCTTTAATTCCGGTAAAAATGTCGAATTTCTTCTTGATTAAAGCCTTCTTGCTTTTAATCATTGACACACTGCCCTGGAATTTCAGCTTCAACGCTTGGCACATCGACTGTGAATTATCTTCATGTTGTAGTAGAACGAGAATATCTTCTTTGATGGCCTGTTGCAGAATGCTCACCATCTTCTTTTCAGCCTTGAAGTCAATCTGTTCAGATTCTGTCAAACTCCCGATGCCCTTTTCAAATCCCATACCGTTAACTGGTGGTACATACTTCGCCTCTATTTTCATCCAACACTCGAAGTGATTGGCTTGCACCCAGTTTTTGAAACGGCCGGACCAACCCACATATTCATCCAAACTCATAAGCTTCGGTGGCTTTTGCATTGTCCCCAATTCATTCTCCATGTTAACGTTCTGAACTATACTCGCCGGACTTTGCGTAGCCGTCAAACCACTTCCCGTAAACAAGTTATAAAAATCTTGATGTTCCATTTTTAGTGACAAATTTCCAAAAATGTTTAACTTTTTGCTTAACAGGTTGTTTTTATCGAAAACTTTTAACACAGACTGAGTTTCCAACACTCGATCACGTACGAAATGGACTAAACGCTCAAAACATGCTTTTCACACAAAAACAGGTCGTATAAGCGAAATCAGATTCTAAGTGTAGTTATGAGCGAAACCACTTAATTGTTCACAAAAGCGAAACCAGGTAATAACCTAATAAGCGAAACCACTTAATGACCTTAAGAGCAGAACCACTAAAATGACTAATAAGCGAAACCACTCGAGCGAAACCTCAAAGCTGACACTTGGAGCGAAACCTACGAGCGAAACCTCTCAAATGACCTTATGAGCGAAACTACACGAGCGAAACCTCTGGTTTCGCTTATGCTGTATGAGCGGAACCTCTCAAATACCAAATAAGCGAAACCTATTCACGAGCCATTTTAGGTCACTTTTAAGCTGATTTTAGGTCTGAAAATCTCAAGGGTTTGTTATTAGACAATTTTACACTATATACTCAAATTTCAGTCCATTTTGTCTGTCGGAAAGTCTAGAAACTCAAAATGTGCTTGAAAAAGGCTTTGATTCGGGTCAACTAGCTCACAACTGGCTCTGATACCAATTGTAGGACCGTATTTGACAGTCAATTGAGTCAATTCGAGCTAGCAACTACCGAAAATGCAACAGAAATACAAAATCGGCATGAATCAAAGCAAGAAAGGTGTAGAAACAGAAGGAATTCACTTTAAAACAGTTTTCTCATTCAATCTTCACAAAATACACGGGCAGCAGTTCGGCTACACGGGAGACATGAACGTACAAAATGAGAAAACAACTTGGGTATTTATAAGGGAGATGGTTTCGCTTATGTGAAAATGTCCATATGAGCGAAACCTTAAGCTTGGGGTTTCGCTCATATGACACATGTCCATAAAAGCGGAACCTCAACATGAAAACCAAACATTTACACTTTCAACCCCTATACAATACATAATTAACCAAACTAGACCCTATACATTGATCAAGACTAAGACGCAGGCTTTAGACATTCGTGCACCAACATTTGTCGGTACATACCAAAATCGTGGTTTGGTAATATATCAAACTATATTTTAGTAAACAATAGCATATCAAATTATGCTTTAGTAAACAGTATCACGTTGGTATTATATCGAAATATACCATAAATCGCGATTTAGCAATACATTCAAACCTTAGTGCATCAAACTACACTTTGGAGACTATAGAAATACCACAAAGGCAATTTCTATTTGGTTAAAATTTGGTTTCTGACATTCCATACAACAGGAATGGGGTGTCTAGTCCTATAGCGCTATATCGTACTACCAATCAGCTTGATCATTGTTAATGAATGTATAAGTAAACATATGAACAAACAAATAGTCGTAACAAACTTCGGAAATCAGTGTTTAAACCATGTATAATAGTTCAATTCGTCAAAAGATAGTACTTACGCATGTGTAATCATATAGTCGAAATCATGAAAATAATGAACAGGCACATATGTATCACCCCAAAACATTTGAAAACAGTAAAAGAGGGGACTATGTACTCACCTTTGGGTGCGTTTTTATATGCTAACACAATCCCTCAAATTGTTTATTCGTCCTAAATAAAATAAGAACGATTTAATAATCAAGAACCCACAAAAATACATAAGTTTCTCCGATACTTAAAATTTTCACATAACTTTGAGATCTTCTCGAAAAGTTATTATTTAAATTTATTTCTTACAAAAACCGTAAAAAAATTCTATTCTTTTTTGCAAAAACAACGTTCTCTTCTTTTTCTGATTATCTATTTATACTCTTTAGAAAGAAGATCTTTTGTCTCATGGTAGCCTGCTCCAGTCCCCTTACGAAACTTTCGTTATTGGGTGACAACTGAATCCGATTTTTCCCATTATTTTCATATCCGCAATAGTGCGAAAAAAAAAAGAAGGCCCGGCCCCAAGTTGTTCAAGAATAGTGTCGTTGAGTTTCTCGACCCTTTGTATTGTAATGGTGTATTTATATATATATATATATATATATATATATATATATATATATATATATATATGAGTTCATATATATTTTAAATACTTTGCGACTTGAACGATTTTATTGGTGACCCTCATCATGTTATAAGCAATATATCTACGATTTGCGCGGCGTAATATATATATACTTATGGTGACATAAAATAAATATCCTAATACACATAATCTTGTCAAGTATTAACATGTCATCATTTCATATGTATAAAAATGCATCAGATATGTAATTGATTCATGTTTCTTTGCTGATGTATTTGAACATTTATCATATCATGTATAAATCATCAAAACCCTTGTATTTTAACTATCATTCAAAACTGAACTGTTTTCGGGAATTTTAATAAAATAGTTCGGGAATTTTAATAAAATAGTTAACTTACTCCGAAAATTTCCAAATTTTAACAGAATGTTTTAAACAATCCAAACATTAATGTGTAAAAATATCTGGATCCAATTCATTACCAATATTTTATAAAAAAATCATTTACCGGACTACAATCAGATTTGTCACTTTCTGACTGCAGTCCACGGAATAATTTATTTAAAATTCATCGTAAGTCCGATTGATGAAATTCCAGTTGGATAATTACAACGACATCAGTGATCATCTACAGTACAAATATCATGAGCTAATTCTACACAGATTTCAAGTTATGATGAAAAACATAACACACATTTTCTGCAGTAAAAACGCAGCTTTTGCTGCTGTACAAAACGGACCTTTAAAAATAGTAAACGGCCTCGAAAAAATATGATTCCAGTGCCATTTGATTCGTTTTTTGAAAATATATAATTTAGACTTCAGAAAATCGAATTTTCGATTTATAACGGTTCGTTTACAGCCAACTGAAGTTGGCTGTAAATGTTACTCAGCATGCTGTTAATCGCTTAAATGTTACTAAAACATGTAAGCAAATATCCTAAACAAGTGTTTATCAAGAAATCAAACTCATACACCCATATATATATATATATATATATATATATATATATATATATATATATATATATATATATATATATATATATATATATATATATATATATATATATATATATATATATATATATATATATATATATATATATATATATATATATATATATATATATATATATATATATATATATATATATATATATATATATGTACGGTTTATATACATATATATCACGACCATTTTTGTCACACCCCCAAAATCCACCTGCGGATAACACCCGCTTCGAGGGCGTGACTGACCAGGATCCAGCCACCAATTATACTGAATAATTAAAATTGATAACAAAAGTAATACTTACTAACCATAAGATTAGCAAATATCAAGTTCAGAGTTCAAGGTTTCAAGTTCAAACAGTTAATAAGTAGCGGAAGCATAAGTAAGGCAGTTTAAACAAAGTTCATAGTTCAAGATAAGGTAACACCCAACACAAGGGTGGACAGACACTACTCGTTCCCAAGCAGCAAGCTCCTTCGTCACTGGTTACCTGCAAAGCATGCAGTAAGGGGTCAACAATAATGCTGAGTGAGTTCACTAGTTGTCCAGTTTTAATTACCAAAAAAAAAAAACTTGTTTCACCAGTTAATCTATCCGTTTATACATGCCATGGGGAGCTACCCCAAAAGTTAGCGACTAAACTGTTTTTCCAATACCGAACACTAGGTAACCGTTGCGTTTCCGCAGGATGCCCCGATGTCAATGTTCTATCATTATTGACGGATGCCTGAGTACATTAGTTCACGACCGATCCCAAACCAGGGCACGGTGTGAGGCTGGTAAACACCTAAATAGCGCTATCAACTAATAACCCGTTCGCCTGGCCCCGGCGACTAATCGGTATTATGTAGTAGGGACTTGAGTGATAGAGTTTCGTTTAGTGCCGTTAGTTGCAATCCGTATAAACAGTAATTAACCAATAGGTTTCCCAATACCAGGGAAGAAAAAGTAAGTTTGTTCCCAATAACTAGGGAAGGAATGTGAATGGTATCCCCTTTACAAGGGGATAGGGTTGTTTTAGTCTCGTGTCCCAAACCACCGGGACGCATGCTTTTAAGTTGTGAACTCACCTTGGGTTGCTCGGTAGATGTAGGTTACTTGGTCAAACACGCTGGTCACCACGTCCTAACATGGTTACCGGTATGGGTCAGGTTCGGTGTACAAGCATTCACACATACAGGCACGTAACATGCATACAAGTAAACAGTCGTGGGGTTATTGGGCCGGCCTAAACATTTAAGCAGTCAACAGCAACACATAATCCAGTCAACAGATAGCCCAAGTTAAACACATCATGGCCCAATAACCAAAGTGGACAGCCCAGTCGCAACCAGAAGGTCTCGAGTCGCAACCAGGTGGTCTCGGCTTGTCACGCTGTGGTTGCGAGTCGTAACCGCGTGGTCTCGAGTCATCACGCTGTGGTTGCGAGTCGCAACGGTCATAGTCTCGAGTCGCAATCACGTGGTTTCGAGTTGTCCTGCTATGGTTGCGAGTCGCAACCGTGTGGTTTCGAGTTGCCATGCCATGGTTGCGAGTCGTAATATGTCCCTTTCATGTACACGTGATGATGCAGACTAAGTCAGGTTAGTTGGTACAAGACATCAGTCTCCAAATCAGGAAACAACCAATAGGGTTTAACTAACAACTTACCCAAACTATCTATAAACCAAATATGGATCAAATCACAAGGGTTTTCAAATACTCAACCAATATTCAACATGTGTATAACAAGTTCATCCATATTCAACATCCTAGGGTTTTTATGTCCAACATAACCATTCATTTTATGAACTAAAACTTACATATTTTTAACAAGATCAACATGCAAGAACAAGAAACATACATGTTTGTAGTCGAAATCTTATGTTTAACATCATCATTTTTGCAAGAAATAAAGAAGTATAGTTTGGTTGACCATGAACTCTCTTAAACTACCATTTCTAGTTATTTTAAACATTTTTAGCAAATATTCATACATAAGGTTTAACACACATAATCCAACTTCACAATTCACCCAAAAATCATGTGTAACACTACTAACCAAGCATTTCTAGTTCATACAACATACATAAATCTCATGCACATAGTAACAACACTAACCGGTTGTGAAGAAGAAGAATGAGCCGAAACAAAGGAAGAAGATGAGAGAAGATGAAGTGTCCGAGTGATGATCTTGACCGAGTCTCTTGTCCGAGATTCCTTGCTTGAATCCGAAAGTTGGAAGGAGAGAATGGTTTGTTGTTATTTGGGGTTTCTAGTTGAGAGAGAGTTTAAGGAGTGTTTGTGTGTGTAAAATGAAAGAAGTGGGGAAAGGTGGGATTATATAACAAGGTTCAACATAGGCTAAGGGTTTTGGCCCAAATCGGTTACGGCCCAAAGGCCCACTCGAGACCAAGCGGCCCACTCGCAACCGGGTGGTTGCGAGTCGTGGTCTCGACTCTCACACATATATATATATTACATACATATCACACATATCATGTAAAAGTCACGTTTCCGTTTAATAATATTTATATACACACAAAATATTACAAGGTGTTCGTTCGGAAAAACCTAGAGTGTCACATTATCCCCAAGTTTTAAGAACTTTCGTCCCGAAAGTTAAGGCAGCCACTGCCAAGCTAGCGTGTTTCAACGGGGTGTCACATCATCCCCCCGTTAGTTTGGAATTTCGTCCCGAAATTCAGTTGTAGCTTCAGTGCTGGGGTCTTCGTTTGGGAACAACTGGGGATACTTGGACTTCATCTGGTCTTCCCGCTCCCAGGTAAACTCTGGGCCGCGTCGTGAGTTCCAACGAACTCGTACAAGGGGTATCTGGCTACGTTTGAGGGTTTTGATTTCTCGATCCGTGATCTCAATCGGTTCCTCAGTAAAGTGTAGCTGTTCATCAATAGTGAGTTCCTTGAAAGGAATTATGAGCGTTTCATCTGACAGGCACTTCTTCAGATTAGACACGTGAAAAACGTTGTGCACTGCACTCAGCTCTGCAGGCAGGTTCAATCTATAAGCAACATTACCGATTTTCTCGGTAATTTCGAATGGTCCAACATACCGTGGATTCAGCTTGCCTCGTTTACCAAAACGAACCACACCCTTCCAGGGTGAGATTTTAAGTAGAACCCGGTCCCCGACCTGGAATTCTAACATTTTCCTACGCTTGTCAGCGTAGCTTTTCTGACGGTCACGAGCTGCCGCCATGCGTTGCCTGATCTGGGAAATCTTTTCCGTTGTATCTACCACCAGTTCTGGGCCTGTGAGTTGACTATCACCGACTTCCGCCCAGCAAAGAGGTGATCGGCATTTACGACCGTACAATGCCTCAAAAGGTGCCGCCTGAATGCTAGTGTGGTAGCTGTTATTGTAGGAGAATTCCACCAGCGGTAGATGCTTCTCCCAGTTCTTGCCAAAATCGATCACACATGCCCTAAGCATGTCTTCCAGGGTTTGGATGGTGCGTTCAGACTGCCCATCCGTTTGTGGGTGGTAAGCGGTGCTCATGTCCAAACGTGAGCCAAAGGATTTGTGCATAGCTTGCCACAACTCGGAAGTAAAACGAGCGTCTCGGTCGGAAATAATAGAAGTTGGCACCCCGTGCCTGGAGACTACTTCCTTTAAATAGATTTCTGCCAAGGTAGAAAACTTGTCTGTTTCCTTAATGGCCAGAAAGTGTGCAGACTTAGTTAATCGATCTACTATCACCCAAATAGTATCATTCCCGCGTTGAGATCTAGGTAGTCCCGTAACAAAATCCATGGAAATTTTCTCCCATTTCCACTTCGGGATTTCCGGTTGCTGGAGGAGGCCTGCTGGTTTCTGATACTCAGTTTTGACTCTTGCACAGGTCAAACATTTGCTAACGTAAGCTGCTATGTGGGCTTTCATGCCAGGCCACCAGTAAGTGGTCCTTAAGTCGTGGTACATCTTATCTGAACCAGGATGTACTGAGTAACGGGACTTATGGGCTTCGTCCATCACAAGCTCTCGTAGATCTCCGTAAAGTGGGACCCAAATGCGCCCTGCCACATAGTAGGCGCCGTCTTCTTTCTGTTCTAGCTGCTGCCTCGATCCTCGCAGGGACTCAGCCCTGATGTTTTCCGGTTTCAGAGCTTCAATCTGAGCATTTCGAATCTGGGTAGGGAGGTTAGACTGGATGGTAAGTTGCAATGCTCGCACACGCTTGGGCGTAGTGTCTTTTCGGCTGAGGGCGTCTGCCACGACATTGGCCTTGCCCGGATGGTACTTGATGGCGCATTCATAATCATTCAGAAGTTCGACCCATCGACGTTGTCGCATGTTTAATTCCTTTTGCTTGAAGATATGCTCGAGACTCCAGTGATCGGTGTAAATGGTGCACTTGGTACCGTATAGGTAATGTCTCCATATCTTAAGCGCAAAGATCACTGCTCCCAGCTCCAAATCGTGCGTTGTGTAGTTCCTTTCGTGTGTCTTAAGTTGTCGAGAGGCGTAAGCAATAACCTTCTCGCGTTGCATTAACACGCAACCGAGCCCATGAATAGATGCATCGCAATAAACTACGAAGTCGTCAGTGCCTTCAGGCAACGAGAGAATAGGAGCACTACAAAGGTTATCCTTTAGTTTCTGAAACGCGGTTTCCTGAGCTTCACCCCATTTGTAAACCATACCCTTCTGAGTAAGAGCCGTGAGAGGCTGTGCGATCTTGGAGAATCCCATGATAAATCTTCGATAGTATCCCGCCAGTCCCAAGAATTGGCGGACTTCAGTCGGAGTCTTAGGGGTAGGCCAATTCTTTATAGAGTCGATCTTTGCAGGGTCAACGTGAATTCCATCCTTGTTAACCACGTGCCCAAGGAAATGGACTTCTCGAAGCCAGAAGTCGCATTTCGAGAACTTGGCATACAGTTGCTCATTGCGAAGGAGTTCGAGGATAAGGCGTAGGTGCTGTTCGTGCTCTTCCTGACTTTTCGAGTAGATCAAGATCTCGTCTATAAACACGATCACAAATTTGTCGAGGTAGGGTTTGCATACTCGGTTCATAAGATCCATGAACACTGCAGGCGCGTTGGTCATTCCAAAGGGCATAACGAGGAATTCATAATGACCATAACGAGTTCTGAATGCAGTTTTGGAGATGTCTTCATTACGAACTCTCAGCTGATGGTAGCCTGATCGCAGGTCAATCTTAGAATAGTAACTTGATCCTTGCAGTTGATCGAATAGGTCGTCGATTCGCGGGAGAGGGTAACGATTCTTGATGGTAACCTTGTTCAGCTCACGATAGTCGATACACATTCGGAACGTGCCATCCTTCTTCTTGACAAAGAGTACTGGTGCTCCCCAGGGTGATGAACTAGGGCGAATAAACCCTTTATCCAAAAGTTCCTGTAGTTGAGTAGAGAGTTCCTTCAATTCTGCGGGGGCTAGTCGATAAGGTGCACGAGCTATTGGTGCTGCCCCGGGAGCTAGCTCGATTTGAAATTCGACCTGACGGTGGGGAGGGAGTCCAGGTAATTCCTCAGGAAATACCTCGGGATAGTCGCGTACTACCGGAAAATCTTCAATCCTCTTTTCCTTTTCCTGCGTGTTGGTAACAAGTGCTAAGATAGCGGTGTGCCCTTTTCGTAAACACTTCTGGGCCTTCAAGAACGAGATGATGCCGGAGATTTCTCCACCTTTGCCACCTTGTACAATGAGGGGTTTGCCAGAACGGCGAGGAATACGAACTGCTTTCTCTTGACAGAGGATCTCAGCGCGATGCTTGGATAACCAATCCATACCAATAACGACGTCAAAGCTTCCAAGAGTAACAGGGAAAAGGTCGATACTAAATGTCTGACCAGACAACTCTAGTTTGCAACCTTTGACAACATGTGAGGCCTCGATGTTTTTACCATTAGCTAACTCGACGGTATGAGGAGAACTTAGTAACGAAAGCGGACGCTTAAGCTTCTTACTAATACGTAGGGATACATAACTAGCATCGGCACCGGAATCAAATAACACAGAAACATAACGATCATCGAGTAGGAACTTACCCACCACGACATTGGGGTCATTCCTTGCTTCACCAGCTCCAATCACGAAAGCCCTTCCTCTAGCACCATTCCCAGCATTGTTGTTTTGATTGTTGTTCCCAGCTCCCTGATTATTGTTGCGGTTCTGATTCAGTTCAGGGCAATCCTTCTTAAAGTGCCCCTCAGCTCCACACTTAAAACATGCCCGGTTGTTTCCCTGCTGCTGTTGCTGTTGGGGTTGTTGCTGATTCTGTCTGGCTGGGAACTGACTTCTACAATCCTTGGCTTCGTGCCCCGTCTTGTGGCATCGCTGACACTGGCCCTTGTTACATGCCCCATTGTGGTGTCGATTACACTTGTTGCACTTAGGGTAGCTTCCCCGGTAGCCACCCTGTTGCTGAGTGCCTTTGTTGTTTTCAGTTTTCCTTTGCTGTGCTGGGGCCTGAGTGGGGTTAGCATCCTTGCTTTGACTTCCTTCCCACTTACGCTTGCTGTCACTAGAAGTTCCGACAGTAGCACTGATCCTTTTGGGTAACCGGCCCTCTTCTACGGCCTGATCAGTAAGTTTGTGAGCAAGTCGAACAATCGGCTGAATGGTAGTGTGGTTGGCTGAAGTTACATGGCTTCGAATTTCTGGAGCCAAACCCTTGATGTATAGTTCGATTCTTCGGTACATAGGTCGAGACATGTTTGGGCAAAGAGCAGCATAATCGTTGGACAGCTTGGTGTAAGTTTCAATTTCCGACCCAACCATCTTGAGCTCATAGTACTCATTCTCAAGCTTGTGGATGTCATCCCGGTGACAGTATTCCTCCTTAATCATATCCTTGAAATCCTCCCATGCCGTAGCATTTGCAGTTTCCAATCCAAACATCTGAATCTGCGCCTTCCACCAAGAAAGCGCGCTTCCTTCAAGCGTAGCAGTAGCAAATTTCACCCAATTTGCAGGGGGACACTCGCAAACAGCAAAAACAACTTCAATTTTCTCAATCCAATGCAGAAGACCTATGGCACCCTCAGTGCCGTTGAAAGGGAGAGGCTTGCAATCCATGAAGGTTTTGAAAGTACACACGGGTGGTTGCGCAGGTGCATGCTGACCTATTTGTGAGAAGCGAAGCTATAGACTTAGAGGCGAAAAGACGATGCGGCGGTAGGACCTAAACATCCTAAAACAACGAGCTTACCTATAGGGTGAGCTGCGAAAGCTGCAGCCACTGTGTTGAGCAGGTTAGTGAACTGAGCCTGTGTCATGTTGATGTTTCCTCTTCCGCGTCCACTCATTGTCTTCATAACCAGAAAACACAGTATGAGTGTGATGTCGTAATGTAGCGAGAATGAGATAGAAGAGAGAGGTGTATTTATCTAATTTAGGCACACTAGTACGTATAGCATAACAGGAAACATAAGGTAAGCAATTAAGTAACCACTGGTCCGAGCTATGAGGTCGAAAGTGTTGAGCCTTGCACTTGGAGTGTAGTGTCGTCACGAGTCACGGGTTATAGTCTGGTTTTCTCCAAAAAGATTTTCCCCTTTTTAAAACCAAGTTCACTATAACCAATGGCTCTGATACCAATCTGTCACACCCCCAAAATCCACCTGCGGATAACACCCGCTTCGAGGGCGTGACTGACCAGGATCCAGCCACCAATTATACTGAATAATTAAAATTGATAACAAAAGTAATACTTACTAACCATAAGATTAGCAAATATCAAGTTCAGAGTTCAAGGTTTCAAGTTCAAACAGTTAATAAGTAGCGGAAGCATAAGTAAGGCAGTTTAAACAAAGTTCATAGTTCAAGATAAGGTAACACCCAACACAAGGGTGGACAGACACTACTCGTTCCCAAGCAGCAAGCTCCTTCGTCACTGGTTACCTGCAAAGCATGCAGTAAGGGGTCAACAATAATGCTGAGTGAGTTCACTAGTTGTCCAGTTTTAATTACCAAAAAAAAAACTTGTTTCACCAGTTAATCTATCCGTTTATACATGCCATGGGGAGCTACCCCAAAAGTTAGCGACTAAACTGTTTTTCCAATACCGAACACTAGGTAACCGTTGCGTTTCCGCAGGATGCCCCGATGTCAATGTTCTATCATCATTGACGGATGCCTGAGTACATTAGTTCACGACCGATCCCAAACCAGGGCACGGTGTGAGGCTGGTAAACACCTAAATAGCGCTATCAACTAATAACCCGTTCGCCTGGCCCCGGCGACTAATCGGTATTATGTAGTAGGGACTTGAGTGATAGAGTTTCGTTTAGTGCCGTTAGTTGCAATCCATATAAACAGTAATTAACCAATAGGTTTCCCAATACCAGGGAAGAAAAAGTAAGTTTGTTCCCAATAACTAGGGAAGGAATGTGAATGGTATCCCCTTTACAAGGGGATAGGGTTGTTTTAGTCTCGTGTCCCAAACCACCGGGACGCATGCTTTTAAGTTGTGAACTCACCTTGGGTTGCTCGGTAGATGTAGGTTACTTGGTCAAACACGCTGGTCACCACGTCCTAACATGGTTACCGGTATGGGTCAGGTTCGGTGTACAAGCATTCACACATACAGGCACGTAACATGCATACAAGTAAACAGTCGTGGGGTTATTGGGTCGGCCTAAACATTTAAGCAGTCAACAGCAACACATAATCCAGTCAACAGATAGCCCAAGTTAAACACATCATGGCCCAATAACCAAAGTGGACAGCCCAGTCGCAACCAGGAGGTTATCGAGTCGCAACCAGGTGGTCTCGGCTTGTCACGCTGTGGTTGCGAGTCGTAACCGCGTGGTCTCGAGTCATCACGCTGTGGTTGCGAGTCGCAACGGTCATAGTCTCGAGTCGCAATCACGTGGTTTCGAGTTGTCCTGCTATGGTTGCGAGTCGCAACCGTGTGGTTTCGAGTTGCCATGCCATGGTTGCGAGTCGTAATATGTCCCTTTCATGTACACGTGATGATGCAGACTAAGTCAGGTTAGTTGGTACAAGACATCAGTCTCCAAATCAGGAAACAACCAATAGGGTTTAACTAACAACTTACCCAAACTATCTATAAACCAAATATGGATCAAATCACAAGGGTTTTCAAATACTCAACCAATATTCAACATGTGTATAACAAGTTCATCCATATTCAACATCCTAGGGTTTTTATGTCCAACATAACCATTCATTTTATGAACTAAAACTTACATATTTTTAACAAGATCAACATGCAAGAACAAGAAACATACATGTTTGTAGTCGAAATCTTATGTTTAACATCATCATTTTTGCAAGAAATAAAGAAGTATAGTTTGGTTGACCATGAACTCTCTTAAACTACCATTTCTAGTTATTTTAAACATTTTTAGCAAATATTCATACATAAGGTTTAACACACATAATCCAACTTCACAATTCACCCAAAAATCATGTGTAACACTACTAACCAAGCATTTCTAGTTCATACAACATACATAAATCTCATGCACATAGTAACAACACTAACCGGTTGTGAAGAAGAAGAATGAGCCGAAACAAAGGAAGAAGATGAGAGAAGATGAAGTGTCCGAGTGATGATCTTGACCGAGTCTCTTGTCCGAGATTCCTTGCTTGAATCCGAAAGTTGGAAGGAGAGAATGGTTTGTTGTTATTTGGGGTTTCTAGTTGAGAGAGAGTTTAAGGAGTGTTTGTGTGTGTAAAATGAAAGAAGTGGGGAAAGGTGGGATTATATAACAAGGTTCAACATAGGCTAAGGGTTTCGGCCCAAATCGGTTACGGCCCAAAGGCCCACTCGAGACCAAGCGGCCCACTCGCAACCGGGTGGTTGCGAGTCGTGGTCTCGACTCTCACACGTATATATATATTACATACATATCACACATATCATGTAAAAGTCACGTTTCCGTTTAATAATATTTATATACACACAAAATATTACAAGGTGTTCGTTCGGAAAAACCTAGAGTGTCACAATTTTTACTTGTATCAAGACTCATTTCTTTTTAGATTTCAAGTTTGTGAAAATTCCAAGATTCAAGAGAAACTTCAAATCATCAAGAACAACCAAGAATCAAGAGTATGATTTAAACATAAATGTTATACCTTCAAGATTCAAGTGAGTTGTTGGATGAGGTTTTGATGATATGGAGCTTGAAATCACTTGAAAGCACCTTGGAAACTCCTTTGGATCTTCACATCAACTTGAAACTAGCTTGGAAAGGGGTTAGATCTTCAAGAACAAGGTTGAAAATTTGAAGATGGAGGTGGTGATGATGGTTATGGTTATGAGGGAGAGAGAAGGAGGAGGTTTGTGAAGATATGAAGTGAAGTATGGTGATATATATAGGACAAGATCTAGATAAAATCTCCAAGATCATAAACCATCTTATGGAATCCAAGAAATATCAAGAAAATCACAAGAAATCTAAGAAAGATCACTAATGGATTTTGTAGGATATTGGCAAGATTTTAGTAGGGGCCACCCCTTAGTGACCGTGAACATATAGGGGGGTGGGTAAGTGTAAAATTTGAATGGTAAATTAGTTAAAAACAGGTATTTAACTGGGTACCGGGTATATTATCTAGCGTTTAAATCCCGATTTATGGCGTTCTAAATTATTTTTATTATTCTATAAAAATAAACTTGCCAAAATATTACTGAAATAAATTTCAGTTACCGAGACTGGCTGCGTTGTCCGTGTTTTGCAGTATAAGCACTGTGTTACGCAGTAACACGCAGTACGCGCTTAAACTTGAAAAATAGCATTTTCAAGCGTTTTAATTTATTTTTCAACACGAACCTGATTAAAAATAAAATTTTAATCATAACAGAATATTTTTGGGGTTTAGATATTATCCGGGCAGTTCCCCAACATTCGTTTCGCAGTTTTGTCGTAAATAGTTCTAAAGTTCGAATAAACATGTTTTTGCCATACCGAATCCTTCGAAACTTATTTCTAAGTTATGTAAAGGGTATTTAGGGTATGTTAAGCCTATGTCACCGTTTCGGAATGTTTGTTGCGTTAAACTGGTTATATTTACGCATCGGATCGCGTATAACCTTCCAGAAAGCGATTTAAAGCTCGAAATCGAACAAGAATTGATATGTGCAAACGATACACATATTTATACAAATCCCAAGTATGAAATACAATATTTCATTGGTTTGGTATTTGTTTGATGGTTGAAGTGACACAGGTGTCACAAGGTAGCATGACCTTATTAGGTCCGCACACGTACACCGTACATTTTAATCTATGTTAACTGGTATATGATGTTTGTGTGTACGTACAAAGTTAGTATAACATACGACTGCTGATACGTGGACACTACTTGTTAAATAAGTGTATAACATATGTGACTTAATCGTTTACGGTCCTAATATTGGTAACCATAATAGGACACGGTTGACCAAACATAGGATAAATACTCTATCTACCGAGCAAATCAAAGTTGAGTTCACACTAATACTAATAGCATGTATTCCCGGTGGATTGGGAACCTAATATTCCAGGGAACGGAATAGTAATTAAACAATATCTATAATTCATGTTTCTAGCATACTAGACGAAAATCTATCATGAAGTCCTTTACACTTATACCGATTAGTCGCCTGACATGGCGAACGGGATACTAGTTGACAGCGCTATTAGGTTTGACAAACCTCACACTGGGCCTTGGAGGACGGGAGTGAACTAGTATGGCCTTAAAACCGATCAATGGTGATAGACATTGATCTAGGGAAAACAACACTATAGTCT